>NC_135835.1:18162500-18440000 GCF_029677425.1 Wolffia australiana | reverse complement strand
TATTTATTTTCTTCTTTTCTTTTTGAACAGAATAATGTAACTAATTTGGCAGCAGATTGTACACTGATGAAAAAAATGTGGTGAAAGGATGTCGAGCAAGCAAAGTGCCCCCCCAGAATGAATCATAAACCAGAATCCAATCCCAACGGTGGCTTCATGGAGGAGACAGAATATACAGCAGGCCAGATTACAAAATTTATGTTGATATTTGAGTTAATCAATAAAAATTTATAAACCTTTAATCCTAAAATAATTTGACTATTTAGTGATGAGCAAGGGCCATCTCCATATGGAATGGGTAGTAGGGTTTGAATACTCTTTAAATGATGATTCCAAAGGGATGAAAGGACATACATATAAAATAGAGGATTGTGATGAGATGAATCTATGACGGTGAGAGGGTGATAGCTATTATAAGATAAGGATGATAATAATAAATATATAATGAATAGGTTGGAGGATGTGGATAGATCAAATGGAAATGAGAGTGTGAGATACATGAAGACGTAAAGTGATGATGGATGTAGAAGATGAATAGGATGATAGGATGATTAAATGGGTGAGTAGATGTGAGTGGAAGTGGATGGATGATGGTGAAATAGAATGGTAGAAGAAGAAATGATAATTATCTGATTAATGGATGTGATGTAAGAATGGATGAGTGGTTGCGAGATGGAGAAGAGGATGATCGACTGGATGATTTAGGTTTTTTATATGAGATGAAGGTGTCGAGATCAAGATCATAAATGGTTGAGGCAAGGTCAGATGATGGAAGATGGTGATATGGATCAGATGAGGATGAAAATTAAGATGTAGATCTAACTAAAGATATGTGAAGGGAGAAACCCATGTAAGACAAGAGAGTAACCTTAAATCCCTATCTTTCCCCAAGATTAAGGTGCTTTTCTTATGCAGATCAGCATCTCCACTTCTCCATTGATTTTCCACAATCACTCAAAACAAGAAGAAAACCTTCATGGACCTTCAAAACCCTCACCCTCATTCAATCACCCTCTCTAGGATAAAGTGAATTCAACAATACTTTTTACACAAATCCGAGGCTCTATTTATAGGTCCAACAGTTTGGATGGAAAGAAGCAGGAAAAAGGTACTTCTAACACTATTTCAGCCTGAAAATCCTTGTAGATTGTCATATATCTCAATTTAAATCAGGATCATTCTCAGCCCTCCAATTTCAAAAAAGTGAAAGAGCCATTAAATAATTCCAAAAAATTAGTTCAATTCATAAATATGTTAGAAATATATGTTTTGAACTTAAAAAATGATATATCTTTGAATGTAATGCCCAACAATTCAGGAAAAATTATATTCCGACTCAAAAAAAGTATGTTCATTCAGAAGTTGACATCAGAAAAATCATTAAAAATACTTTAAAATTAATAACATTTAAAATATCATTCTAAATAAATTTAATCATTTAGGCTTGATAACACGCATGTATAATCATTTTATTGCAAATAAACATTTGAATATGGTGATATTAACATACTATAATGTGTGTTAGCACAGACAGTTTTGTTTTTCTGCCTTATATCCCTCCATATGAATGACTTGATCTGGAGAGTTTGAGAAGACAGAAAAACACCTCTGAAGTTTACCCCAGCCAAGTTGGCCAATAAGGACACATCCCACCCCCAAAGTCAAAATCTATTGGATCTTGAGTGGTAATTTTTATATTTCTTCTAATTGATTTATTTCTGTATTCTTACCAAAATGTCACGCTGGCTGAATGTACATGCTCTAGGAAGTGAGTAAAAGAACCAAAAAAATTCTATAAACTTATCCAAGTCATGAAGCAAATTAAATTGTGTAATTTTGATGTTATTTTAATTTCATTTTATTTAATTAAATAATCTTATATTTACTCTCAGGATGTCATGGAAAGTTACACCTTCTCACAGAGACAGGTATTTTAGGTATTGATCTAATGTATGAGTAAGAAAGAGGGATAATGACATGATAATATGCTAATATAAAAAATAAGACATTTTTTATAAATTAACCTGAACAAAATAAGATAGTAATTGGAAGAATTTTGAGGATATGGAGAGTAATTGAGTCTAGTTAGGGGTAAGATGATTTAGGGATGAAAGATACTTAGTAGGATAAAGAGGGAATAGAGACCAATAGGACAATATTTTTAAGAGATTTGATTTTTATAATTATTTTTAAGATAGAGATTAAATAATAGGTGTTGACTGGAAAGGAAATGGTAGTTAGAGAAATAATAAGAGATTATTCAAGGGTTAATGATGGGAATTAAGGAAGACAGAGGGTAAATTATCCTACTAGAGTGAGAATGTAGGTATGTATATGTATTTAATTATACAAATTATTATTTATATAGAATCAAAGATAAATTTGAAAAGAAGGGTCAGAGTTGATTATTCTAGAAGGATTTGAATGGAATCTCTCAAATAGGGAATCTTACATGAGTCAATTCAACTTTGATTCAATCAAAATTCAAAACTAATATGAACCATGCTAGAAGTTGGAAATCAACCAGATGAACAATGCTAGGGCCAGTGATTGCTGCCCCCTGACTTTGGCATGATTTCTGTTTTTTCATCCTTCATTGAGCTTATCCGGTACCTCTTTGAGATTATCAAGATGGCTTGGAGAAGTTACAACTCTTGCTCACTTGTCCGAAATTGCAGGCTGTGGCTACAGCCGACCTTTGAGTTTTGGTCACGAGATACCTCAAGGATGGGCCTTTGTGGATCGTTGATTGTGTGGGCCACCCTAGACACTCTCTACATTGTTGTAGCTATAGTGCAGGGACATGGACGGGACAGTTTTTTTTTTCCGGGACAAAAAACATCCTGTCCAAAGGTTTGTACGAAATTTGGGACAAAAATTCATCCTGGGGACGACCGAACAGGACTGTTTTCTCCCTGTGGGACAAAAAAACCGTCCTTTCGAAGGTCTCAGACAATGGACGGACGAATCTAGACGAAAAACCGCCAGATTCACATCTGACGGTTGAGATGTAGCCACGCGGTCTCGCCAACCACGCGACCTCCGACGATGAGGATGGGTGCGGCGGACGTCGGGGAAGTGTATGCCAACGACGAGGACGGGAGAGGTGGCACCAGAGGGGAAGGAAGTATGGCATCCATAGGGGAAGCGAGGTGGCACTGGAGAGGGAAGAAAGTAGGAGCCGGGAGAGGTGGCACCGTATGCCGACAACGAGGAGGGGAGGGGCAGATAGCCAGTTAGCCACCGGACGGGAGAGGTTTCTTCTCTCTATTGGTAGGTTGCCCCTAAACGACTCAATTGGCAACATACCTTTAATTAAATTTAAAAAATAAAACTGGTTTTTTTTGTCCGGGACGAGGGATGGGACGGTTTTTTCCCGGGGGGGACCAAAAATCGTCCTGGGAGGACTGGACGGGACGGTTTTCGTACCGCCAGGCGAAAAAACTGTCCCGTCCTTCGTCCCTGTACTGACTCCGAACCTCAGTCAGGAAGAAATTTGTCCCGTCCCATCCAATCGTCCACATACAGGACGATCCAGAACTATAGCTGTAGCATCATATCATGGTTTTCTCATTCCCGAAATCCATTGTTAGATTGTCAGGAATAACGACCATGGGTGGATATTGACAGCTCTACCCATAGCTGTCCAATCTCCGTAAAGATGGGGTTGAAGAATGATGAATTACAGCCATGGACCCCTTTTTATCAATCGGTGGACCATAATGCATGTCAGCTACTGCAGTCTAATCATTTCCATCAAATATGTGGAGCCTGCCATCCTCGTTAGTTGCTTCTGACCAATCATGACATGAGAAGAATGACATGAAATAAGAGGTTATGGCTTGCAATCTCACCATCTATTCTTTCTTTAGAATATTGTATGGTTAATTTTATGTTGTCATTTTATAGTCATCCTATTATGACACAGGCTTTGAGCTGGGTACGCTCAAAACTTGATCATTCTTCATATTTTCGTGCGGTCCATTGGACCAAGATCATATTTTTTTCTTTCTTGGCCTGGCCAATTCTGCGACTAAAGGAATATCAGGTTAATCATATATTGGAAAGATCAGAATGCAGAAATACTATAAATTCCAAATCGGAGTTATTTCAAATTCAAAACAATCCTCTCCTATGCGTGCAGGGAGGGGGCTCCATACTTGACCACTACAAACACAATAAAATTATAAAAAACTATAAATTATAAAAATCATAAAAACAATCCTTAGAAATATTTTCTTTCTTTCTCAAATTTATTTAATATTTTTTCATATAAAACAAATGCATATTTTTTTGGGATAACTATCTCTTAGAGAGCAGACCTCATATTTTTTCATGTTAAATTTATTTAACACGGTTGATCTCATCCTATAGTTTTATAAAATTGATGAGGGAAATTTATACATAAGTCTAAATACTAGAAACACATTAAAATCACACCATCTATAGGCTTTTCAATGTCAAGGCGGGAATGAGATCAACCATGTTTGTGTATTAAATGGTTAACCATGTTCCATGACTAGACACATCAATCAGCCCAGTAGGCTGGGTAAGGGTCTGCTGGAGCAGACCCAAGGGGCCTAATCCAAGACATGTATATCTCGGGAGTTACCAGGTGGTGAGCCCATGGAGCGCCATATAGGACCCAAGCCCATCATGTATGTGCAGTAGCCACATTTAAATGACTTAATGCATAGTTTGACTTCCAAAAGTCCATAGGATTAATTTTTAAGGTTTATGAACTCTCTCATTATTATATTTTTTCATTTTTTATCAGAAAGCAATCGATTTTATTATTTTTGCAACAGTAACATATGTACCTTTCGTTTGATTTTTATCATTTCAATGATAAAAATTGTGGAAAAAGGTAACATAGAGTTTAGTCATTGCCCTCCTCTCTCCTTCAATTTGATCTCAAAGTCTTTTCAACCGAAGATTCGTATAGATACAATTGTTTTAGAAACTAAATTACAATTTGAACCTAGCATTCATGTGGATGTATAAGTGAAATTTTTGTACATACAGCAAGTTTGACTTAGCCTTAAATCTTAATTATATAAATACTCATCATTTGATAAGTTGATCCCTAAGTAGTGATAGCCTTTCACTCAACAATACCCCGTCCCGAATAATTTTAATCGTTTTATTCCAAGACTATCAAAACTTGAACTCAAAATCATTTGTTAATATGGACGTCGTCTTAGGACAGAAAAAACTTTATGGGATAAATCATAAACTAAGCTTTTTCGTGTCTACATCATAGCTGTACTGTCCCAAGTTCTTGACGACTTGATATTGATAACCGCAGCGCAACATATTTTAGGCTTTACGCTCTGCAATGTCACTTCGGCAATCTAACTTTATACTGTATGTTTTTAACATGTCAACATTTTATGGCACATCTGGTTGATGATTTGGAATAACCACATTGATCAACCTAACTGAGCAGCTATAATATTAGACGATTAAAATTTATGGTTTGGTGTCAGAATATGACGGATATCCCTTCATAAGCGTGTAAGTACGCTACATAAAAAATGCAACAAGCGTTCACCAATGCTAAGACATAGTGACGTGCAATGTAAAGGACAATGATAAATGAACTTTATTAAATGCCTTTTATTCTAGCATGCCATGTTCAATTGGAAGTCTAATCGTGTCACTGCAGATATTGAGATTACAGGAGACCTCGAAGGATTACAATTAAGCTTGTTGGTTTACTATGATTGCAACAGAACACGTCCAAGTCTCCAAAATAGAAGCCTACAAGATAGAATTCAAGTAAAATAGAGGACTTTTATAGAGGAAATAAAGTTTCGCTTTTTATAAGATTCTCATATGACCAATGTGCATTTACTGAAGAGTAGAAAATAAGGAAAATACCTAGATTGAAAAGTTCTGCAGCTCTAAAATCAAGCCTCCTTGCCTGACAAAAGGTTAAGGTTTCGTACTTGGGGAAACTAAGAATAATATTCAAGTGTCATCATGAGTACTGGGTCATATTAGATAATCCTCGCCGTGGAGTATTCATGAGATATACCCACAGTTAAAGACAAAGCAAATGTTCTGCAGCTTAATTTGATGATAAACATTCTTACCAATGATAAACAAGTTCATGAATGAGAATGATCCACTATAAAATTAAGAAAAATCAATATTAAGTCGACTATAACGTGTGCTTCCTCAAATCTACTCTGGATGGGATTAGTATCTAAAGAGCGCATTAAGGCCATGAAATCAAGGTATAATAATACTACGAGACGCATCCAATCGAATACACAAATAGTTGAATCAACTACCGACGCAAGAATCAGAAGAAAAATTCCCGAAAACACGACGACCGACCATAACTTGGCATGGGAAAGACAGTCAAACGGACTCCAGGAAGAGCCTTTCCCGTTCATCTATACAAATAAGACAACCATATATATTATTCTACCCCTCAAAAACCCATTCCAATGACAGACAACAAGACGAACGTACCTCCACTCTCAGCCGAAGTTGAACCCGCTCGACGGAACGGAGACGTTGCCACTGCCGAAGCGGAACCCAGCCTGGCCTTCGTCATTTGTGGGCATGGCATCGTCTTCGTCCTCCAGCCAGTACGTCTCGAGGATCTTGACCGCCTTTTCGTAGATCTCGGTGTTGTCGTGGCTCTGGAGATTCTCAATCTTCTCCAGGCCCTCTGCATCCTCGATCGCCTGCGCAAAGAGGTTCACTCCGCCGGTCACGCCGAGGTTCTTGTCGGCCTCCCCAACCTTGAGAATGTTTTCCAATCCTTCCAGGCAGACCGTCACGATCCTCGGGTCCGGGCAGACGAGCAGGTCGCAGAGCGGCTTGATGCAGCCCTGGCTCACCAGAACTCTGATAGAGGAAGAAAGATCACTATAAATGTCTGACCATTGAATGAGAGCCTTGATGAGAGAAACTGGGAAAAAGGCAGAAAATAACTTTGATCTCTTGCTTCGGAGAAATAAGTGGCTCACGAGGAATGGAAAGAAACATTCTATATTTGATCTCCAAGTCCTCAAGAATCTCTTACTTGATCTGTTCATGGGTACCGCCAGAAGTCGCATTAGAGATCGCCCAGGCTGTCTCCTTCTTGATGTCGAACTCGGCCGTTTGAAGCAATTGGACAATAGGGGCGATTATTCCCGCATCAATTACCGCCTGGAAGGTAGATTTGAACGATATTGAGATTGATGATGATCGGTCATCATCATCTGGCCAAGCCCATACAAAAGGATGAAGATAATTTGGCGATGTCAATTTCATATGAAGTTCTTAAAATGCATATGATTGGTTGGAATAATTAAGATGCTCAAGGAAAACTCTGACTAGTGCTGACCTGAATCTGAGCTTTGTTGCCAGCCGTGATGTTGGAGATTGTCCAACAAGCCTCCTTCTTGATGCTTTTCTTGTGATTGTGCGTCAAGAGATTGAGGAGGCAGGGGAGCGCTTGATGGTCAATGATGTACTGGAAAATATAAGAGCAACCTAATCTTTAGATTTCACAAAGACTTAGCGGGTATGAAAACGAAAATCTGTGCCGGAAGCTAGAGTTGTTGAAAAAGAATAATAGAAAAGAGTACCTGTGTCTGCATGTCATCACCGGTAACAATGTTTCCGACCGTTCTGAGAGCTGGAATCAATACAGACGGCGAAGGGTGCCTGCCCATAAAAAGTAAACACTTATCATAAAATGATCAAAGAGGCAGATACAGTTTTTTTTTTTTTTAAAGCAAAGCAGATACAGTTTTTTTTCATTGGGCAGAACTAGGAAACATACAGCAGAAGTTCAACGAGCCGAGGGCAGACCCCAGCTTCAATCACTGCCTGAATCTTGTCATTAGTTCCATCAGAGAGGTACGAAAGAGCCCAGCAAGCGTCGGTGAGAACTTCTTCGTCATTAGAATGAATGAGGCGTTGGAGTGCAGGAAGTGCAGGCCTTGTCTATTCAATCAGGGGAGCAAAAAAATCAATTAATAATCTAGAGAGATCAAGTGAAATAAACAGCATTGGTTCCACTTTGAGAAAGCAAACCTGATCAAAAGAAGGTTGCGGCTTGCCTCTACAAAAGTTTGAAAGCGTCCAAGTTGCGTTTCTGAGCATAGATAACTTGGCATTCTCATTAAGTTGACTAAGAAGAGGAATAAGGGCACCATGAGCAAGAACAAGATCTCTGCATTTGGGGGAGTCCCCAGCGACATTACCCAGAGCCCATACGGCCTGATAAAAATATAAAACAGAGCGACATTAAGTTTTAAAGATCATGGGAGCGCATGTTTTGAAGGAGATGAAGAACAAGCCTTCAAACATACCTGTTCACGGACATCGTCATTGGGAGAACTCAGAAGTTGAACAAAGATGGGCACTGCTCCATGATCGATCACAACTTTGGTGTTCTCTGACGTCCCAGACGCAATATTTGTCAGGGCCCAAGCCGCTTCGAACTGATAAACAAGATCACACAATGTTTAATCGGTAAAGAATGCGGGTCAGAAACTCTAATCTTTCAAAAAGATTCATACCTGAAGTTGTGGGTAGTCTTCCCTTCTCAAGAACTCAACAAAGCGAGGGACGACTCCGGATTGAATCACCTCTTCGATCGGGGGGCTCCTCTCTGATTTACGGCCCAAGCGATCATAACTAGATCAATAATCAAAACCCACGAGGGATCAATTAAATAGATTTAAGAGTACCGATCGAAAGAAGCTTCCGGAACTGTGTAGTAGCCTCTAGCTGCATACTGTTGTCATCGGAGTAAACTCCAGCAACCATTCCAGGAAGGCTCTCCAGCTACAAACAGCAAATACTCAAAAAATCATCATAAATAACCAAAAAAAAGTTCAAATCGAAGAACAAGCTCGAACCCAGATACTCAAACCATCAGTACCTTCTTCTCCACGGCAGAAACGTGGACCGGAGGGGGGAAGGCCTGGGCTTGCATACCCTCTCTCCTCTTTTTCTGAAGATTCTCCTCTCGCTTGCTCTTCCGGATCTCCACCATGTTGTCCTCTCTCCTCCTCCGCCCTTCTTCAGCGTCAACCGCCACTTTGTAGCGGTTCCTGCGCACCTCCGTTCTCGCGCTCGGCCTGAGCGACATGGCCGCGAGATCAAATCACCACGCCGAACACTTCTGAAGATCAGATTCTCGATTTTTCCACCGATCGCAGAGGCGATCTCCTCTCCGCCTTGCTCGAACCTACAGAAAGCAAACCCTAACCAGTTCAATTCTTCATAGCCTTCGTTCTTGCGCATTCGCCCCCTGTATTTATTTTATCTATCATGTCGCCCTTGCAGTTGAAGATCCGATCTTATCGAATCGGCGGATCCCGACCGTCGGATCCGAAACTGGCAATCTCATAAATAGAGGAAACCCGAGGGGTAAGAGTTTAAAGGGGCGGAAAATATCTGGAAACCGTCTTGTTCAATCTCGAAGCTTCTTCTCCAGATCGGCCCGTCGCACGCCGATACGCCGGCAGATATTTCTCCCGGCTCGATCGGCGTCGCGAAAATCTCAAACTCTCATTCGATCTCCGGTGAATCTCTTCGATTTTTCCAGTCGGAATGGATCTAGATCTTGATAATCTCGCTCGATCGTGCTACTACGCGGTTCTCGGCGTTCGCAGGAACGCCTCGGCGTCGGAGATCCGATCGTCCTACATTAAGCAAGCCAGAGTAAGATCGAATTCAAATCCAAATTCTTTTGTCGATCGTTCTTCGCTGAATTCTGCGTTTTTCCTCCTCGGATCTCAGAAATGGCATCCGGACAAGTGGACCAAGGACCCCGCGGTGGCCGCCGAAGCTAAGCAGCGGTTCCAACGCATTCAAGAGGCTTACTCTGGCAAGTTCCGCGGCCTCCTCTCTCCTTCCTCTGAATTTGAATCCGTCTGTTCATCGATCTTTGCCTTCATGTGCAGTTCTCTCGGACAACAAGAAGCGGTCAATGTACGACATTGGACTCTACGATCCGTTCGAGGAAGAAGAAGAAGAGGAGGTCCGGCTGGCTTTATGATCGGGATCGCGATCACGATGAAACCAGAACTGATTCGTTCGTTTTGCGCAGGGATTTGCGGATTTCATGGAGGAGATGATGGCGATGATGGACAAAGTCAGGCCGGAGGTACGCGTCTCGTCCTTGAATCTCGGCGAAGATCGTTGTAGAACATTGTGATGAATCTTGCGAGCGTTTGTTCTTGGTGGAATTCAGAAGGAGGACACCTTCGAAGATCTTCAGAGGATGTTCGCGGAGATCGTCGACGGCGACGGCGGCGGCGCCTTCGCCGCTCCGGCGAGCTTCGGCGGCGCCGCCGCCGCGCAGGGGCGCGTGCAACGAACTCGCTAGCGGAAGACGACGATCGAGTTATTGGATTTTGCCATTAACGTGACGGGACGATCGACGGCCCACTGGGCTTCTTAATGGGCCGAGCTGGGATCTCATTGATTCCACGTGTCATAATCTAATTGGTCTAAGTTTGGAATTTCATTTGCCAAGTTTGTTGTCTCTGAGTTGGCATCTGGTATCTAATCGAACCTCGATTGAAAGATTCAACCGTAACTCAATTCCGAATTGATTTAATTTTCTTATTCGAGTCCTAATTGAACCGGAGGCCCGAGTTTATGAGCGGGTGCGACTTTAGGAACGAGGTAGAGAAGAGTCAGAGTTGCTTCGAGTGCGATCTAGAGGTTTGATTGATTTGATTTCGGTAATTGAACTTCAAATGATAGATTTGATAATAAATCAGTTCGCTCTGAATTGATTTAATTTTTTATCTCGAGGCCCGTTTGAACCCGAGGTGTGAGTTTATGAGCGGGCGTGACTTTAGGAGCGAGGGAGCGAAGAGACAGAGTTTCTTCGAGTGAGATCTAGAGATTTGATTGATTTGATTTCGGTAATTGAACTTCAAATGAAAGATTCGATCTTTAATCAGTTAGCTCTGAATTGATTTAATTTCTTATCTTGAGTCCCAATAGAACCCAAGGCGTGAGTTTATGAGCAGGCGCGACATTAGGAGAGAGGGAGCGAAGAGACAGAGTTGCGTGGAGTGAGATCTAGAGATTTGATTGATTTGATTTCGGTAATCGAACTTCAAATGAAATATTAGATCTTAAATTAGTTTGGTCTGAATTGATTTGATTTTTTATCTCGAGTCAAAATTGAACCTGAGGCGTGAGTTTGTGAGCAGGTGCAACTTTAGGAGCTAAGTGCGATCCAGAGATTTGATTGATTTGATTTCGGTAATTGAACTTCAAATGAAAGATTTGATTGTAACTCAGTTCGATCTGAATTGATTTAATTTTTTATCTCGAGTCCCAATTGAACCTGAGGCACAAGTTTATGAGTGGGCACAACTTTAGGAGCGCGGGAGAGAAGTGACGGAGTTGCATTGAGTGAACTTCAATTGAAAGATTCCGTCGTAACTCAGTTCACGCTGCAATTGATTTACTTGTCTATCTCGAGTCCCAATTGAACTCGAGGCCTGAGTTTATGAGCGGGCGCGACTTTAGGAGCGAGGGAGAGAAGAGACAGAGTTGCTTCTCGAGTGCAATCCAGAGATTTGATTGATTTGATTTTGGTAATTGAACTGCAATTGAACCCAAATTGCTCCGAATTGATTTAAGTTTATATCTCGAGTCCCAATTGAACCTGAGGAGTGAGTTTATGAGCGGGTGCAAGTTTAGGAGCGAGGGAACGAAGAGACAGTTTCTTTGAGTGCGATCCAGAGAGTTGATTGATTTGATTTCGGTAATTGAACTGCAAATGAAAGATTCAGCCGTAACTCAATTCGCCCCAAATTGATTAAATTTTTTATCTCGAGTCCCAATTGAACCCGAGGCGCGAGTTTACGAGCGGGCACAACTTTAGGAGCAAGGGCGCAAAGAGACAAAGTGGCTTCAAGTTAGATCTAGAGATTTGATTGATTTGATTTTGGTAATTGAACTGAATCAAAAACAGTTTGAAAATTATCATCAATTGCCTCAAGTACCGCCGCCGTGGCCCGAAGACCTGTTACTCGATGCCACCACCAGCATCAAAAGTCGCTGCCATGTCCCAATTCCAATTCCATGCTGATGCCAATTAGCGCGTTTGGGCCCGTCGCTGGAGCGCAGAACTGTGTGCCAGGAGACGAGGGAGCTCGCGTGGGTCACCGTGGCGTATTCCTCGGTGATGCCGGTGACGACGGTGGGGTACTGCGACCCAGAGGTTTTAGTGTTGAATTTGTTCGGGATCTGACCCAATTGATGGTTCGAGTCTGAATCGACTTTTGATCGTGTGTGATCTGATCAGATCAGTCCAAAGCTAGATCCTTTCGAACATTGGATCGAATCCCAAGATCTGAGGTGTTCAGGAGAGAGAGATAAAGAAAATTAGAGAGAGAGATGGACCGACAGTCCACACATGAGTAAATAATTGGCCGGGTCAAAAAACTTGGTCTCACCACGCGTCGGGGATGAATAGGCGGGCATCATGTGGCCAGCTGTATCAGAGCGGGAGGAGAGAGAGATGAGTAGATTTAGAGAGAGAGATAGATAGATAGGCCGATGTGCTATAAATAGCGGATTAGAGCTCGTATCCTGTTCTTGATGTTCTTCGTCTGCAGTCGGAAATGGCGATCCCGGAGCGATGGCTGGGAGCGCGGAGAGCTCGGCAAGTCCAGCGCGCGATCCGGAACGGGAAGATAACGCTGTTCTGCTTGTTCATCACGGTGCTGGTGTTGCGAGGAACGATCGGCGCGGGCAAATTCGGCACGCCGGAGCAGGATTTCAACGAGATCCGAGAGCATATCCTGCCGCGAAGAATTTCTCTTCCGCATCGCGCGCTGGTGGAGGCGTCGTCGGAGACGAAATCGAAGATTTCAGAAGCGGAGGAAGAGGATAAGCCCTCAGATCCGAATGTCCCTTACTCGCTAGGCCCGAAGATCTCGGATTGGGACGAGCAGAGGGCGAAATGGCTGGCCGCGCATCCGGAACGCCCAAATTTCGTCTCTCCGGGGAAGCCTAGGGTTCTTCTGGTCACCGGATCTTCCCCCAAACCTTGCGAGAATCCGGTCGGCGATCATTACCTCCTCAAATCCATCAAGAACAAGATCGATTACTGCCGCCTCCACGCCATGGACATCTTCTACAACATGGCCCTGCTCGACGCGGAAATGGCGGGGTTCTGGGCCAAGCTCCCGCTCATAAGAAAGCTTCTCCTTTCCCACCCCGACGTGGAGTTCCTCTGGTGGATGGACAGCGACGCCATGTTCACGGACATGGCCTTCGAGCTTCCCTGGGAGAGATACAAGGATCATAACCTGGTAATGCACGGCTGGAACGAGATGGTGTACGATCAGAAGAACTGGATCGGGCTCAACACGGGGAGCTTTCTTCTGAGGAATTCGCAGTGGGCGTTGGATTTGCTCGATGCTTGGGCTCCCATGGGTCCGAAAGGGAAGATCAGAGAGGATGCTGGCAAACTTCTGACTAGTTTTCTCAAGGACAGGCCTGCATTTGAAGCTGACGACCAGTCCGCCATGGTTTACTTGCTCGTGACTGAGAGGCAGAAGTGGGGGGAGAAGGTTTACTTGGAGAGCGCTTACTATCTCCATGGATATTGGGGAATTCTCGTGGACAGGTACGAGGAGATGATTGAGAAGTATCATCCTGGCCTTGGCGATCATCGTTGGCCGCTTGTAACCCATTTTGTGGGTTGTAAGCCTTGTGGGAAATTTGGGGATTATGCGGTGGAGAGATGCTTGAAGCAGATGGACAGGGCTTTCAACTTTGGAGATAATCAGATATTGCAGATGTATGGGTTTTCTCATAAGTCGCTGGCCAGTCGGAAGGTGAAGCGGATAAGGAACGAGACGGATAGGCCGCTTGAGGTTGAAGATGAACTCGGGCTTCTTCATCCTTCGTTTAAAGCCGTGAAGGTTTCTTCTTGAGTAATTTCTCTTCTTCTTCGGCGGAGCTGCAACTTGGTTCATGCGCCGGAATGGATGGGGAGGTAATTTGTAGCGGTGAAAACTTTGGGTTTTTTATGTTTTTTTTCTCGTATGAATCATGTCCTGCCATGGGAGGTTGCGCATCGATATCTAGTCGCAAGTTGATCGGCATCCAATCGGCCACTGCAAAGGTAAGTTTTTTTTTTCTCCCCCCTATTTGGTGACGATAAATGACATGAATTATAAAATTCTTGATTTTCGCTTTCTAGCTAAATTTCGTACTCCATGATCCCCGTGTTTTCCCCAAAAATATTGCTGACTTGGAGTATGATAAAGATTGAAACGTCACATTCGTTGTGAATATGATATGAAACTATTATCTCGCAGTTTCACAGCCTGACCGTGGCCATGAATCTGTCGTAAGAAATTTCAGCGTTTCGCTCATCTAGTTTTAAGTACATGTCTTTCGGCGTCATGATCGCATTTAGATTTCATCTGTATGATTATGACAACCGACTTAATATGTCAAAATGATTGAAAGAAGCGTCGCACTCATGAAATTAAATGAATTTTTGATCATGCCCACCAACCAAATATAACAGATCTCATCTCTCTCTCAATCCATCTATTTTCTTCCTATCCCTCTAGTACGACACTCGTCCATAGCTTGATCATGGCAAGACCAAGAAGCGTAATGAAAAGAATTAGCCAGAGAGCCATTTCCTTAATGAAAAGAATTCCGTATCATGCAATAATTAGCCAGAGAGCCATGCCCATGAAGCAAGATTCATAGATACTCCATCTCTCTCTCCTCTCGTACAGAGGAATAAGATACACTCCATCTCTCTCTCATAACAAGCCAAGCACGACATGAAAAATCATCCTCTCAGTATCGCATCGACAGTCTGAGCCTGGAAATGAAACTCAACAGAAGAGGGAAGAGAAATAAAAATAAAAACACATCTCACCCCTTTTTCTCTTTTTTTTTTTCTCCATCTCTCTCTCTAATGACTCAAGCAAGAGATGGTATTGAGGGTATATTTGCAACCAAAATTTAAGAAAAGTCCCTCAGACTTTAGAAATTGCTTGAAAGTCCTATTTTCCTTATAATTGTACCCTTTTTCTATTTAAAAAATCATTTATTTCTCAAATAAATCCCCAAAAAATTCAATAAATTCTGGAAATTTCATAACTTCATCTCTACATTAATTATTATTAAAATAAGTTTTTAAACCTGCTAATTTCATTTAAATAGAGTTATTCCAGGCTTAAATAAATTTCATAAAAATCACGAATTAACAGGACAATAGGGAAAAATCAGGATTCACTTCGAATAATAATTAAGATGTAAATTTATTATGACAACCCTATTTTGAAGTCTTTAAAATAGATGGATAGAGATTTAAGAGAGGAGATATCTGAAGAACCCACTAGTCCGAAATTCCAAATCTAGCAAAAGCCGCTCTTGAGGAAGAATCAAGATAGATAGATGGATAAATACACATAGAATGAGAGACCAAGAACTATGTCGATAAGTACCTTGGGCTTGGGAGCGTCTTCTTCAAAGGAGAGCAAGAGAGAGAGAGAAAGAGGGGAGGGAAAGCAAAAGAAAACGACAGAGAGAGAGAAAGAGGAAGAGGAGAGAGAAATCAAAGGAGAGAGAGAGAGAGAGGAAGACAGGAGGGAAAGCAAAGGAGAGCAACAGAGAGAGAGAGAGAGAGAGAGAGAGAGAGAGAGGAAGAGGGGAGAGAAATCAAAGGAGAGGGGTAGTGAAAAATTCGCTCATTGACACAGCACATAGGTTTGTGCAGTGCGTGGTGAGAATGTGCAAATTTTCTGTGGGAGGGAAAGCAAAGGCGATTCGGTGGCACAAATGGACCATCTCTAGACTCAGCTAATGATACGGAGCAAGAATATTTGGCTTGAAACTAATACGACCCTGAGCGTGCCTATGAAGCGTGCATAAGAAAGGAATATGATACATTCCATCTCTTTCATCACAGCATGAGAAATCATCACCCCAGTATCAAATGAACAATCTGAGCATGGTAATCAAACTCAAGTCAGAGTTTCAGGGGAGCCAACCCGAGAGAGGCTCGGAGCCGGTTAGCCTCGGCAATCTCCGGGTCGGGGTGGTCCGTGCCGTCACTCTTCTTCTCCTTCTTCTTCTTCTTCGGCTCGTCCCGGGACTCCTCACCCTGGCCGTGTCTCTTGCGTTCACCCTGCCTTTCCTGGCTCCGAGACCGGCTCCTGCGCCTCGCCCTCTCTCTCTCCCTCTCCTTCTCTCTCCTATCTCTCTCCCTATCTCTCTCTCTACCATCCCACTCCCGTTCCCTCTCTCTTTCTCTCCCCCTCCCTCTTTCTCTCTCATAGTCTCTGTCTCTGTCTCTCTCCCTGTCCCTGTCCCTGCAAAGAAGAGTTAATTAAACTCAAAAAACGTCAACATGGAAGACACTTTAGTTTTGTTTGACCCATCATACTTCTCACTGCACACTGCCAATGCAGAGAAACCTGGCAGGGTCTACTCTATATCACTCTAGGAAGCATTGAATATCCGCTGGAGGCACTTCTTTGAAAAAAGCCATAGCGGTCGGTATACAATAACATGATGCACATATCATGATGCTTCCACTATTTTCCCACATGTAAATGAATTGCCAAACGATGAAATAAATATCAAAGTGAAATTAACATACCTGTGTAGCTTATAACTATCCCGATTTCTATCTCTATCTCGGTCCCTATCTCTATCTCTGTCTCGGCCCCTGTCTCTCTCTCTATCTCGATCTCTGTCTCGATCTCTATCTCGATCTCTATCTCGATCTCGATCTCTGTCTCTATCTCTGTCCCTGGCCGGACTTCGTCCCCGTTGGCGATCCTGCACAGAGACAATATCTCAGGACTTGTCAGCAAGAAATATGTATAATTGTCTTGAGAGAGAAAGGAAGACCTTATCAGCATCCAGAGAAACAGGTTCCTCTACGTCGTCTTCTTCTTCTTTTTCTTCTTCCTCTTCAAAGTCATCTTCTAGAGCGCTCCTTCTAGGTTCTAGAACGCCACTGGTCTCGAGGGTCAGTCTGCCAACATGAACTAAAGAAAAATTATGAAATATTCTGAAATCCAACAAAATTTGACAGCATCAAATAGTGTCTATATGAACTGATTAGCAAATTCAAAGGCCAAGCAATAATCACCAGTAATGGAGGTCATAAAACCAGAGTCATGGATTATCATTAAACGAAAAACGCATAATTTTCCAAAGATTATACATAGACTTCCCTCACAATTTTCAAGCCAAATAGATAATTAACCTACTTCCATCGGAATAATCTTTAGGAAATCTTGTTCACAATTCTTCATCGAAAATCATGTTTTTCTGGTTGATGAAGAAAGAGGAAAATAACCTTTTCTGGACCCGGGGAAGAGCTATATCACATGAATAATCTTTGGTTAAAAGCTCGTCGATAACCTCGTCGACATGAGTCAGTGCGAATCCTGCAAATTAAGAGGATAAAAATCAGTCAAAGCCGAAGCAGTCAATCAACAAAAAAAGTTGAGAAAAAACGCTCACGCCCATCCGGTAATTTCCGTCTCAGCTTCCGATAATCATTGTACAGAGGTTCAAGATACTGGTAGACGTCCGTCACCGTTCCAGTTAGCCGCAGGTAGAAAGCACCGAGGATTCGAACGTATCTAATCGTAAAAAGATCGATCAGAGGACGAGATTAGGCATGAAAAAAGAGAAGAAATTCAAGAAAAGGGCACACTTGTAGTCCTCGTTCCTGATGAACTCGACGATGATGTCCTTCTCGGGTTGAATCTGGAGCATCTTCAAGATGAGACACATGAAGGGGGTTGGCTTGCGATTGCCGCCGTAAGTTCCGCCGAGGTGATCGAGTTCCATGGCCTTGTCGACGAGCGTCTCGGCGGTGAGGCCGAAGCACTGCTCCTTCCAGAACGTGTTCTGGTAAATTTTGGAGCGGAGGATCTTCTCGACCAAGTTCTGCGGGTTCGTGCCGTGGATGGTCTTCGCCGTCGGATCCGTCCGGTTCGCCATGGAAACCTCCTTCCTGCCCTAATCCCCCTTCCTTCCTCCCCGCGCGCAGAGAGATATACAGATATATGAAGAGGTATGTAGTAGAAAGAAAGAGAAATACACCTAGTCAGAGATGTACACAGAGAGATATGTAGAGAGAGAATGAGAAATACAGCTAGTAAGAGATGTACAGAGAGAGATATGTAGAGAGAGAAAGAGAGATACAGCTAGTGAGACATGTAGAGAGATACGGCTAGTGAGAGGTATAGAGAGATACAGCTAGTAAGAGATGTAGAGAGATACGGCTAGTGAGAGATATAGAGAGATACAGCTAGTGAGAGATGTAGAGAGATACAGCTAGTGAGAGGTTTAGAGAGATACAGCTAGTGAGAGGTATAGAGAGATACAACTAATGAGAGGTATAGAGAGATACAGCTAGTAAGAGATGTAGAGAGATACGGCTAGTGAGAGATGTAGAGAGATACAGCTAGTGAGAGGTTTAGAGAGATACAGCTAGTGAGAGATGTAGAGAGATACATCTAGTGAGAGATATAGAGAGATACAGCTAGTGAGAGATATAGAGAGATACAGCTAGTGAGAGATATAGAGAGACACAGCTAGTGAGAGATATAGAGAGATACAACTAGTGAGAGATACAGCTAGAGACATATGGAGAGTTACAACTAGTGAGAGATATGGAGAGATACAGCTAGTGAGAGATGTAGAGAGATACAACGAGTAAGAGATGTAGAGAGATGCAGCTAGTGAGAGATGTAGAGAGATGCAACTAGTGGGAAATGTAGAGAGATACACCTAGTGGTAGATATAGGGAGACACAGCTAGTGAGAGGTATGGAGAGATACAGCTAGTGAGAGATATAGGGAGATACATATAGTGCAAAATATAGAGAGATATAGCTAGTGAGAGATATACAGAGATAGCTAGTGAGAGATATAGAGAGATACAACTAGCGAGAGATATGGAGAGATACGACTAGTGAGAGATTTGGAGAGATACAGCTAGTGAGAGATATAGAGAGATAAAGCTAGTGAGAGATATAGAGAGATACAACTAGTGAGAGGTATAGAGAGATACAACTAATGAGAGGTATAGAGAGATACAGCTAGTGAGTTATATGGAGAGATACAACTAGTGAGAGTTACAGAGAGATATGCAGAGAAAGAAAGAGAGATACAACTAGTGAGAGATATGGAGAGATACTACTAGTGAGAGATATAGGGAGATACAACTAGTGAGAGATATAGATAGATACAGCTAGTGAGAGATATCAAGAGATACAGCTAGTGATAGGTGTAGAGAGATACGTAGAGAGAGAAAGAGAGAAACGTAGAGAGATATAGAGAGATAGATAGAGCTCTTATTAGGTCGAGCTCGGAGAAATGGTGGCTACTTCTTCGCTTGGGTGCTACTAAAAAATTATGCTTCTTTTGATCTTTGCTTTGGTATGCAATTCTTGATGATATCGAGACTGATGCTATACTAGATATCGGATCTGGGATGTCAAATCTTAGTCTTTCCCATATACTATTTGGATATCCCAAGGTTGATAGCGGAAGACGATATTGGGACAGATACTGAACTGACTAGCAGAAATGGGCAATTCCATATCTGCCTTTAGCGATATCCAGATATCGGATGACGATATCAAATTTTGGTTGCTACAATACTGATATCTGATATCATTATTTGTCATGATAATTTGTCATTCCCCACTCACTCCACCTTGCCTTTGCTCAACTTTCACCTACTTGTCAACACTTGCAAGTCATTGTAGATATGAGAGGCACATCCAGTATCCAATACTCAAGATGATGAATCTCTACAAGACAAGTATCTATCACATAGATACCTGAAGCATCACCATGCTTCTTTTGAGCTATCTCATTGAGGTACTTCTTGCAGTTCCTCTTCCAGTGGCCCTTTGTTCCGCAATGGAAGCACGTACCTTTCTTGTTGTTGTCCTTCTTTGCTGGTGGTGCTTTCACTTGCTTCTTCCCGTTCTCGCCTGAAAGCAGACATCGCCTTTCTCTTCTTGTCAGTCCTACCAACAAAGAGAACTTGGGGCTTATCCTTCTGAAAGTTGCCTCAGCTATGTTAAGCATGTTACGCTGCTCCGGAAGAGTCGTTTGAATTTTTTTCATGTTAAAGTTAACAATGAACTGGGAGAATGAATCAGGTAAGGATTGAAGAATGAGGTCCGTACTCATCTCAACGGGGAGTTCAACTCCCAGCACTGCCAACATTTCTATGCACTCAATCATCTTTAGTACATGACTTTGTATCGAAGACGATTCAGTCATGCGAGCCCTGAATAGTCTCTTCGATATCTCATGTTTTTGAGTCCTACTCTGTTCGGCGAATAACTCCATCAAATGAAGTAGCATTGGCCTTGGATCCATATCTTCATGTTGCCTCTGCAACGCATTGCACAAAGAAGCTAGCATGTAGCATTAGACCGTAGTGGAGTCATCTTTTCACTTCTGATATTCCATAATCTCTCCTTTAGTTGCATCTGATGCAAGCTCACCCGGGCCATCACTCTCAAGGACATAGGCTATGTGCTCAGACTTAAGGAGGATCTTTAAGTTCCTGAGCCAATCAATAAAGTTCCATCGAGTCAAAAGGTTGGCATCCATCATGTCACGTATCGGGTTGTTTGACGACATATTTGCATGCATGACATATATCTAATGAATTACTAGTTCAAGCAGATTCTAAGTTCATCGAATATATAAGCTCCCACTAAAATTCATCATTCCATACAACCCTCAGGTGTACGGAAGCGGAGAAACCGACTACCTCCTAGTGGGGATCAGAATTTCAACATGTGTAATATGACCTGGAGTATACCCCCACAAATCATAATACACATCATTGAACACCCATCTCGTGGGACTTGCAACCCTATGCAATATCCAATCATATTTTGGTCCCCAACACTCATGCAGCCTGGAGTATACCCCCACCAACCACTGAGTTTGGTCTGAGCAGTACCATCGTTACTTGTCGAAAATAGATTTGCGTGTAATCCTGGAGTATAACCCACCAAACTACACGGTTCCTCCTCTCGAAGAAGTAGGCATGGAGTTGACTCCATCAACCTAGTTTAGAAAGAACTTGGATCCTAAGACTATAATTACTGAGGACCACGCTTAAGTTCATCGCTTTTGTGTTACGGCTCAGATTTTAAACACAGGGATTTTGATATGGTCTCTTCGATGACATACGCACATGTAATATCTCATGTTAACATATGCCCTAAATCATGTGTAGAGTATGAATGTGTGGGTGTAATTTGACTATCTCGTATAGTCAACTCTACATTGATCCAAGAACTTAAGGGAACCTACATTTAGTTCATCTAAATTCTGGATTTCCATAACATATTCATCATGTGCATATTTATATCACAACTGAAATCATATAACAAATGTAATATAACACAATTATTTAAATACTTCCAAAATTCTAATTAAAGAAACATGACTTTCATGGTTACAAATTCAAGAAATATTTATGAAAACATTTTAAATAAGTTTTGGAATTTTATTAAAGGCTATAATAATTTAACTCTTAAATTATTCCATTCAATAAATCCAAAATTATATTTTTCATAATTTTATCAACATCAAGTAATTTTTATTTTGATTTATTCGAGTTAATAAAATTAAGAAATATTTTCTTGAATTTTTCTTGATTTTTTCACGATTTATTTCGCCTTTAAATAATTTATTTCTAAATTATTTAAATTAATAATTTTCTAAGAAAGTATTTAAAACAAAATTATATCCATATATAAAGAGAAAGGGATTGATGTGCCACCCCTTTCCTTCTCTAGGAAGTGTGGGAGTCCTGCATTTCCTTTAAAATATTTTCTTTTTGGCAGGCCCGATCCAACCCAATCCGACCCGATCGGATTGGATCGGATCAAATCCGATCCACGGGCCCAACCTGATCGGATCGTGTCTGACCCGACCAACCCGGTCGACCCAACGATCCAAGCCTAATGCAGGTCAGACCTGACCGACTCGGTCGACCCGACGATCCTAGTCTGATCCGATCGACCTGTTGACCCCGGTCCAACCCAATCAACCCATCCGACCGGGGTTCAACCCAGTCCAGGGCCAGGTGGTGGCCCGCTTGTGCGCGTGATCGTGCCCCACATAGTCAACCGTTAGGCACTGCTGGTTGCGCGCAACGGCAGCATGCGGTCGGGCGTACGAGCCCGCGGACGGACTTGAGCGCCCTTGGACACCCTTGGGCGGCCCAAGGCAGTCTTGGGCGGCCCTTGGCGGTCTTGGCACCCTTGCTGGCCCTTAAGGAGGCCCAAAATATCCTTAGGACAACGAAAATCCAAATTTTGGATGTCCTTTTTGGACGTTTTTCCATTTTATTTTAACTAAGGCACTCTGTAACCTGGGTTTGGTGCCTTGGTTCGTCCCTGGAAAATAGGTTTCCATGGATGTGGAAGCGTGTTGATTGATTCACAATGGATCTTTAAAATAAAACATTGAATGTACCTTTTGGGGAACTCGTTCCACCCTTGGCCTTGCCGCTCTGAGATCGTTTTGAAGTGGTTCATGCGTCTGGCCTCTTAAAGTATCCATGCGATCACTCGACGCTTGGATCTCGACATCTTCTTCTTCAACTCTTCTTGAAAATCTAGAAGTTCTTCTCACCATGAAGACACTCTCCTTGGATGAGTGGAAAAAAGAGTGAAGACACTCTCCTCGTTGCTCTCAAATCTGGCTTGCATGGGTGCTTAAAATGAGAGCCCTTACCCTCTTTATATTTCACTCATGGTTTTTCTCAAAAACACTACAAAGATAAATATATCCATAAATGCCCTTATGACCTTGTGCGTGTGACCCTCTAGTTAATAACTTTAATGGCCCAATAACAATTATTGACCAACCTTATTAATTAACTATATCAACATATAGATTAATTAACTAAGGATCGATTTAATCCAATCAATAGGTTAAGCTTCCAGCCCATGGGGTGCCAAGCTATACCTCGTGCTCTAGAAGATACCGAGTACTGTCAAACTCTCTCATGGAATTTTTACCGTCATCGGTTACCATATATGTATAATTCATCGTCCGCGCCAGACTCTCGAATGACTTAGGGTATGGTTTATCGTCAAACCCTAATATGTCATTTGATTAGTACTAGGGAATGACACGTCCAGGACGTGATGCCCCGAACATGATGGAATGGATGACGGAACGTGATGGATGGTGACGTGATGAAAGTTTCATCACGTCAGCGTCACGTCACGCTTCCCAACAAATACAAAAAAAACCCATCACGTTTTGTCACACATCCCTCTATTGGGTGTCCCGTCATGTCCACGTCACTGTGACGGCGTCACCATCACCAGTGACAGGAAAAAGCCGAACACCATTACGAATTTCTTAACACTATTATGAATTTCTTGAAGTTGCGCTTGTTCTTTTTTTAAGAAGGTTCTTCGGGGAAAAATAGATCGATCTTTGGTGTGGCTTCATTTTAGGATAGAAGGATAGCATGGTAGATTGAAAGATAGACAAATGATGGACACATTGCATATGATACAGAATATTGATAGAGGCATATCGATCGATATATGTAGAGATAGACTTTTAGTTATCAATATAAATAAAGATATATAGGGAGATATAGAGAGATAAATATAAGAGAGATAAATATACGGAACTTTTCCAGCGATTGGACGCAATTACGAATGTTTAAAAATACTGTTTTTTAACTGTATTTAGAAATAACAGAACAGGCATCATTCGTGATGGCCATTTCATCGCGTCATGCATCCTGAGCACCCCGTCACCATCATGTCACCTTCACGCCCCCATCTTCATCCGTCACAGTCACCGTCACGTACCCCTAAAACCGTCACCATCACCATCACATCATCCGTCACGTTTCCATCATGGTGACATGTGACGTGATAGATGACGCATGTCGTTCCCTAATTAGTACTAATGTGTAACGGGAATCATTGGAGAATGCCTTCTCCAACATCTTCACTACCCTAGCCAGGGATTTTTCTGCATCGTCTTCCTTGAGTCAATCTTCTCTTATACCGAGGGCGGATGATCCTGTCTTGTCTACTCAATCATCTCCGTGAGCTTCTTACTACATCCAAGCTATCACTTGTTTGAATCACATGATTAGAGGCTCGTAAGTTGTAGTCAAAATATAATCTTCCATTCATGAGATGTCCTTGGTGTCTCAGATCAGTGGATCACTTATACAACAATGACATGAATCAACCTGATTGATGTTTAGGTATAATACCATTAAGAGATTTGTACTGATCAATTCAGTGAACTCCTTCTCCAAAGAGCACCCACTATATGTCCTTGGTGTCGCCACACTTATAGACACTATATGTCCTTTGTGTCGTATAAGTAGGATTAGCTAGTGCTATTCTTTCCGGATAATTTGATGTCCGTCTCGATTATCTATTGATAAGCCCCGAAAATAGGGGTAAAAACTATGCAATTTTTAGCCCTTGTCGTTGTGGATTTTGGCTTATGCAATAAAATTTATAAGAACTCCACTTAAGACGTATAGTGATAAATGCAGTGTCGTCAAGGGAAGCTAGTAAGGAATTTGATTTGGTGATTGTATTGGTCGTTTCACTCTGATTAAACTGAATTTGATCTTCAATGAGGATCAAGTCACCCTAATTAGATGAGAATTTAGAAAGGGGGGTAGAAGAGTTGAGATGAATAGAAGAAATATGGAGCTCTAAATTGGCTTCTTTGATCCTAATAAAAGGATCCAAGAGGTCAATTAGAGAGGTTAAAAGGGAATTTTTAATTTGAGTTTGGTTTGTTTTTGCAACTTTGATAATTCAGAACTGAAATGTGGGCAATTTAATCTCCTAAGAATTAAAACTAATTTTTTTAGAATTTTTCTTTGGAATGCTGTTGAATGCTTAGTTGAATCCCTCAAATTCTCCTCTCAATCCTAATCAGGGCTTGTACATGCCGCTCAAGCCAAGCGATTTAGAATTTCAGATCAAAACCAAGAAGAAGAAACAAGAAATTGAACTAATCTCATTCAAAATGCACAAATCCAAATACAATCAAGGAAAAAAGTACCAGATAACTTGATCCAGGGGTGGGACTCCTCTTTGTCTTGCAGCTGTGATAGAGAACCATCAAGAATGACCCCCTCCTCTCGAAATCCGGCTTTTATACCTAGGTAAAATGTAATAAATTACCATTTTACCCCTAATGAGTAATTAAGTTATATCTATCGATACAAGCTTGATCTTGATGATCCAACAGTACAGATAGAAAGAGGGGATCAAGACGAACAAATACATAAAAAAAATCATCTAAATCGGACTTCTGGATCAAAGGTTATTAATAAATGAAGTTAAGCCAATGTTAACCATTGGATTAATTCATTTATTAATTGATTTATTTTTTTTAACCGCAGGATGAGGTGTCGCCCTCTCATTGGGCGCGCCGATTCAAATTCCTTGGGCGGGTGCTCTCTCGTGGTGCCACGTACCCCTGGTGAAAAAAAGAAAACCAAAAGAAAATATCACAAGTCGGGATTTGCATACATATTGATACGCACCTTTGCGTGCGTCTGAACTTGAAAGATCCCACATAGAATGTGCCACGTCACCGCCGTGCGGCGCCAGCATCGTTACGCAGGCGGTAAACTTACCGCAACGGGCCTCTATCACTGACCGCCGTCAGATTTTCATCCGGCGGTCGTGATGAGGCCACGTCGTGGCTCCCATAAATCACCCTGACATTTACGAGTAAGTCCTTTATAAAATTAACATTCGCCATCCGACGCCGCCCAGAAAATATTTAGAGATGTACCCCTTTTCGCATTCTCTCTCCTCCGCTTTTCTCTGAAATATTAAAACAATTAATAATACATTTGCAATAAAACCTGTAAGATATTAAATTACATCTTTGCGCTGCGATGGCGAGAGCTGTTTTCAGGGTCTTTTTGCAACAAAAGTTTGCAAAACGGCCCTTAAATGTTCAAAAAATATAAAAATGCTTTTTCTTTTCTTATAAATATACCTTTTTTCCTTGAAATAAATACATTTCCTCTTCAAATAAATCTCAGAAAAATCCTAAAAATTCGTAAAAAATTCCAGAAAATTCCAAAAAAATTACTGATTCATTCCCATGCTGATAAATGTTGAAATAAAATATTAAATATGCCATTTTCATTAAAAAATAATTATTTCAAGCTTCAATAAATCCTTTAAAATTCACAGAATTAACAGAAAATTAGGGAAAAATCAGAAATCACTTGAAAACACTATTTTCTTGTAAATATATGATAACAACCCTATTTTAAGCTCTTTAAATGCATAAAATTGTGCTAATAACATGAAATAAAGACAGAAATCAGGGCGTTATCATCTATCAAATAGGAATATTTATAATACATGTTTAAAGACTAATGATCATTGTATTACGATCTCATCATAATTCACTAAGTCATTGCACGTATTCATGGACTTCATTATAAACATAACACGAAATAATAATGAACATAAATATTTTATTCAATGAACTTAAATAAACATGGTAGTGTGATTGGCTTGACGGCCACGTAATATACATCAATTATCGCATCCAGATATATGTTGATGTTATCTGATATATGTTGCTACAGTATTGGTATCTGATATTGTGATCCATTCTAATATTGGCATCCATCTTCATCTCATGGATCAGTCTCGATAGTGGCATTCATCCTCATCTCATAGGTCGGATGATGATATGATTTCAGAGCTGGATATTAATTTTTTTAGTATCCGGCATATAAATTGCATAATATGAAACATAGAAATACTTGTTAAGTTATTCAATCAATATCCAAGTTGATATGTTGAAGTAGTCAGGGACTAATATCAAGAGAGAATCGAGAAGTTTATGCTCAATGGTCAAAAGATAATTAATTTCTATAAGCCTAGGCCAAACTTGAAAAACAATTTACATAATTGACCCAAGGTGACGCAATAGCATTAACGATACCATTTTATTTTGATGCAGAGGAATTAATTTACATAATCTCCAAAAAAGAGGGATTTATACCACTTTTATTTTTATTTTCATCCATACGGGACAATGCTCCTTAACAGAAAAATTGATAAATGGATATTGGTAAATTATATCTCGATATTCATATTTGGTATGATTATTGGTTTTTGATATCTAGATATCAGATAATTGGCACCGTCATCTAACCATGTCCTTACCCATAGAGTATCCATCCTGATGTCTGATATTGGATGGACATTTGAGATCCGTTCGATATCCGCATCTGAAATCACTCGATTTCATCCAGGTATCAGATTATCTTCTATCAAATATTGGACAGGTATCAGAAAGACAAGCACAATTAAAATGTTAAAAATATATTTTATTGAAAGCAGAATTCAAGTGCGCTTTTTCATGTTACCCATGGTATGTTCCATTATTGTTATCCAGTATTTTTATCATTCTGATGCATCCAATCTCTGTTATCGACTATTGCAATCTCCATTATCCTACAAAAATTGCATCCAAAATTGGATCAGATATCAATATCGTATAACTTTTTAGGTGGATAACCGACATCAGATGACACCATATAACATTATTCTTAGGTGGATGATGACAGTGGAACGTACAATGGATAACATGAAAGAGTCTTGTTTTATAGTCTGTGACGATCACTTTGGGGTTGTGATACAGAATTAAACTATGAAAAAGGAAGGAATCAACCAGGCTTCTTCTTATTGTTGTCTTCTTGAATGTACGACCTAGATAGATAGAGTATCATCATTGTTGTTCCAAACGCTCAGACTTAAGAAAAGTAGCAAACACCACTAATACTTAGAAAACACATGCATATTACACATGCATCAAAATGCCCATATTTTTTGTGAACTTTTGGCTTTTGGGTTATTAATAAATTGATTTTAAAAGTCAGAAAATAATTGAATGTACTAATTTATCTGGATTTTTCTATATTCCAATAGACTTTTCGGCAATCGATTCATTAAGAAATTAATTATAGAAATATGGCAACATGTTTTAGAAATAACACAATTAGTATATATTTTACAGGGTTTAGTGCCCTCCCAACACGTGTCACTCTCTCTTTGGCCAACGTTTCACCAATGATTAGCCCAAATATGATTCATTAACTTCCCACTCTTATGTGATGAACCAGAATTTAGGCTTAAAGAATCATTGAAGATTCCAGTTTAAGCAATAGACTTTATTATTATTCCCTTTCTCATATGAGTGAATAAGTTTCCAATACTTAGAGACAATTCATTCAAAAAATGGATTTTAAGTTAAAACTACTTTAAATTGTTTATGAATGTGTTTTATATTTATTGGAATCACATTATTTAATAGGCATTATTTAGAATAAAATAAAGATAACTTGGACTAGTTTAAAAGTATCCAAATTCATTTAAGGAATTTATATAATTTTTTTGGATACTTAAGGAATCGTCAAGGGTGAAAAAGTACAATTATGATAAATTAAAAATACGTTCAGATTCCTTTGGCTCAGTTTGGGTCACTTTGGCGAGATGGTATGAATCAAAACAATTCATTGATTCAGTCGAGTCAACTAAGTAGAGACATATTTAACCCGACACCCATAAGTTGTAGACGGTAGTTGGTGGAAGACCATGCTCATAGGGTGTAGAGATGGGGGAGCAGTGTGTGGAGTTTAAAAATTATCGTAAGTTTTACTCTGTGAAGATTTTCTATATGTTATGCAAGGTGTTGTAAATATAAGGAACTAATTCATCCAAATTGGAGAATAATCTAGCAAAATCAACAAAATAATCGGGGAGAAAAAATTTTAAGCCCATGTGACCCTTCATTGATATGCTTCTCCTCCATATTTCCTTCTCCAAGCTCCAGACCACATTTACATTCACTATTCTCCTTCTCCAAACAAATCAAGAATGGACCAAAAAAAATTTCTGAATAGGTTTTTTCGCTCTTCCAATTTAAACTGGGAGCATATTATATCTTGAAACTGTCAAGGGAGCGAAAGGTTTTAAATAGAAAATCAAAGACCCTAGCTCAAAGATGAATTCAAAGATCAAAGTTGCTAGGATTTTTCAGATCATTATTTCAGCCACATCAAAAAGATCAACTGAGTGACCATTATAAACTCTCAGTCATCCATAAAAGGAAGGTTTGTAAGATCATGACTTTAACTCCTCAAGTGGGTCATACCTCATGGGCTATGACAACCTCCATATTATCTTTTCCTCCTTAATTTCATTCATAAATAATATTTTGAATATATAACTTAATACATATCCAATAAATCTCAAGCAGATGTGAGAGAATAATCCATTTGAATCAATGAGTCAAGTGGGGTATGTCTTAAAAATCTTAAATAAGCACATAAAATAAGATAATTCAAGACATGGAATATTGAATAAAACACTTCAATAGCACAAAATATGATTCATACATGTATTTTTTCAGATGGTAAATTAATGTAATTTAGAACCTAATGAACTATTCGATGTTATCATTATTGCAGGTTTGATGTGGAAAAATATGAGTTATTTGAGGAATAGATAGATTTCGTGTGCTTGCATTTTTCAAGAGTCCCCTAAGAAACTCTCAAGATGAGGTTGATCCTTTTTTCACTAAAGATGAATCCAAATAATGGTTCAATGGATATAGCTAATACTTCAAATCATGGAGAAAAATGCAATCAAGCTTCTAGAATGAAAGCCTACTAGTAAGGGAACACCACCTTCGAGGAGTCACCAACAGAATCAAACTCCTAGCAAGGCCTTGGAATAGTTTATGAAATTGAAGAGGAAAATTCCACCATCATATGATCCCAAACATGAGCTGATGCGGATCTTTTATGGATAGTTGTAAGAAAAAAAAGACATGATGGTGACTCCTCGAAGCTCATTCATTGATAGGTTGCTGGATGTCTGGGCACGTAGAAAAATTTATACAAACACAACACGAATGCAGGTCCAAAGTGAGGAATGATTGATGTGAAAGAAGCGGATCCCATACTTATAATGAAAAGGTTTGAGAGATACATGGGGAAGATGGGAAAGGCCATAGATTATATTACAAAGAAATTTAAATATATATTTTTAAGGTTCCAAGGGCCAATCATCTTTATTTTGTGGAAACATAGCTATTAACTCTCCTTACATTTTTAAAAAAATGCCTAGAAATCTAGGAGGCCATTTTAAGGAAGATTTTGATGGAGCGCACCAGCCCATCACGTCCAAGATGTCTTCGGCACCACCATCATCATCATCGACCACCCGTCGGCTCATCATCATTAACAACTCGGGTAAAAGCACGACCGTTTTGAACTTTTCACTGTCTCATGCTCGATTTATTAGTCATTTTGTCACGTTCATATGTTCTTGTTCGTCGTGTTGTTTTGTGTCCGTCATGTTTTCGTGTGTCGTGTTCACGTCGTCAAATGTCATGAGACCTAAATCTTAGACCAGAGATTATCATTTTGAAGTTTTTTGTTCATCCTTTGGTCTCACGATAGAAGAAGTGAAGGAGAGGAAGGAGGAGGAAGAACAGAAGAGGGAATAGAGGAAGAAGAGTGGGGGGAAAGAGGGTCACTAGAACGTTGTTGTCATCCCTCGTGCAGGCGCCGGCCCTCCCCCTCTCTCTTTTCTTCAACGTGTGCTACCGTATGTCATGTTCTTTTTGCGAACGCCTGGCCCATGGCGCCAGACCGGATCTTGTCACAGTCAGCGACCCACGTCGTGCGAATGATGTATTGCACTAGTCGTGCTCCTAGATTATTGCACTGAACGTGCGACCACCAGGAGCCTCGTGAACTGCTGAACGAACTAGTTTCGGCTAGCGATCTTCTTGCAAACAGACAGTTGCGTTCGTCTGCATCGCAAGCCCGGTCAAATGAGCCCTGGTCACCCTAGCACTCGGGGAAACTGGCGTTGTGGAATACCACAAACCGTGCAGAGTACCGCGTGATGGAAATATATGTGGCTGGCAAGCCAATCACACATTCCACATCTCGTACCATGTTCATTAATAGAACATATTCATTATAGTGCACGTGTGATGCGTATAATGAAGTCCATGAATACATGATCGGACTTAAGTCAATTATGATGAGATCGTAATACGGAGATCACTAGTCTTTAAGCATGTGTTCTAAACATTCCTATTCAAAGGATACACTAGAAGGACATCAAAGTATCCGGATAGAATAGCACTATCTAGCCTCACTCACATGATGAGTATGGCAGGTCCCGTAGCCATTAGTGTGGCGACACTAAGGATAGATAGTGGGTGCTCTTTAGTAGAAAGAGTTCACTGAATTGATCCGTACGAATCCCTGAATGGTATTATACCGAATTGTCAATAAGGTTGATTCACGTCACGGTTGTGTAAGTGGTCCTTAGACCTGAGACACCAGAGACGTCTTGTGGACGGACGGTTGCACTTTGGCTATGGCCAACGAGTCTCTAATCATGGGATTCTAAACGGTCTTAGTTCGGGTGCATAAAGAAGTACACAAAGGCGATTGAGTGGTCAAGATGGGATCGTCCACCCTCGGTATAAGAGGTGACAGCTCAAGGAAGATGATGCGATAAAGTCCTTGGCCAAGGCAGTGAAATATCGGAGAAGAGTTCTCCGATGATTTCTGAATGCATCAGTACTAACTCGGATGACTAATTAGGGTTTGACAGTTGACCATACCCTAAGTCGTCCAAGGAGCGTCAAGTGGATGAGGGATTATACATACACGGTAACTGATGACGAACAGGTTCCATGAGTGAGTCGATACACACTCCTTTGTATCTTCTAGGACACGAGGTGTAGCTTGGCACCCCACGTGTCAGAGTCTCGACCTATCGATTGGGTTAAATCGATCCGACATTAATTAATCTATATGATGATATAGTTAATTAATTTAGAAGGCCAATAAAGGTTATTGGGCCGCTGGAGTCATTAACTAGACTGATACATGGGCCTAGAGGGTCACACGCAAATGGTCTTTTGGACGTTGGAAGATATACTTCAGTTTTGGGGGTTTTTATGAAAAATACCCACCTAGTATAAATAGGGGAAGGCCCTGAACGAAATTCACCTAGGCCAGAATTTTTCAGGGGCCTTTCCCCTTCTTTTCCACTCTCCCCACATCCCCTCTCCATCCTTGATGTGATTGGGACGACGTAACGACGCCGACGGAGAAAGAACGGGGCTCGTCAACAAGGAGGAGGATATCCGACGCGCCGAGGACCGCGTGGATACGTCGAGAGGCTGCACACTTGAGCAGCTCGACTCGTCTCACTCCGGGATCAAAGAAATTGTGAATGATATTTGTGCAAAGGTACTTCATTTAATGTTTTCGTTGATGCCGTTTGATTCGCAAAAGTCTTCCGCTGCGCATCGTTATGTTCTGTTCATCCAGATCTAGGCCTCTAGAACCCAACAGCTATGAATCAAGGTTGATTCATGTCACGATGGCGTAAGTGGTCCTTAGACCCGAGGCACCAAAGATATCTTGTGGGTGGACCTTGGTACTTCGACTACAACCCACAAGTTACTAATCATGAAGTTCTAAATAGTTTTTGTAAAGGTGCAGCAAGTGTGCAGCCTCTAGATATTTCCATGTGATCCTTGGCATGCCAGATCTCCTCCATCGGTGCATGCCCCATTCAGGTTCCTCCATCATCATAATGTCATCTCGTTCACATGAAAATGATGAAGAGCCGAGGAAGGATGGAGAAGGGGAAAGGCCATGAAAAATTCTGGACAGGGCGAATTTTTTTCAGGGCCTTCTCTTATTTGTAATTAGTGGGCATTTTTCATAAAACCTCAAACTTATGTCTTCTAATGTCCAAAATATTATTTTTTGTGGAGACCCTCTGGGCTCATGTATCAGTTTAGTTAATGATTCCGATTGTCGTATAAAATTTATTTGACTTCTAAATTAATTAACAATATGTTTATATAGATAAATTAATGACAGATAATTAAACATAATTGTATCATCTTCCTTGAAATGTATCATCTTATAGTGAGGGTGGACAATCCAATCATAATCTCTCAATCATCTTCATGAACCTTTTACTGCACCCAAATTAAGATTATTTAGAATTCCAAGACAAGATAGCATTGGATATTTCTAATGAGTAGTTGTTCATTCCATCAAGAAGAAAAGTTCAATTTTATTTGCAGAAAATGTGTTGGACATGATGAAAATATACGTGGCCTGAAAGCTGCTCACACATTCCACATCTCCTTTAATGTTCATTAAATAATCTATTCATTATGAGATCTAAAAATTAATATATATTCTAAATTAAAATTATAAAATTAAAAAATAATGTATTTTAAAAATATTATTTTCTTAAAAATTATAATGTTTTTAATTCTATAAAAATGTCAAAAAATACAAGAAAATCGCAATATCATTATAAAAAGAATTAAGCATTTTAAACTTGATAACACACCTATTTAAGAATTTAATGTGTTTAAACATGAAAATTCATCAGATTAATGTAATAATGAGCATGTTATCACAAGGATTGGTCATCTCATTATGGGTTGATAGGACTGCTTATAAGACAATCATAGGGATTTTGCCTTTTATGTTAATCTCTACAAATCCTATCACCATCTAGTGGATTTTGAACATAAAGCAAATTTTGACATTAGAACCTAACCATTCTTTATATGCAGCATGAAATAAGCGCCCTTATATGGGAACTAAGGAATGAGACTTAGGGGAAATCCCTTTTTTATAAATCCAAAAATAAGACATTTCATGACAAGATGTTGAACAAAAATGATCAAGTTTAATGATAAAAACATGAGAAAAAAGGAAGTCCAATTTTTGGGAAATTTTTTATTGTTGTATAGGTAAATTGTAATAATAAAATAAAATTTAAAAATAACCTGAAAACCAAATGCTATATAGAGTGAGAAAAAGGTAAAACCCTTGAGAGGAGTATGTATTAATTTGAGTTATAATCTCAGTAAAATAATGGAAGACTTTATGCAGAAGAAGGAAGTGAAGTAAATAATAGGAATAGAGAGAAGCTAGAAAGATGATAAAATTATCTGGATCTATGTCTGATGTTTGAATATTCAAGATCAGAAAAGGGGATACAAAATAAGATTATGAAATAAGCATATTATGAATACAAGCAAAATGAAAACTAATTTTGGGTATTTTTTAGGCAATCAAAATCAATTTAGTGATACTTCTAAATATATCATTCATTCAAGAATATTTACATTTCAACCAGGATAAATATTTTTAAAATAACAAGAATAATGAAATTAGGAAGGAAAACATTAACTTTCCTATTGTCCAACTTTATTGGAGGCAAATCCAAAAGATGAATTTCTTGAGTTTTTGATACTATCTTAATAGATCTTATGGCATTGGTAGACATGAGGGAGAACAACTTAAATTATCTAATTGATTGATATTAATATTGTCAATTTTTTAAAAAGCCACACATAATGCAAATGGTGAGTTTTTTTCTTATTGGCAGGCTTGGATCTTGGGCTATGGGTAAGGTAAAATAGAAAATATCACGTAATCCATGGTGACCATTGGGCTGGTTTCCAAAAATTATTATTTTTTAAGTGTGCATAGCTCAACCTTTTGAGACATGTAGTCCATAAATACAAATGAATGTTAAAATATGCAATAAGAAATAAGAAGAAATAATGTAGCCCCATGATTTTCATGTCTTTATCTTTATTTGGTTTCAATCATGCATTGAAAACCATGCCTCCAACGTTCCACACGATAAGCCACTTGTGGGGGCTGTCAAGAACAAGAATCTAGTGTGTGCGGAGAGCTGTCAGGCTGAGTCTCTCGACGTGATGGCTGTTGCATGCCTCTTGGGGAAGAACCTCCCTACGTAGTATAGAGGGAATGGGTGTGAGAGCATACCATATTAAATCCAAGGTTTGGGAAACTTAAGGCACAAATATTTAAACATTTTACCCCTCTCTTTGTATCTCGCCTTGGATTTGTGCTCCCAAATTGTTGTTGGCAGTAAAATCCATTATATTTATTTGATTCATTAATTTTCAAGAAGTGTGCGGGAGAAAAAGGGTTCAAGTTTGATCAATATTCTAAGATAAAAAGAACCGCTCAAAACTTCCGGGAAGTGAGAATGAGGTTTGCGTGATCTTTGGTATGTTTGATATGAATTTTCCCTCCTCTTGCTCGGGGTACATATTCCAAGGGATATATTATACAACGAGCTTTCCAACACATTAAAATATGATAAAAAATTCATAATGTAGCAAAGTTAAAATATTTTTCATCCACAACATGTTGCCGCTCAATTCTACCAACCATGAATTCCACCCAAGAAGATGCTATGGCCTGTAAATTTAAGTGCTGTCTCACTTTCTAAGGTTATTTGCTTTTACTAAAATTAATTTTTTATTTAAAAATAAAAAAAATTAATTATTGTAGAATCTATTAAATAAATATATTTATTATTTTATTTTAAATAGTTCCAACTAGGTTTAATTCGTTTTGGGGATTTTCTTCCAAGAAATTAATGTGTTTTGGGTAACTTACATAGCCCTAGTTTTAGTCTAATTTCTTTATCATCTTGCCAATAAGTCGACCTCTATCTACCAACCTGCATGAGCTTCTATACCCCATGTTTATCACTTCAAACCCTGAACTTTTTACTTAAATTTTTTATTTATGAATTGATGACCATGCACATGCTATTTGGGGGAATTATTTCATGATGAATTGATGTTTATCATCATTAGTTACAAATATGCATGAATACGTCTATGGGAGAGGAAATATGATTTTTCATGGATGTGAATTAATCAGAGCCCCACATAAGTTTCTAGAGCAGACAATATCACGTTTAGGGTGGCACAAAAAATACCTATTTGCAATGTATGGCCAATATACAAAATACCTAGGATTCCTAGCTGAGTGAGTAGAAGATAAAACATCAAAGGCTTGAAAGAAATTTAGAAAACCATGTCTACTATCCTTACCTCACTCCCTGCAACCCTTTGTGCCCATCCATTATACACACTATATTTTATAGAAATCCTTTCTCACTTATGCACCATTTTTCATATGATAAGCCTAACTTTTAAGTTTGTCCATCTTTACTCTTGTGACATCATTGTCATATTTATTTTCCTTGTTATCCACTTATAAATTTATTATGCATCTTCTTCACCTAATTTGGCATCTCTTTTTCTTTCATGACATAAATATTGAGATGTTTTCCTACCGTTTGTCCAAAGAACTCTTGACATCATATACATTTTTTGTGGCACGCTCTTTTTATTTTAAAAAATATAGATTTTTCATCAAGAACATGTAGACAATAGGGGTTTGTCAAGACCCATTTTACGAAGTTACATAGTCTCATGGCATATCCATAAAGTTGACCAATATAAATATCATGATGAATTTGATCAGAAGTCCAATGGAAAAATGCCTTCTTTATATGTTTTCTCCCACTCCTAAACACTTGAAAACTTGCGCATCATTTAAAATTTTATTGAATTTTTAACCTTCATCTAAAGATTCAATGACTTCGTTACCCACTCAAAAAATTTCACCTCAGGTTACAAAATGCATGCACAAGCGAGAGGGAGGGACTGTGTGGAGGGACAGAGAAAGAGAGAAGGAAGCTGTGTGGAGAGAGAGAGAGGTAGTGAGACTGACTGAGAGACTAAGAGAGGAGGGGACAATGTGGAGAGAGAGATAGAAAGAAAGAAAGAAGGAGGCTGTGTCCAGAGGTAGAGAAAGAAAGAAGCTGTGTGAAGAGAGAGAGATATTGAGACTGAGAGAGAGATTAAGAGAGAGAGAGAGATGGTGTGGAGAGAGAGAGGGAGGGAGATCTTGAGAAATTAGACAAAGACTGAGAGAGAGAAGGGGAGACCGTGCAGAGAGATATAGGAGAGATGATGAGAACAACTCATATTGTTGTTTTAACACATGATTCATCAATCAAAAACTAAAATTTCTATCTCACTAAAATGTATAAACATAAGTATGATGATACGTATTGGTCAAATCTACAAAAAGCAAGGGTTAACTTTTAAAAAATAGTAGATTCAGTCAAACTAGATAAAGTTGGAGGAAAAGAGTGATAAAATTTGAATTTATAGTCTAACTATTATTTCAGAATTACTTTAATTTAAATATTATTTCAAATTTAATATTTAATTTAGTTTAAGAAGTATTCTAATCCAACATATCAAAACAGATCAAAATCAGATTAAAAATCAAATATGAATTAACTCATGCAAGTGTGTTGATCAAGTCAACTCATTAATTTTATGGGATAATTTAAATTTTTTACATTTTTAGAAAGAGGATACATTAAATATTATGAGTAATTTATAATTTTTGTACAATAAGAAAATCAATGGACAATTTAAAGCATTGACTTTGACAGCCCATTGAATTCAGGTGAATTGAGGGTCAAAATGGTAATTTAATTTGAAAAAAAATTATGTTTTCTCACCCTAGACAGATAAAGAAAAATTGTCATATAAATATGGGAATTTTTGGAGATGAGATAAAATGAATATCAAAGGATAATTATCAAAGTCAAGGCTTTAAATATGACCTGATTAATGACATCTCTTGGAAGTCAAGAAATTGATCAAGCAATTGATGTCAGAATTTAATGAATGCCTTATGAAAGGAGATTTTTTATGAACATAGTATTCCAAAGATATAAAAATCATGCAATTTGGAGATTCAAGTACCGGGATATGGATCTCATAATTCAATGCCCAAAAATCAAAACTCGCATGAGAATGGGTGGTGGTCAAACAAATATTTGGGGGGAAATTTCAATGGAATTTCTATTGTTGTGTATCAATGGAAAGAGGAATCAAGAATGCATCAACATAAATTCAATTCATGAGATTTGGTTGAGCATTGTGCTAGGAAAATGTTGCCAAACTTATCCAAATAAATTTACGACCAACATGGGAAAAAATAGTAAGGATTCAATAAAAATCACAATTTTTTCCAATATAAATGCAATTTTATCTTATTTTACATCACAAGCAACAAAAAATACATCTTTCCAACTCACGACTACCAAAAACTAGGCCATCAACCAACTTCAAAGCTCGTCAATGACCTTGTTCTTCACTTTTGAAGTATTCCGACATGTTGGCAATTATTTTCCCTCTTCTTTTGATGTATTTTTGATATTTTTGCACCAAGACAAGCCCACCAAATAAAAAATGTTAATTGCTCTATTATTGAACAAATAAATATGAATACATGCTCAATTAATCTACGAGTTTTCAGGTATCTCAATTATTAAGAGAGAACACAACTGAAATAGATTCACAAGAACGTGAGATATCTCCACAGTCCATTCTTTTAATAAAATCAGATGATTGAGTAGATGTCATGTGGCCTCACAGGAGAGGCCACGTCCTACACATTGTGGGTCCAAGTATTTATCATTAGATCACCATAAAATGACTCACGTTCTTCCACATGTACCTACATAGAACTTCATAGTAAATCCTATATGGAAATATTTACATTCCATAAAGAGTAAAAAGCTGATACTGAATGTTCTTAGGAAATAAATCTTCTTGGCCTTGTATGGTCTACCATTGGACATGTAGGTGATGAGTTTGGTCCATGTAAATGTGCTGGCTGGTTAGAATGCCTCCACATTGGGGCATCCACGTTAACAGTTGCCATGGACCCATGCCTAAAAGCTTTTTTTGGCTTTTCAGATCTTAAAAAGTCATTAAAATTCTGAAACAAATGTTATATAACTTAGAAAGTCCACATCTTTTAATTTATTAGGAATTTTTATAAAATTTTCTCCTTTGTTCTCTAGTTTTCATATTGTTTAAACCCATGCCACCCAAAATAAATAAGTATACAGAAAAAAACTTAGTTTATAGGAATTACTAGTTTGTCTTGAAAACTTAAATTAGGGCAGCTTTGATTCTTTTAATATTCACATTTGTCTCTTGCTTCCTTGTTCATCTGCTTAAGTGCTGAAAGAACTAAACTCAATAATTTGGTTAATTTCAAATAGTTTGATCTCAAGAAAGGTCAAACATGAATAAAAGATATGATTAACCTTAAAATAATATACAAGTTATGCCTTAGTGTAATGGCATTGTAATGGTGAAAAAATTGTAAAATAAGGATAACATGCATCATAATCATGAGAATAAGGAATTAAATGTAGCGAAGGATGATATAAATGAATGCATAAGATGCATGTTACCAAGAGATAGTGAGACCATGTGAAGAGAGAGAGAGAGAGAGAGAGAGAGAGAGAGAGAGAGAGAGAGAGAGAGAGAGAGAGAGAGAGAGAGAGAGTGAGGGGAGCTTGTATAGAGAGGGAGAGAGCTATATTGAGACTGTTTAGAGAGGGGTAGAGGAAGGGAAATAGAGAGACATAGAGAGAGACCAAGGTAGAGAGAGATAGAGAGGGAGAAGGAGAAAGATGGCAAGGATTGATGATAGAGAGGGAGAGAGATGGAAAGAAAGACAGATAAATAGTGGTCAAGGACACGAGAAATATAGTGTGAAAAGTGTGAGAGAGGTTGATGCAGAGTGATAGAGTTTGAGCCGAAGAAAGAGAGAGTGATTGGAAAGGAAGAGTAACATTCTTCCCTTTCAGAATAATTTATAAGGATTAGTAAGATTTTGATGCTCCCTTTCTGATAAAGAATCGGAAACAATTATCTCTAGGTACTAATTAATAATTTTATTATCGATAAAATTGGTCATGTAATTTGTTGACTGAGTATATGGCAACGATACACACTGTCATGCAAGAGTTATATGGACTACACGATCTGTGCATGACACAGTTTACTCACAACTATTGTTTCTCGTGCACATGCACCAACATTTTCAATCGCAAATATATGTGTTGTGAGGTGAAGTGTAGATACATGCGGGGCCCGGACATCTATGCATATTGAGATGACACATTTGATTAAAGAGCTGATACTGGATTGGACCCTAGACAAGGTAATTTGATTCAAATATTTTGGTTTTATTTTTGAAGTTCTTGTGTCAATATGCATTTATTCCTTTCTGTGAGTACCATATTGGACACTCGAGCATAGCCTAACTGTACACTATTAAATTTTTACGCATAGATGTCTCTTTCTTTATACATGTGTACCTTTTCAAATGTCTCCCTCTCAATATGTATCTTTGGCAAAATGAACTCTTGGTATGTCTCCTTCCAACTTAATATGTCTTCATTTCCACAGAAGGTTCAATTTGTCTCTGTGTGTATTAAATATCTCTTAATATCTCCCCAAAAATCTGTTGACAACTCGTTATTAACCCTATCAATCAAGTTACATGTCAACCAATATGTTTAACTCTCAGAATATACACGTTTAGCTTAATCTTGTTCTTTCATGATCAGTCAGATAGCCTCTTTTTTAATTCATATATTTTTTAAAAGATGATGTACATCCAAAATAACATTAAATTCACTATCTTAATTTTTTTTGACTTAAATACTTTTATTCAATTTTTTTAAAAAACTAAAAATTAAAATTTTACCATAAAAATAATTCTTTTGCATCCACTTTCGACTATAGTTATATAATTTTATCAAAAAAAACATTCAGAAAATGTTGTAAACACTATTACCTGAGCCATGGTTCAAGGGGATACCAATTTTGTCAGCCTAGCTGACACGATATCTGACATGTCCTTTTGATGAGGTTGGTTCACTCAACTTCACTCATTAGTCTGTTGGGGCAATGTGACTTAGACCGTCAAATCCTGTTTTCATGGATATTTGCCACATATGAACGTATTTAAGAAAAGCTGTTTAGAAGGTATTTTATTACTTTGGATTCCCAAAGATCATCTTCGATTCCAATCTCTCAGATATTATCAAAGTCAGCTGTATCGTTCAAACCTAAATGTCCTAGAGAAACTCAAGATTTCAAAAATGTTTGATTATGTGTACCTTAAAAATAGCTGATTCACCATATACTCTAAACATTAATTTTATTTAACTCACACACCTCGTGGAATCTTGAACAACTGTTAATAATTTATTTATATTCATATTTATTTTTTCCACATATCTCTAGACTCCTCCACTATTTCTTTTTTTCCACATCTCTCTAGACTCCCCCACTATTTCTATTCTTCAACATCTCTCTAGACTCCCCCACTATTTCTTTTTTTTCCCACATCTCTCTAGACTCCCTCACTATTTATTTTTTTCCACATCTCTTTAGAATCCCCCACTATTTCTCTTTTTCTCCAACATCTCTCTAAACTCACCCGCTATTCCTTTTTTCCCACATTTCTTGTGTTCCAATCCGGCTTCCCTTTCCACATACACAACAAGAAATCGACAGAAGACCCGTTCAGCCAAAGGACCTCCTCCCACCCACCCAACGTAAATGAAAAGAAAACCCTTTCACTGCTCCCCATCTCTCTCTTTGTAACAGTGCCAATCTCTCTCTAATCAGTAACCAGACATATCTCAGAGATTGCCAGTTCGCCCTCCAACTTTCAACTGTGTAATAAATGCGACGAGCGCTGCCAAGCCATTAATCCTTCTGAGCCTCGATGCACTACTCTTTCCTGGAGAGAACGAACGATGCTAAGCTCAAGCGGCGGCCCGGACGGCCACTGGCGGCAGAGCAAGCGCCGCTGGCTCTGCGGAAGGGGAAGAGGAAGAGGAAGAAGAGGGCGGTCAAGCTACGTTGTGCTCGGCAAGGATTCAGAGGAGACGAAAGGAAGGGCGAACAAATCTTGGAGGATTAGGGTTTGCCGTAGACTGCAGATCTTGCGCAAGCTCGCCTCGCCGCGGCGACTTCTGACGAGGCTTCGAGACGCGTACGTAAGCATGATGATGGGCTTCGCCAGCTCCGCCGTTGTGGCCGGGGGCGGCGCCTTCGACTTCTACGGCGTGCGCAACCCTCTGCCCACCAGTCTCAAAGAGTACGACGAGAAGATGATCGTCCAGATCTACCGCTCCATGGTCGCTGACAAGCACCTCGTTCCCTCTGGTCCTGCTATCTCTCTCTCTTGATCTCTCTTGATCTCTCTCTCTCTTATTCTCTACTATGCCTCTCGGAGGCTTTCATGCGCCTTAATTTGCTCCATTCTATAAATAATTAGTTTTCACTCCGTCGTGGCGTGACGCGTGAGATGGGATTTGGCCCACCATCCTCCCCTCTCTGTCTCTCTCTAGATCTCTCTTTCTAGCTCTACCTCGTCCCACTATCTCAGTTGATCTCTCTCCCTAGTTGTGCTCTGCAATCAGGATGATAAGCGGTGCGACTAAGCCGCCGCGCTGGGGCTTTCATGCGCCTTAATTTGCTCCAGTCCCATGAATAATTAGTTTTCACTCCGTCGTTGCGTGACGTGTGAGATGGGTTTTGGCCCAGCATACTACCCTATCTGTGTCTCTCTCTAGATATCTCTCTCTAGCTCTACCTCGTCCTGCTATCTCTCTCTCTCTCCTGATATATCCCTCTCTTATTCTCTAGTGCGCCTCTCAGAGGCTTTCATGGGCCTTAATTTGCTCCAGTTCCGTGAATAATTTAAGTGTGAGATGGGTTTTGGCCCACCATCCTCCCCTCTCTCCGTCTCTCTCTAGATCTCTCTTTCTATCTCTACCTCGTCCCACTATCTCAGTTGATCTCTCTCTCTAGTTGTGCTCTGCAATCAGGATGATAAGCTGTGCTACCATGCCGCCGCGCAGGGGCTTTCATGCGCCTTAATTCGCTCCAGTTCTATGAATGATTAGTTTTCACTCCGTCGTGGCGTGACGTGTGAGATGGGTTTTGGCCCACCATCCTCCCGTATCTGTGTCTCTCTCTGGATCTCTCTTTGTAGCTCTCTCTCGTCGCATTATCTCAGTTGATCTCTCTCTCTAGTTTCATGCGCCTTAATTTGCACCACTCCCATGAATGATGCGTGACCTATGTGATGGGCTTCCCACCGCCATCTCCCCTTTCTATGTCTCTCTCTATATCTGTTTCTATATCTCTCTCTCTATCTATGTCTCTATAGATCTCTCTTCCCAGCTCTCTCTCGTCCCCCCATCTCTCTCTCTCTCTAGTTTCATGCCGCTTGGTTTGTACCATTCCTACGAATAATTTTCACTCCGTCGTGTGACGTATGAGATTGGCATCATCCCATCATATATCCTTTATCAGTATCTGTCTATATTACTCTCTCTATAGCTTTCTCTTGTCCACTATCTATCTCACTAGTTTCATGTGACTTCGTTTGTACAACTCCCACGAATAGTTAGTTTTCACTACATCCTTACATTACGTATGACTATGAGGTGGGTCTCACCCAACTATCTCCCCAATCTATGTCTCTCTCTAGATCTCTCTTTCAGCTCTCTCTCGTCCCACTATCTCTCTCTCTATTTTCATGTGCCTTCATTCGGACCACTCCCATGAATAATTAGTTTTCACTCCATCCTTGACGTATGAGATGTGTTTCGCCCAACCATCTCCCCATCTATTTCTCTCTCTAGATCTCTCTTTCTAGCTCTCTCTCGAGTCTTGTCCCACCATCTCTCTCTCCAGTTTCATGCGCCGTAGTTCGCACCACCCACATGAATCATCACTTCAAACTCCATCCGTGCCCGACGTATGATACGGTCTTCGCCCCACCATCTCCCCTGTCCATGTCTCTCTCTACACATCTCTTTCCATCTCTCTCTGGACCACTGCACTCCTAGAGAGAGAAAGATATCTGATCTAACTCCACTTTCGAAAGTGGGCTTCGGCCCAATAAGACAGCTGACGGTACCCGTTGACCAAGGCACGTACGGGAGAAACTGCGATAGACCGGGGATTCAGCGGATTTAGCTAATTTTATCTCTCCATCAGGGGAGGGGACTTCCACAACTCGCGACTTTCCCAGGGGCTTATCTACAAAAACATCATCCCGGAGGGAAATTGGCGAAATACAGCGATGTATAAAACAATCCCCGGGCCGGTGAAAGGCCACCGGTGGGTGAGAGAGAGAGAGAGAGAACCGGAGGAGAGAGAAAGAAGAGAGAGAAACCCACAACCACCGCAGATTCAAAGCCCAGCCTTCTTCTTCCTCCTCCCTCCTCCCTTCTTCAAACTTGTTCTTCTCTCTTCTTCTTCCTCCTCCATTCTTCTTTCTTCTTCTGCTTCCTTCTTCTTTCATCTTCTTCTTCCTTCTTCTTTCTTCAGTCTTCCTTCTATCATCTTCCTTCTTCTTTCTTCAGTCTTTCTTCTCCCTCCTCCTTCCTGCTTCCTTCTTCTTCCTTCTTGTTCTTCTCTCTTCTTCTTCCTCCTTCCTTCTTATTTCATCTTCTTCTTCCTTCTTCTTTCACCTTCTTCCTTCATCTTCATTCTTTCTTCAGTCTTTCTTCTTTCTTCTTCCTCCTCCCATCTTCTTCCTTCTTGTTCTTGTCTCTTCTTATTTCCCCTTTCCTTCTTATTTCATCTTCTTCCTTCTTCTCTCTTCAGTCTTTCTTCTTCCTTCTTCCTCCTCCCATCGTCTTCCTTCTTGTTCTTCTCTCTTCTTCTTCCTTCTTCTTTCTTCAGTCTTTCTTCTTCTTTCTTCACTCTTTCTTCTTTCTTTCTTCGTCTTCTTGCTTGGGATGATGGGGTGGAGAAGGGAGTAGGGTTAGGGTTTGGGGGGAGGCGATTCTGGCAGAGAAGAAGCAAAGAGAGGGGCTGCTGTTCAGGGGCCTGGTCTGGCGGAGAAGGGCCAAAATGCTGTGGCTTATCCGCCTCTCCGGCTTCTTTTTTGCAGCCATGGTCACAGCCGTGCTCTCCCCTTCTCTCCAATCCCACCCACCCATCTCTTTCCGCCCCTCCCAGCCAATCAGAAACACCCACGACTGCACCCCCCTCCCCCATTCCTCCCCCTGCCACCCCTCCCTTGTGCACATCGCCATCACCCTCGACGTGGAGTACATGAGAGGGACCATGGCCGCCGTTCACTCCGTCTTGAGACACGCCCGCTGCCCTGAGAGCGTCTTCCTGCACTTCCTCGTCTCCGAAGATGGCCTCGAGGATGTCCTGAAGGCCGCCTTCCCTCAACTCCGCTTTAAGCTCTACTTCTTCGACCCCTACAAGGTGCCAACTGTGCTGAAAGCTATAGCTGATTTGATAGCATGGGTGCTACTTTTCATCTTTAAGCGTGATGTTGTTTAACTGCTGCTGTGGCTCATATTTATGGTCTTAGCGTGCTGTTCTTACCAATTGAGCTAAAAGCTATAGCTGATGGGAAGTTCTCTACTTTTCATCTTTAAGCATGATGCTGTCCTTTACCTGCTGCTGCTGTCCATATCTATGTCCTGAGCCTGCAGTGTTTACCAACTGTGCTAAAAGCTATAGCTGATTTGAAGTGCTCTGCTTTTCATCTTTAAGCATGATGTTGTTCTTTACCTGCTGCTGGTGCTGCTGCAGGCCTAAGCTGCAGTGCTTACCAATTGTGCAAAAAGCTGTACCTGATAGGAAGTGCTCTACTTTTCATCTTTAAGCACTATGTTATTCTTTACTTGCTGCTGCCCATATATATGGCCTAAGCCTGCAGTGCTTACCAATTGTGCTAAATGCTATAGCTGATAGGAAGTGCTATACTTTTTCACCTGTAAGCAGGATGTTGTTCTTTACCTGCCCCTTGCTTACCAATTGTGCTTAAAGCTATCGATGATGAGAAGGAGGTTACTCTTTTCATCTTTAAGCGGGATGTTGTTCTTATAAACAGGTTAGGGGGTTGATATCGAGCTCAGTGAGGCAGGCGCTAGAGCAGCCGCTGAATTACGCGCGCAACTACCTAGACGAGATGCTGGACCCGTGCGTGCGCCGGGTAATCTACCTGGACTCGGACGTGGTGGTGGTGGACGACGTGGGGAAGCTGTGGCGGACGGAGCTGAGGAGGCATGTCGTCGGCGCGCCGGAGTACTGCCACGCCAATTTCAGCAAGTACTTCACAGAGAAGTTCTGGGAGGACCGGCGGCTGGCGGGGACCTTCGAGGGGCGGCGGCCGTGCTACTTCAACACGGGGGTGATGGTGATGGACCTGGCGAGGTGGCGGCGAGGGGGGTACACGAGGCGAATTGAATGGTGGATGGAAATTCAGAAGAAGTGGGGACGGATCTATGAGCTGGGCTCGCTGCCGCCGTTCCTGCTGGTGTTTGCGGGCCGGGTGGCGCCGATAGACCACCGGTGGAACCAGCATGGGCTCGGCGGCGACAACGTCAAGGGCAGCTGCCGGGACCTGCACCCGGGTCCGGTCAGCCTACTGCACTGGAGCGGCAGCGGCAAGCCCTGGCTCAGGTTGGACGCTGGCAAGCCCTGCCCATTGGACGCCCTCTGGGCCCCCTATGATCTCCACGCCAGCCCCACTTAGCCTTCCTCTTCTTCAGTCTCGCCCATTCAAATTCATTCCTGTACTTAGATTTTAGTATTCAGCTTTTGTCCTTTTTTTTAATCTTGGCCAGCTTTTGGCAAGAGTACAGCTAGTATTCAGGAAAAGTCCGTGGGAAAGAGAAGTAGATGATAAAAGATCCTTCTTTTATTCTACTCACCCGATATTGTAGATTGGGAATTCGGTCGTTGGGATGTCACCTAGGCAAATACGTAGAGATTTTGAAAGAGAGGTCGACGGGGATTGATTGGCATGGACAACTGAACTACCGTCTGAAAGATCAGACGTGTTGGGTAGACTGATCTCTTCCTGACTGTTTTTAAATTTCATTTTTATTTGACTGGGCTGCGAGCTTGATAAGAACGGCCCAATATTGAGCCCAAGAGATTAAAGGACTGACTCCTTTTTGGCCGAGTGATTCAGCCCATCACAGTCCAAGAGACAGCGCCATCAGAATAAATAGTGCAGGGACGTGGACGCGATGTTTTTTTCGTCCGAGGATGAAAAATCATCCCGCCCGTGAGATTGTACGAAAACCGGGACGGAAAATCGTCCGGGACGAACGGACGGGATGATTTTCCTACCGTCGGACGAAAGAACAGTCCCGTCAGGAGGTCTAGGACCGTCGGATTCGCTTCCAGACGGTTGAGATCTTGCCATGTGGCACTCCTTAATCAATTCCTTGACCTTTCTATATTAAAATTTTAAAACGTGATTTTTGTCCGACACGAAGCACGGGACGGGTTTTCCTCAGACGGGACGAAACTGGCAAAGTCGGGAGGCGGACGGGACGGTGGTTTTCGCCCCAAGACGATCTTTGTCCCGTCCCGTCCGTCGTCCACGTCCCGGACGTCCCGAACTATTAGACTCTACTCAGAAATTCAAACGCACAGTGGGGCCCACCTCGGAAGTCTTCTCGACAGCTATCCCAAGATTCTCCCCCTCTCTCTAAACGCCCGTTGTGCCTTCTCGGAAGCCGCGTCCGTCGGAAAATCTTTCTTGGGTCTTCCTTAGTCTCTTCTCTCTCAAATCTCAATCTATCATTTGAGCCCGCAGGAAGCAGGCCGAACCGGGGAGCTGGTGAGTCGTAGACGCGCCTGCGGGTCGTTTCCGACGCGGTTTCTCGGAGGGTAGGTTTCTCGGAGGGTAAAATAAAAACCCTCTCCCGCAATCAGCTCGGGGTTCAAGTCGAACTCTTCTCACCTTCTCCGGCGAAGATGGCCGGGCTCGCCCTTCTCCTGGCGGCGTTATTGGGCCTGTTCTCGCGCGGCGGGCAGGGCCAGAATCCGGCCGACGCCTGCACCGGCATCTTCCTCTCCTACGAGCACCTCACCCGCGCGGAGATCGCGCCCAAGAGCATGGTCCCCAAGCCCTACGCCTTCACCGCCGCGGCCGCGCTCACCAATTTGGACAGTGTCACGCTCAAATCCTGGGTGCTCGCGCTCGGCCTCCCCAACGGCACCATCCTCGTGGACCTCGGCGGCGCCGCCGTGCTCACCCAGGGCTCCTCCCTCCCCGCCGTCGTCGGCCCCGGCGGCGCCGCCATCGCCGGCTTCCCCGCCACGGATCTCAAGACCGCCATCGAGACCGCCGGCGACATGAACCAGATGCGGGTCCGGATCCCCATCACCGGGACCCAGTTCGGGCCCGACAACGCGCCCCGGACCCTCGCCCTCGCCAACCCGGGCTACGCCTGCCCGGCCCCCTCCCGCCGGGCCAACGCCACCTTCGTCTGCTGCACCCGCGACCCGGCGTTCAGACCCAACGCCTCCCTCGTCGACGAGGGGTTCCTCCCGAGGCGGCGCGGCGACCTGAGCCTCACCTACGACGTGATCCAGTCCCACGAGTCCAGCTACCTGACCCTGGTCACGGTCGCGAGCCAGAGCGCGGTCGCGCGGCTCGACAACTGGCGGCTGAGCTGGGACTGGAGGCGGGGGGAGTTCATCGGCGAGATGCGAGGCGCGTACCCCTCGATAACGGACCCGTCGGAGTGCATCTTCGGGCCGCAGGGGCAGTTCTACCGCGGGCTGGACCTCTCCAAGATGGTCTCCTGCGAGCGGTCCCCGACGATTCTAGACCTGCCCGCGGCCATGGCCAACGACACCGCCGTCGGGCGGATTCCCGGCTGCTGCCGCAACGGCACGCTGCTGCCGGCCGCCGTGGACCGGGCCATGGCCCGGTCCGCGTTCCAGCTGCAGGTGTTCAAGATGCCGCCGGACCTGAACCGGACGGTGCTGTACGCGCCGCAGAACTGGCGCGTGTCCGGCGCGCCGGGGGCGGTCAACCCGACCTACGTCTGCGGGCCGCCGGTCCGGGTCAGCCCGAGCCGGTTCCCGGCCGAGGGCGGGCTCCAGTCGGAGTCCACCGCGATCGCCAGCTGGCAGGTGGTCTGCAACATCACCCGGCCGGCGGGCTCCTCCCCGGCCTGCTGCGTCTCCTTCTCGGCCTTCTACAACGACTCCGCCGTCCCGTGCAGGACCTGCGCCTGCGGCTGCCCGTCGTCCGCGTCGGCCTGTAACGCCACCGCGCCGGCGATGCTGCTCCCGGCGGAGGCGCTGCTGGTGCCGTTCGAGAAGCGGGCGGCCATGGCGCGGGCCTGGGCGGAGCTGAAGCGGCTGCCCGCGCCCGTGCCGGCGCCCTGCGGGGACGGCTGCGGGGTCAGCATTAACTGGCACGTGGCCACGGACTACCGCGCCGGGTGGACCGCGCGGCTCACGGTCTTCAACTGGGGGGCGACCACCCAGCCGGACTGGTTCGCGGGGGTGCGGCTCGACGAGGGCTTCGCCGGGTTCGAGGCGGCCTACTCCTTCAACGCCACGGCGATGGAGGACGGCAGCAACACGATCATGATGAAGGGGCTGCCCGGGCTGAACTACCTGATGGGGGAGACTGCGGAGGAGAAGAACCCGGGCAAGCAGCAGTCGGTGCTGTCCTTCTCGAAGCGGGCCACGCCGGGGTTCGACATGAGCAAGGGCCACGGGTTCCCTTCCAAGGTCATCTTCAACGGGGAAGAGTGCGCCATGCCGGGCCTGTTCCCCACGAGCCGAGCCCGCGGGCTCGGCCCGGCCCGGGGCTGGCTCGTCCTCCCTCTCCTCGCCGTCGCGCTGCTGTCCATACTTTGATTCGCACATTCTTCCTCGATATTCTTTCTCCCTTGGGTCTGTAATCTAGCGAGAGATGTTAATGATGTGAGTTATATTCTTGTTCACGCAATCTCAAAAGGAAAAAAAATAGGGGAAGAAAGAGTAGGAGATGGGTAAATAAAGAGAGAGAGAGAGAGAGAGAGAGAGAGAGAGAGAGAGAGAGAAGGAGATTTCTTTCGTGAAGCGACGCGCAAGTCTGACCTTTTCTAAGGAAGGAGAGTGGGGGCTTACTTGGCGTAGGGGTCTCTGAAAAGAGCATCGGACGGTGAAGAGGGTGGAGCGGGAGAGCCGATCCAAGAAAGCCGGGAGGACGAGAATAGAAGATACCGCCTTTAAGAAGGTCCGATCTCCTCTTTCTTTTTAGTAGCCTTCGGCGATCAGATCGACGGCGAAAACTGGTGCGATCTGATGCTTCCGCGGGGTTAGTCCGCCGTGAATGTAAGTGTTGCGTCTGTTACAGTTCTTCGGGCTTTCCTTCTTCCTCCATCTCCGCTTTGTTTTGTGCTTCGAGCATCCGATCGCTGCGTCATTTCGATCAATCCTTGTCGGAATATCGTCGAACAGATTATCTGCGTTTGCCAGAGTGTGATTTAATCTCTACGATGGAGAGTATATGATCTCGGTAGTTTTAAACGAAAATTTCTCAGATTTTCAACGAAAGCCACCCACTATTAAAGTTCTAGTGCACAATCCTATGGGGTTCGACGCAATTTTTTTTTTTTCGCATTTTTATCGAAGTCGATGCTCTCGCGAATGGTGTTCGAAGCATAGAACATTACTCAGAAATATTCGAAGCATTCTAGTTCAAAAAAACTACAGGCATAAATAATCAGGTCAAAAAGAAAGTTTCACTCTGTTTAGGCATCGCATTTTTGTTTTCCTTGAAGATGTTTGGCGTCTCCGCCGGAGAAGATTCGATAAACATTTCTCTGGAAAATATTCATAATTAATAATTCTAACAGGCTCCAAACATGGGCTTACCGTTGTGATTGCTGGCGCGTGGCGCGTCGGACCTTCTCCCACATAATGTCCTCCGTTGGAATCTGGTCCGCGAATTTGCATTACTTGAGGAACAGTTTACAGAATCGCTTCAGTCGGAAAATCTTTCGATTTCAAACGATTGTGGTATCCCAGAAAACGTTTGGCCACAGGAGAGGAAGGTACCATCAGATAAGTACCAATGTAGGAGGAAGGAATCAAACCCCTGATGACGGCACGTCCTTCGACGTTGATTTCAAGCAGCTGGACGGGCCCGTCCGATCGTCAACGATCAACATCAAGCCAAACGGGTATGAATTCCAAAGTGTGGAGTATTTGAACATCCAGAGACGGGTCGTTGATCGTAGAACGACGTCTTGGCCGGCGATTGTACTGGTCTTCGACATCGAGACCACTGGATATAGTCCTAAGAGCGAGAGAATAGTTGAAATCGCCATCAGAGATCTTCTTGGGGGAAGCAACAGCACTTTTCAGACGCTTGTCAACCCTGAAAAATTCGTGCAAAATTCGCATGTTCACAGCATTACCACAACGATGGTCACCAGACCCGATGTTCCGAGGTACGCAGTTTATTGAAAATTTTAAAATTTTGCGATTGATTGAAATTACCTGGTGTCGAAATCCCCCCGCTCAAATCAGGGTAGATTCAATTTTTTTTTATAGATGTAGCCATTCAGGCCTGCACTGCCACCGTATCAACTGTGTTCTTCATGTCATTCTCAATGCATCAATCCATCATTTCGTTCTTAAGTTTAAAGAATCATTTCGTTCTATCACCTGGAAGAATAATCAACTAAAAACCATGAAAATTTCATGGGGTTTACTCCGTTAGACCTCCGTTTTTGCCTTCTGGATTCAAGGCAGCATTAATCTAAAAACTAAATTAGTATCGAATTTGATTGCTTATCAGAATTAGCGCTTTCCGCGCAGGATGGGGGAGCTCATACCGCTGTTGATCGAATACGTGAGAAGCCGCCAAATCTCGGGAAAGCCCGTGCTCTTCGTGGCGCACAACGGCCGGCGATTCGACGTCCCGTTCATCGTCAACGAGTTCCAGCGCTGTTCCTACGACGTTCCTGGGGACTGGCTCTTCGTCGACACGCTTCCTCTCGCACGCCAGCTCGTCAAACCCGACGGTGTGCACGCCAAACCCGTCATCCATCGTCTTCTCAATTCTCCTCAATTCTCTTCTCAATTCTCAATTCTCAATTCTCAATTCTCAATTCTCAATTCTCAATTCTCAATTCTCAATTCTCAATTCTCAATTCTCAATTCTCAATTCTCAATTCTCAATTCTCAATTCTCAATTCTCAATTCTCAATTCTCAATTCTCAATTCTCAATTCTCAATTCTCAATTCTCAATTCTCCTCTCCCGCCATATCCGTCATCCATCGTCTTCCTCGCAGGATCGAAGCTTCCGTCGGTCTCGCTGGACGCGCTCAAGGAGCACTTCGAGATTCGAGAGGAAGGAAGGGCGCACAGAGCAATGCCCGACGTCATGGCTCTCTCGCTGGTTCTGCAGAAGATGTCGTTCGAGCTGAAGATCTCCGTCGCGGAGCTCATGAGAGAGGCCTTCACGGCCTCGGACGTCGCCCTCGCCGCTGCCAAGAAGACGCGACGATGAATTTGAAATCCTCTGCAACCGCCTTTCCCGCCGGACGAATGAGCGGCTGAACTTGCAATTCCTATTTATACCGTCGTCCCGGGGTGTTTAGTTTGGGGGGGAAAACTTCGGACATCTCGGAATTGATAATAGAAATTCAAATTCCCGTGGCCTGGCTTTTCGCGCCAAAAAACAGTTACGAGTAGCGCCGCTTGTTCAGCTGCTCCGCCGAAGGGCAGACTGTTCGAGCTCGGAGATCAGGCGTGATGTCCGCTGAGAATGATCTCCCGGTCAAGGAAGAGGCGATCGAGTGTAATTCCTCGGCGGATCTCCTTCAATCGGTTTGCGGAGCGGGGAGCAAATCGTATTCCTCCGCTTCTGATGTGGTTTCTGTGAATTTGGTGGACTTCCAGAGACAGCAGATGCTCCACGATCTGCAGGTCACGGTTGACCGCTACAACGATGCCTTCCGATATCTGAGTATCTTGATCGACGATCTTGCGATTCTCCGTCAAGAAAATCTCGTTCTGAAGGAAGAGAACGTCGAGCTTTCGCTTCTCTTCGAGGAGCATCTGAAAAAATTGCAGGCGGCGACGCCTTCGGACTGTGGGCTTTTTGATCCTCGATCGATGATGTTGCCGATCGGGGCAGAAGAAGGCGTAATCTCCGCGAAAGATAAGGGTGAGGCTAGTGGCATCGCGCCGAAGAGAATCTCGATTCGTTCCCGGGAATATGTCGTTGCGGATCATGTTCCTGGCAGCGGCAGCGGAGTAATCGGGGATCTGAGCGCAATCAGCGACGTGATTCCGCTCAATCCTCAGCCACTTCCCCTCGGATCAGTTCAGGTAAAGATCTTCCGAGTCTTGTACAACAAAATTACAATATTCGTTCTCCTCATTCTCCAAAATCGTTGATTCTCCCCGTCGTGATGACGACGACGATAATCTTGAGCAAAATTTACCGGATTCTGCAATGACGACGTAGGTAGGAGAGGCAGACGGCGTTGGCATCTCCGTCGAAGTGTTCAACCAGGGAATGGCCAAGACAGAGCTCTGCAACAAGTGGGAGGAGATGGGATGGTGCCCCTACGGCGACCAGTGCCAGTTCGCCCACGGCGTGGACGAGCTTCGTCCCGTCATCCGTCATCCTCGGTACAAGACTCAGCTCTGCCGCATGGTCAGCGGCCCCGGCGGTTGTCCTTACGGCCACCGGTGCCATTTCCGTCACGCGCAGAACACCCCCGACAGCCAATAATCATGGTGAATCAAAGCAACCGAAACTAGATCAATTCCCGCCCCACAATCTATGATCACTGATTTGATTCCCTTGACATGAGAATTACTTGGAAATAATTTCGCCTTGTTCATCGTACAATTTTATTAAGTGCGCAGGGTCGATGGAACTGCGCATCTGGCGGACAGCCCTCCCTCGAGTCGCTGACCTTTCCTTTCCTCTCTATTTTTGTTTTGCATGAGTCTATTTTAGTAGACTTTATGCAGGAAACCCATGACAAGGAGACAGCGGTAGAGAAGAGAAGAAGGTCGTCCAATGAGTTAGCTTCCGGGTACAGATTTAAAAAGAGGTTAGTGATCGGTTAGCTCAATCACACGCACTGGAGAGAGAACCTTAACAACGGTCCCGGCCCGGCGCAGCTTATTCCTTCGCCATCTCTCTCTCCTCAATGCCGGCGATGCTGAAGAACAAACCCAACAAGTAAGAAGATGACGATGATGATAATGATAATGATAATGATGATGGTGATTACCATAGATTTCCGGGGGCCTCGTCCTTCCATGGCGTCCTTCTTCGCCTTGCAGACAGAGCAGAGAAACGGGCCATCCCATTGCTTGGAATTCTCCGCCGGCTCCTCCTCGGTCTGGCAAATGGCGCAGCGCAGGGCGCCCGAGTTCATCTTAGACGGAGAATCCTTCTTCAACCTGGGGTTGATCGAGCCCATGTCAAAACTTCGGCGCCTTCAAAAAAACCACGTCAAATTCCCCGGTCAGCAAGTACCTCTCCGCGAGCATGGCGGAACCTTCCTCAAACAACTCCTCCACGGCCGGATCCGAGTTCTGCTTCTCGCCAAGCTTACTCCCGGAGCTCCTCCAGAAAATGAGCGATCTCAAGTTACCACTCTGGTTCTTCTTCGTCGCGGAAGAGAAGACGGCGGGGTCGGAGGGGACGATGTCGACCACCAGACAGGTAGTATCATCCTTCAGCCCGCTCGTCCTCAAAGCCTCCTGAAACCCGACGAACAATCCTTTCCTTAAAAAAAAAACTATCTTTCTGACAGAGTAATAACTTACGCAGGGCTGTGCGTCTCACTTTCACCACGAGCTTAGCGGCGAGCTCGGCGGGCAGCCCGCGGCAGGCCTTGGCGGCGGTCTCGGACGAGACCGCGTCCCAGATCCCGTCCGAAGCGATGATCAACCGTCCGCCGGAGCTCGAGAGCTGACCCTCCAAAGGAGAAAAAAAAAACAAGCCATGAGCCGGCCAATCTTCGGAAAGGGAGAGCGAGCCGCTCACCTTGACCTGCTTCACGTGAGGTATGGGCACGATGAACTCCCCCACGTCCGTGTCTCCGATCGACCTTGACAGGCACAGTCCCCCCGGCCAGCACCGCAGCGGACCAACCTGCAAATTTCCAAAGAGGAGGGAGAAGAAGAAGAAGAGAAGAGGAAGAAGAGAGACGGGCTCACCTCTTGACCGCCGCAGAGGTTCAGACGGCCGACCTCTCCGCCGCTGGCGGTGACCCGCTCTCTCTCCTCGAGATTCTCCTCCAGGCGGTGGTCGACGGTGAGGAGAGAGACGGCGCCGCCGGGGGAGACGAGGATACAGCGGGAGTCGCCGACGGAGGCGACCGTCACCGTCCACCCGTCAACCACGACGAGCGTCACCGTCGTCCCGGACGCCTCCCCCCGGCGCTGAAACTCGATGTCGGTCTTCACGAAGCCCGCGACCAGAGCCTGGGGGAGCGCCCGCTGCCACTCCTCCCTGCCCAGCCCCGGCGGGATCGCGCCCAGGACGTGGCCCAGCAGCTGCTCCTTGGCGAACACCGCCGCCGAGACCCCGTTGTGCCCGTCGAAGACCTGATCCAGCAACCTCAGCCGTCGGATCGAAGACGCGGATGATCAGAAGAGGAGGAGGAGGGGTGGGGATTACCGCGAAGACGGAGAAGGGCGGGGCCGGGGCGCGGAGGGAGCGGTGGCAGTCGCGCTTGATGAGGTAGTAGTCTTCGCCTCTCTTGGCCAGATCGGAGTGGCCGCAGTCGATGGCCGGCTCAGCCGGGTCCTTGCCGGTGCGCCGGAGCTCGTCCCCGATGAGCGTGGCCAGCGGGACCAGCGGCGGCCTCATGGCTCATGGATCAGACCGTCGGAGCTGCCATCGGAGATCCGCACCCGCTTGCTGAGCTCCGGAAACCCTTACGGCGGGGAATACGATGCGGGTGAGCGCCCGTCCTTCCCCTGGTATGTATTTATTATTTTATTTATTTCGGTTTCTTCTACCCCACCCTTTTTCTCATTTTTCTCTCCTCCCTCCCTCGCTTCTCTTTTACCGTCTTCTCCACCCCACAGTCTCTCTGTGTTGTTCATCCCCGTCTCGTCTCTTTGTTATTCTATCTTTCTTTCTCTCTCCCTGTCTCTGGGTTGTCCTTGGTTTTTTTTTCTCCCCCCCCCCTACCTTTGACTCTCCGTGGCTCAGTCCTATGACGTCATCAGTCTTATTTTCCCATTTTATCTCGTCATTCATCCTCCTCGTTTTCTCTTGCTTCTCTGGTTTTTATTTTTTTATTTTGGATTTTTTTCTTACTGTTTTCCTGATCTTCCCTTTTGCTGTACTCTCCCACATTCTCTGCACTCTTCCTCAATTCTCCCTCCCATTTTTCCTGTTTCAACAATCTCAGTCTGTCTCTAATTCTCTCTCCTCTCCCCTTCTTGTTTATCCGATAGGACTTTTTCTCTCCATTTCGTCTCTTTTCCTCTTTTCATCTGTCTGTCTGTCTCTCTTTTTCCTCTGTGTCCAAAGGCAGGAGTAGGTGGCCGGCAAAATTCAATCGCAGAGGGAGGAGAAGCTGAGAAAAAGAAATGGCGCCCACCGTAATGGGCCGTAATGGGCCTGGAAGCTGGCGATGAGGGGTTGGACGGACGGTGCTGGCCCGGCCGAAGGAAAGGTCCCGGTCGGTGACGTGGCCACGTGCAGCTCAGTTCCAAATCCAAGGACCTCGACGTGTCCTGATGGGTGGGCCCGTCTTTTGTGGCATCATCTCGCTGAAGACAAGTCAAACAGACTGGAATAGAATCTTTAAGGTTCTTACTTACCCCTCACCACTTACTTTGACTCACTCTGGTTTAAGCTCTTCCCAGGAATCTGTGACCTCACAAATCCAGGCATCTCCTAATTTGAGCACCAAGAGCACTAATGCAAGATGTGTTAAATGTGTAAGTAGTCTTTTGCCCGTATTGATCTTGAAATCGGATGGATTATAGTGATGGATGCTTTAATAGAAATTGGAAATCTGATTTCTGACTTTACTGACTTCCCAACATTGGATGACGATATCAGATATTGGTTGCTAATTGCTACAGTACTGAAAGCCGATAGTGTTATCCATCGGTCCTCATTTCAGGGGTTGGATGATAGTATCTGATATAGGTGTCAAATATTGGTTGTGTTGATATTCTAAAAATAAATGAAATTGATATATAATTAAGCTGTTTGATACTCGTCTTCTTCTCTTTTTGAGTAAATATGATGAATGTTTGTTTTTTGGGAAGAAAATCTGGATGATTGTTTGTTTTATAATCAATATATAATTAAGTTGATAGATTGAAATTGCTGGGAGAAAGAAGCAAAAATAATATGCTCAAAAGTCAACAAGACTTTTCCTAGCCCTAGTCTGGACTCGAATGTCATTCATTATCATAGATGATGTGTTTCTTTTCAAACCCGAGGCATTTTTCCCAGCAGTATTCAAAATGAAAGTATTTATACCACTTTTTACTTTCCTTTTCTCCCATATGGAGCAAGGCCTCTTTAAAATAAACTAATATCTAGAGATCAGATTAACATATCCAGATATCGATGTTTGAAATGGATATCCATTTTTCAATTTCTGATACCATCAGCCGCAAGTGTCCTTATCCATAAATTATTAGCCCCAATATCTGAAATCAGGTGGATATTTGTTATCCATTTGATATCCAATAGCATATACTTATTTCAGATATCAGACATGTATTGGATAGGCAAACACTATGTGTGACATCGTGTGTGTAAGTAAGCCATTTTCCCCCTTGAAACTTTCATAGTAACAATTTTTTCTTTGTAAACATCCATGCATTCATCTGATTTTCACTGAAAAAGTATATGATTCATTGGATTATTTCATTAAAAAAAAATCATTACTATTCCACAAGTAAGTGGAAAATACAATGTTGACAATCTGTCTTTCCATGTTAGCTCAACATAACCAATTTTAGGATACAATATTAGTACTTACAATCTGTAAGTAAAAAAGTTAAGATGTTTTTTTTCAAACACATTGGTCTTCTATCCATACTGTCTAATCTGGACAACTTAAGTTCCAACTGTTTGGGCACCTTCGCAGCATAATGAAATAGTTCATGCACATATGATAAAAATGTTATCCTTAGTTAGCACATGAACCTTTGAGAGAAAATGTGGCTTCTTTAAAAAATTAAATTACTATGAACTCTTTTGAAGTATGATCCTCACAAGGTGGCACCACCTGCCCTCTGTTTTCTTTTCCTCTACTATCACTAGGTGATTAGTACTGGGCCTTTCTATGTACAACCCAAAAAATTTACTTTTACACATCTTTTGATGGATTTTTGTCATGGAAACTTCATTTTAGATATCAAAGATGTTTTATCAAAAGAATATCAAAATTTCTCAAAAATAATGTGGGCCAAACTCTATTTTTTTCCTCTTTTTTCTTTGAATGAAAACATAATTCCAATGCCATTATCCAATGAAATCATTAATATTTATTTATTTTATAAATATTAAATATTTATATCACTTCTATCAAATCGTTGAATGATATTTCGATGACATTATCTAAAATTAACAAGACTATATTGCATCTCTATTTTTGGTACCTTCAAGCCTTTTTATAATACACTTATTTTCTTACTAAATTGCAAGTATTCCAAAATTTTATGATCTCTAAACGTCTTCTTATATCTGCTTAATTGTGGAAGTCACCTTTGTTATGCATCTAGTGGATCCAATAAAGCAGCAGTTATTCTAGGCATCAACACCTCTTAGCAGTCCAGGTGTAGAATAACTGACTTTAAGGATTATAAGAGAATCTAAAAAATAATATTTCAATACTTCTCAATTATTGAAGGAAGATGAGTCTTTTAATATATTTAAATTGATTAACAGAAAACAATAAATTGTGTGTATGATTTATATTGGGAAGCATTTAACCTGGGGATTATAAACCAAAGTGTTGTAGGCTCAATGACTTGCCATACATTTAATTATAGAAAGCTTTGCATTTATTTTTGCACAAGAAAGTAAATAGATAATAGATGATGCAAAAATGTCGTGTTACAAGTCACATAAATTAATGTTTATAGAATAATGAAATCCTTCGAAATTATTTTCAGAGAAAAAATCGTGATTTAATTTATTTTTTAGTAAAATTTAGGGACGGGAATATTTCCTGAAAAATTGGATTTCTTCTCCATTCATCTGACTTTCTACATTTTGTTCCTGTATCGACTATGTAGAAAATGCTTACTTCGATGTCTAGATGCTGTCATCACTTGAAAACCAAAAGCAACGAAAAAAATAACCACGTTTTCTAATTTCAGTTTGAAGTTATGTTTTATGACAAATGTGCATAATCAGGATGCAATCAGAGAAGACATAGAAGAAACTAAGGAAGGTATCCCCACAAAATTTAGAAAATCAAATTTATGAGCGTTTCAAAGAGGAGCTGAAGTAGAGGTCAACTGCAGTCAGACGTCCATCACCCATCTTGCTGTATCTGAGAGAGAGAGAGAGAGAGAGAGAGAGAGAGAGAGAGAGAGAGAGAGAGAGAGAGAGGGGGAGAGAGAGAGGGGGAGAGAGAGAGAGAGAGGGAGAGAGAGAGAGAGAGAGAGAGAGAGAGAGAGAGAGAGAGAGAGAGAGAGAGAGAGAGAGAGAGAGAGAGAGAGAGAGAGAGAGAGCGAGAGAGAGAGAGAGAGAGAGAGAGAGAGAGAGAGAGAGAGAGAGAGAGAGAGAGAGAGAGAGAGAGAGAGAGAGAGAGAGAGAGAGAGAGAGAGAGAGAGAGAGAGAGAGAGAGAGAGAGAGAGAGAGAGAGAGAGAGACAGAGAGAAAAACAAGTAGATAGAAAGAGAGAGATAAAAACAAAGAGAGAGGCTGAGAGAGAGACAGAGAGAGAGGAAAAGTGACAGACAGAGAGATAGGCAGAGATAAAGAGAGAGAGGCAAATTGACAGACAGAGAGAGAAGCAGAGATAAAGAGAGAGAAGCAAAGTGACACAGAGAGAGAGAGAAAGAGAGAAAGAAAGAGAGAAAGAGAGAGAGAGAGAGAGAGAGGCAAAGAGAAAAACACAGAGAGAGAGAGGCAAAGAGACAAACAGAGTTAGAGAGAGGGAAAGAGACAGACAGAGCGAGAGAGAGGCAAAGAGAAAAACAGAGAGAGAGAGGCAAAGAGACAGACAGAGCGAGTAAGAGGCAAACAGAGAGAGAGAGAGAGGGGAAGAGGGAGAGAGAGATACAGATAGAGAGAGGGAAAGACGGAGAGAGAGAGGAAGAGAGAGAGAGAGAGAGAGAGAGAGAGGGAAAGAGAGGGGGGAGGGAAGGAGAGAAAGAGAGATAGATAAATAAAGAGAGAGGGAGATAGAGGGGGTAGGGAGGGAGATAGGGAGGGGGAGAGAGAGAGGAAGAGAGAGAGGGAGAGAAGAAGAGAGAGAGGGAGAGAGGGAGAGAGAGATACAGATAGAAAGAGAGGGAGAGGGAGAGGGAGAGAGATAGAGAGAGAGGGAGAGAGAGAGATACAGATAGAAAGAGAGGGAGAGGGAGAGGGAGAGAGATAGAGATAGAGAGAGGGAGAGGGAGAGAGAGGGAGAGGGAGATAGAGATAGAGAGAGGGAGAGGGAGAGAGGGGGGAGGGGAGGAGAGATAGATAGACAGATAGATAGAGGGAGAGAGAGGGGGGAGGGAGGAAGGGAGAGGGAGGAGGGAGGGAGGGTGAGACATAGAGGAAGAGAGCGAGGGAGAGAGAGAGGGAGAGAGAGAAAGAGATAGAAAGAGAGGGAGAGGGAGAGGGAGAGAGAGGCGGGGAGGTAAGGAGAGATAGATAGATCGAGAGAGATAGGGAGAGAGAGGGAGGAGGGAGGGAGAGGAAGGGAGGGAGGGAGAGAGAGGAAGAGAGAGAGGGAGAGAGGAAGAGAGAGAGAGGGAGAGAGGAAGAGAGAGAGGGAGAGAGAGAGGGAGAGAGAGGGAGAGAGAGATACAGAGAAAGAGAGGGAGAGGGAGAGGGAGAGAGATTGAGATAGAGGGAGAGAGAGTGAGAGAGAGATACAGATAGAAAGAGAGGGAGACGGAGAGAGATAGAGATAGAGAGAGAGGGAGAGGGAGAGAGGGGGGAGGGGAGGAGAGGTAGGTAGAATAGAGAGAGAGAGGGAGAGAGGGGGGGAGGAGGGAGGAAGGGAGAGGGAGGAGAGAGGGAGGGGGAGAGAGAGAGAGGAAGAGAACAAGGGAGAGAGGGAGAGAGAGAGGAAAAGAGAGAGGGAGAGAGAGAAAGAGATAGGAAGATCGGGAGAGGGAGAGACAGGCGGGGAGGGAAGGAGAGATAGATAGATAGAGAGAGATAGGGAGAGAGAGATAGGGAGAAGGGAGGGAGAGGAAGGGAGGGAGGGAGAGAGAGGAAGAGAAAGAGGGAGAGAGGAAGAGAGAGAGATAGAGATAGAGAGGAGGGAGGGAGGGAGAGAGGGAGGGAGAGAGAGAGGGAGAGAAAGAGGAAGAGAGAGAGGGAGAGAAAGAGAGAGAGAGAGGGAGAGAGAGGGAGAGAGATAGAGATAGAGATAGAGATAGGATGACTAGGGGAGACAGCATGGAGGATGACGATGGGAGCTGGGTACTAGGACAACTAGGGGAGGGCTAGGATAAAACAGACCACAAATCACACGATGGAGTCAGAGAATTTATACCGATGAAATTAATGGTGGTGCAGCCCCTTTCCTCGTCAAGGGCGAGAGTACTGTCTTCAACTACCGCGGTGAAAACAAAGCAACACGTTCAATAAATCCGGACGGCGATCGCTAGAAGATTCAAAGGCCTAAGAGTGCAGAGACTACCTCGGCACTAGAGTAGTGCATCGTGGCAATGCGAGAGATTCTTGACGCATTGTTGGTGCTGGCGATTGACGCGCGCTTCAACAAGGTGTCGCGGATCCAACTGCGCGGTTAGTTGGCGGGGGGTCAAGGGGGGAGTTGCCCCCTTGCGGAGTTTGGGGCAGTGCCCCGAAACCTAAATGGTGTTCGCGATGGCAAGTGGCTGCGAGGGCGGCCGGGAGCGCGGCGGGCACCCACGGGCAGCCAGGGGCAGGGTGGGCAGAGGCGGCCATGGCGTGGCGGGCGTGGGCGGCTGGGGCGCAGGGCGGCTGCCAAGGTCGCAGGTGGCCGAGGGCGCAGTAAGTGTGGGTGATTGGGGCGCCTAGTGGCCGCCAAGGGCGCGGGCGCGAGCGGCCGGGGCGCAGGGTGGCCGCCAAGGGCGCGGGTGGCAGAGGGCGCAGAGTGCGGGCGGCCGGCTGTAGGGTGGCAGCCATGGGCGCGGGCGGCGGTGGCCTGCATGGGTGGCGTCAGCGATAAGAGGCGGCAGCGACGGATCGGAACAGAGGAGAATTAGGGAAAATTCTTCAAGAGGAAGGAAAACTTCAATTCTTGAAGAATGATTCACCAAGTGTTTCTTGTAACATTGGCCTACATATAGGCCTTAGAGGAAAGAAAAATAAGAAATAAAATAACTGTCATAGACAAGGTGACGTGTCAATTTGTCACGTTACGGGTGGTTCTGGAGTTGTCATTGAGGACATGTCATGATGCGGGATATTTCATGTGTTAGTGGAGGCGTGTCTGTCGCCGGTGCGTTGATGTGGTCGCCATCATGGCGGTTCTCCAGTTGACGTTGATGATTTGTCAGGACGTGGGACATCTAGGATGACAGTGGCGGCGCGTCCGATGATGGTGCGTTGATGTCGTTGCCACCAGAAGGAGAGAGAGAGGGAGGGAGAGAGGGAGTGAGAGATAGAGAGGGAGAGAGAAAGATAGAGATAGAGAGAAAGGGGGAGGGAGAGAGAGGGGGGAGGGAAGGAGAGAGAGAGATAGATAGATAGATAGATAGATAGATGGAGAGATAGAGAGAGAGAGAGAGGGGGGGGGAGGGAGGGAAGGGGGAGGGAGAGAGAGAGGGGGAGAGGGAGGGAGGGGGGAGGGAGAGAGAGAGACGGCGAGAAACAGAGCGAGACAGAGAGAAACAGAGAGAGAGAGATAGAGAAAGACAGAGAGAGACAGAGAGAGAGAAGAGACAGAGAGAGAGAGACACAGAGTGAGAGACACAGAGAGAGAGAAAGAGAGACTTTTTTGCTGTATATCGGTATCCTAGCCAACCGTAGAACAACTGAAAATAGCGGTGGCAACAGTTGGCATCCTAGTGCGCAAGTTGGCCTTAGCCGGCTACAGTGTCTGGGTATCTGTCGGTTGATTGACTTTCAGAAAGAAAGGGGAAGACAGACTCAGAATAAACGTGGGTAGCCAGAACGTCAAATGTTTTCAACAAAACGTCTATACTGGGTTAGATTTTTTGATAAAACATTAGTGAAAAAGAGACATATACAGCTTTGTGAAGGATAATATATCAAAATTGAGGAAAAAATAGGGAGGTATACCCTACCAAAATATTGGTAGGTTTCCAAAATTAGGCTTTGATTGCGATACATATTAGATATCATAAAAAAATTTGTGTCATTTGTCTCTAGGTAAACACATGAAAACTCTCCCATATTAGACATTATTAAACCATATGGCTCTCATTGTAACCACCAGCATACAGGGATCTATAGTCCATATGACCACTATTGGGAGAGTCAAATCGTTATAAGTGAACCTTCCTAAAAACCGGAGAAGGAAATCATTTTTTTTAACATGATCTGAAAACCAGTCCTGCACACGCCATTTGAAAAAGAAATACCCTTTTTTAATATGCTTATTGTTCATGAAACCAATTGTAAAAGTATTAATAAAATTGTATTAATTAATAAATAATTCATTATTTACAACTCAAAAAAAAATCTAATATATTTCTTCAAAATAATATTTACTTTCAAAAATCAAATATCCATCAGTATAGGACCTGAAGATTATGAAGTTTAAGTGTCCTCGTTTTCTCGTCTCCTCATTGAGTCTCATTACTTTTATTCAACCTTTGGTACATACTAAAATGTCCTTATCATCGTCTCATACGATGTAATAAACAGTTTATGATCAATTTATTAATTTTATTTTGTATTCTCTCTAGGTCTCATATAAAAAATAAAGAAATAGCCTAAAGTTAGCAGTTGATATTTTAAGGAGTGAAACATATTTAGTTTTATTGAGAATGTGGATACCTTGAAAATAATTCTTCAACAATTAAATCATTCTTATGATAACTTTTACCCATTAACTGATACATTTCTATTTTTACGTGGATGGATTTCAAATAATATTTGTTCATGGGCATATATATATGTATCTTTTTTTCTCACAATTTCCATTATTATAACCTAGTTATTAAATATTCAGATAATTTCAGGGATGTATTTTTTAAAAGTAGATTTCACAAAAATACATATAATTTTTAAATTTCATATTCCAAGGGAGCGTAAAGAGGCTATGTGTTCTCTCCCAAGCACGTTGTTCCTTGCCTTTAAGGTCTGTTTTGACTGCACTATACATAGGAAAAAAATTATAAGGTTACCAGTCATTCTAAGATTTTGAACTATGAAAAAAACTATGAAAAGTGCAAATTGAAGAACACACTCTTACAATATATTGGTATAATGGGGATATCTCACTCTCATATAAACTTGTTCCTAAATAGAACTATTATTTTATTTAATATTATGAAAATTAACTTCCTCCCATCCCTCCTTTTGCATTTCTCTTTGAAAAGAAAAAAATGTTATCTTTATTATCAATTTTTTTATTATATATGAATGAAATTCTTCTAACTCCCATTTTTACACGATTTAACAATTTTCATTCAGTGTGTCTCCCTTATTATTTATCTTCCAAGTTCATCTAAAAAATAAAACTTGGCTTTTGAGTATATTTTTTTTATTTTTGATCTAGATTATCTTCCCATTCTTGAAAAATTATTTATCCTGCCTCATTGATTACATTATTCCTATATAAAAATTATATGCCACCATAAATATTTCTAATCTCATCTTGTGAACCTGCTTTTGAATACCCCATCCATTTAAATTGGTTTTGAATCATATTTATGATTTCAATATTGATATTTTTTTCATCCAAAATTATTTATCTATAATATCTAATACCATTAAAATTTTAAAATATGTTTCCTAGATGAGTTTTAGATTATACTATACTGTTTCCTCTGATTTTCAACATTAATATTTAATATTTAAGAAAAATATTTATCAATAAACTATATGTGATATTTCTGATTGCGAATTCACTTCAATCACATACCAATTATTATATTTTTTGGGAACCTTTTTGGGATCTATAACTACGAACATCATTTCATTAAATAACTACTATGATTTGGGGATACCCTTTGGATGGTCGAATTATTGATAGGGAAATCACTAACCAAAAGCCAATACTGTAAAAAAGTAATTGTTTACTAAGTAAAACTTTACCATATCACTTTTATCAATGTATTAATAATTTATATATCTACAATTAATTTGATAGATCTGAGATCTGGGAAAAAGTTTCCTTTAAATTATTGGAAAATCTGAAAGCTTTATAAGATAGAGGGCATCATTATTATTTGAACCTCTCAAATAAAGTTAGAATGAGATTAAATAAAAACATTACATTATATAAAAAAATATAAATATACCTTAACACCACCTTATGAAGAATTTAAACTATACACTAGGTCAACATCATGGCTTTGTGAAGAAGGCATGATTAAATTTGAAATTTTTTTATTTACCTTCAGCTCCAATCAAATTTTTTCTAGGATTTACTTAGTAGGAGATCAAGAAATATAAAATGGCACAAATAATCCACTTAGATATCTTGGCCTTGACTTTGATATATTTTCAGCATGCTCCAAGGATTCTTGAGTTTTAAGCTTCCCTTTGGCATGTAACAAGTTAATGAAAAATATGGGAAGGATAATAAGGATGGATGAATGGATAATAAAAAACTTGGAGATGGATAAAAGGAAGAGACTGTTAAAGTTTGGAGGTGGTAGGAGTGTCCAAAACAAGATTTAGAGAGATGAGAGCTATAATTTGGGGTCTATGACCTGGGGGATACTGATAGAGCTTTATGGTCTATTAATTATTTATTTGTATCCTTGATTATCAGAAATGATATTCTTACATGAAAATGGAGAAGACAGAAAGATTGAGTAGAACCAATCCTCGACTTCCCAATTGGACAACAACCACATGGCAGCAAAAAAGATAGTAAGTTTTGTTGTGTTCCACTATCGATCCTTCTATTCCATCTGAGGACCAAAAATTTTGTCCCTTTGGGATCAACCCACACTCGACTCAGAACTCCTCCTAGTTTTCTTTTAGAGCACTGAGGACTATTTGACCCTAGAAGCACTAAGGGTTTATATGGCCAGTATAGAGCAAGGCTTGGTGTACATTTGCATAGAGTAAGGATTGGCATGCATCATTTGTCACATCACTCGTCACCGTGACAGAAATCTGACGGATGGCATGACGGTGATGGCGATGGTTTTAGGGGTCCGTGACGGTGATGGATGACGAAGTGGTCGTGATGGGGGCGTGACAGTGACAGGGTGCCCAGGACACGTGATGTGACGGAACGACCATCACGGATGACGGCCATGACGGAATTTTTGAAAATTTAAAATGGACATAAATACTATAAAAAAATCATTTTTAAAATCTTTCTAACCGCAGGGGTGCGCGGGCGGCTGGGACGCAGGGCGACTGCCAAGGGCGCGGGCGGCTGAGGGCCCGGCGGGCGTGGCGGGCATGGCGGGCGTGCGCGGTCGGGGTCCAGAGCGGTTGCCAAGGGTGTCGGCAGCCGAGGGAGCGGGCGGCCGGGGCGCTGGGCGGCCACCAAGGGCACGGGTGGCGGAGGCCGCGGAGCATGGGTGGCCGGGCGCAGGGTGGTAGCCAAGGGCATGGGCGGTGGTGACCGGCGCAGGAGGCACTGGCCGGCACGGGCAGCGGTGGCCTGTGTGGGTGGCGGCAGCGACAAGTGGCGGTGGCGACGGATTAGAATAGAGGAGAATTAGGGAAAATTCTTCAAGAGGAAGGAAAACTACAATTCTTGAAAATTGATTCACCAAGTGTTTCTTGTAACATTGGCCTACATATAGGCCTTGCAGGAAAGAAAAAGAAGAAATAAAATAACTGTCAAAGACGAGGTGACGTGTCGATTTATCACATTACGGGTGGTTCTGTAGTTGTCATTGGCGACGTGTCATGATGCCGGATATTTCATGTGTTTGTGGAGGCGCCTCCGTCACCGGTGCATTGATGTGGTCGCCATCATGGCGGTTCTCCAGTTAACGTTGATGATGTGCAGGACGCAAGACGTCTAGGTACGCGACCAATTCCCCCGGGGTCAGAAGATAAAGGTACTTCATTTCATGGTTTTAATGATGCCGTTTGATTCTGTTCAAGTTTTCAGCTGAGGAATATTTTTATTTATTCATCCATATCAAGGCCTCTAGAATCCAACAAATATATCAAGGAAAACTATCATATAAAGATGGGAATTTTCGGAGTCAATTGTCTGAGTCAATGCTTTGAAAGTGACACTTTTTATGAGATCGAGTCAAAGTCAAAAATTTGACCAAGAAATTGATATCAGATTGGATTAATGAGGTATGGATGGGAAGGTAGAATTCCAAAGATGCAAAATCATACAATTTTGTATGTTTGAGGACTGAGATATGGCTCTCTAAAATCAACATTCAAAAATTGTGACCTGCATGTGGATGGGAAGGTCAAATCTCAACATAACTGAACTTTTCATTTTTCAGGGTAAAGAAGTCTCAAAAGGAGTCTATTTCCGCCGAAATCCCAAGTTTTAGTGAGCAACAAGTCACAGCAAAAAATGATGGTGAATTTGAGGAAAAAGGTATACAAATATCTTTAAATTTCTAATTTTTTAAGTAAAATTAACAAAGATTACACCATTCCAATCTATAAACCCCACTAATTAGGCTTTAAATGAAGTTTAAGGCTTTAATCACTTCACTCTTTGCTTTGGATTATTCCGGTGTGTTGGCAACCATTCTTACTCCGATTATATTTCTGATTTAGTAGCATTTGTCTTGATATTGAAATGTTGTAAATAAAAAAGAGAAGTAAGAATGGTTGCCAACAAACCGGAATAATCCAAAGCAAAGAGTGAAGTGATTAAAGCTTTAAACTTCATTTAAAGCCTAATTAGTGGGGTTTATAGATTGGAATGGTGTAATTTTTGTTAATTTTACTAAAAAATTAGAAATTCAAAGAGATTTGGATACCTTTTTTCCTCAAATTAGAAATGTATTTTTACCGAAGAAAGATGACTACGTGCTCAATCAATTGAGGGTTTTTTAGGTATCCTTGTTGTGAAGATAGAAAAAAACTCAAATATATATTTATATGAATGTGAAAGATCTCCTTAAACCATTTCTTTGAATGAAATCAGACAGCTGATGCCATGTGATGCCTTTGGAGTTGGCACATCAAGCATGTCATGGGGTCCACAGTGATGACCTCTTCGAACAAGCCCTGAGCATTAAATCTTGATCCTGTGTCTCCCTTTCTTCCATGTGTACCTGCTTATAACCTCAAATAATAATCCCATGCAGAAATGTTTTAGTTTTTATTAGAGTATATAATGTATGTTCTGATTGCATTAACCAATACCCATTTGACCATTCCAAGCCAATTATGGGTCATCCTTGAGTCACGAGGGGGTCATGCTAGGCCAGTCATGCTGAGCTGGCTTGTTGGGGCACCACCATGTAGACACAGCCATGTCAACCCCACCATGCGCTCACATGTATTTTCTTTAATTTCCGGTCTTCTTAACTCTTAAAAATAATTATAAATCTAGAAAATAATATAACTTTGAAAATTCATATCTTTTGATTTATAAGGACTTCTAAAATGATTTTTTCCCCATAGGTTTATAAATGTAATTATCTTTAAATATATACGACATAAAATAAATGATTAGATGGAAAATGGGCTAGTTGAAATGAATCACTAGTTCGACTTAAATTATCAAACTAGGACAACTTTGAAACATCTCTTTGATTCTTCTAAGCTTTTAATTCTGTTTGCTTTCTTTATCATCCACTAACATCCTAAAATAGCTGGAATCAATAAACGTGGTTAAATTAAAATGGTATAATTAACTTCAGTGGAATCGCATGGTGCCAACGCTGTGTGTACTGATGTGTACAGATTACTTTTGAAAAAAATGATTAATAATAACAGTTTATTTATATTAATGTTGAAAAATTTTGTGGCGCAAGACCTAAAATTAAATTAATGGCATAATTTATGAGCTACGTGGCGTAATTGTAGATTAAAGAGTTATATGAGATGTGCTACACTCCACACAAGTTACACACATGAGATGTATGATATGCATACGTATGAGTATCTAAATAACCATATTCCATGTTAATACACATGTCAGTGTTGGATATTTTATAGGATCTAGCCTTTAAAATATATATCAAAAAATAAAAACCTTTATATAAACTCTATGCCATAGTATGTGGGTTCTTCACCTTATTTAGGGTCCCCTACCACTATAGTACTATGGATCCAAATAAAAGTATGCTGAGGGTACAAGAACAATGTATCTTTGGTGGGTTAATGGTGCAGCCAAAAGGCTTTCTTGTTTTGGATTTGGAACTATAGCTAGAGAAGAATACATATAAAGCTGGAGTACAAGACCAACACATCTTTGTTGTGCGGCTACATTGATCACATCTGAATATATGGGCATCGATAAACCCAAATGTTTTATGAATATGTCATTTGTGGTTGAGTAAGGAATAAAATTTATCAACCTTACTCAATTGAAATATCCTTCACTAATTTGATCCCTCATCAATAGGCACATTAATTATAGTAAGAGGTTCATTTCCTAATGGAACACAATATTCATTTGATGTTCATTTATATTTCCCATTCCTAGATTTTAATCTATATCATATCATTCTGCAGGATTATTTTCCCATACTATTTGAAGTTTCTCCTATATCTTTTTCATTTCCAATGTCATATTATACATATCATCTTGTACCATATAAGATAAAATAAAATCGATAAAACTTCAAGAATGGTAAATAGCACAAGTAAAAGCATGTCGAAATTATAAATATCAATGAAAATTCACAAAAATTGATAACATATTTTATGCGGAATGGAGTGAAATGATGTTTTCTTCAAATGGATGAAGAAGAGAAGAAAATCATTTGTGTTAACTATTCTTTAAAAGGGGTATACTTGATAGAAACCAATAGGCTTTTAATTAATATGTTTTTGGTGTTTGATTTTCATGAAAAATTTAGTCAGCAAAAATATATGTATCTAGTGATGAGTAAAGATAGTCTACATATTTACTGGTGATAATAAAATTTAGATCATTTAAATGGTGATTAAGGAGGTGAGAAGACACAATTATACTATTCAAGATAAAGATACGAGGGAAATGATGATGTAAGATGGTGATAGTTTTTATCTATAGAGAGGCTACGAGCTTTATTATGAAAGAAGAAATATAGGAGATGGTGGCATAAAAGGGGGAATGAGAAATAGACTGATGGCGCACACGACCACACACCATCACCGGACATGCCACCACTACCGCACGAGACGTCCATGTCATGACACGTTGCCAACGTCAACTTCAGAACTGGGATCCACGTGACATTTAAGATTTGAATTGTACAATTATTTCATGTTTTCTCTTTCCTCCAAGGCCTATACATAGGCCAATGCTGTAATGGACTACTTGGTGGTTTTCTTTTGGAATTGAAGTTTTCTTCTTCTAAGAGAATTTTCCCTAGCCTCCGACCGCCGTCGCTGCCGCCGCATTTTGCCGCCACCGCCGCCGTCAAGAGGAGGCCTCCCTACCTGCTTCTTTGCCTGCACGCCATCGTCTCCAACTTCCTGCTGCACGCACGGCTTCCCCGTCCACCTCACGCACGATCGTGCAGACCCTGCTGTGCCCAGTGCTTGCACGGCTGCCTGTGGCTGCCACACACACAACCGCATGCGCCTGCCCACGCGCACGACCGCCGCGTACTTCAGATCCTACGTCCTGCAACAACGCGCCTCGCTTACCATTTAGGTTTTGGTCCGCGACACTCTGTCGAAGCGCACGTCATTTGCCCCCGCCAATAACGCGTTCAGAATTTTCTGCATCGCCTCTTCACACTACTCTTGTGCCAAAGGTACATTCTTCCCTCTTTGGTGTCGGTGTTTCTCGTCCAGTGTTTCTAGTCTAGTTTTCCACTGCCGTCAGACTTAGTTGAATAGGTTTGTATCTTCTCGTGATCGACCGTTCGAGATATTGGATTTGGAGCTTTGTTTTCACCGTAGTGGTCGTAAGACAGTTCTCCCACCCTCGACCAAGGAAAGGGGCTGCACCATCAACATTTTCATCGGAATTAAATGTTTGAAATCAATCGTGTTTATTTGTGGTCTTTTTTATTCATCCCTAGTTGAGTTAGTCTATCCTACATGTGTCAGTCCTAGTCATCTTGCATCATAGACATAATAAAAAGGGACTGAAGTGATGATAATGATACAAGAAAGTGGATAAAGAGATATGGGTAAGTATGTATATATAAATGGATCTAAACATTGATCTAAGTATGCGATGGGTAGAATGATGAATTGAATCAATCTGGAATGCTTAAGAACTAATGAATATTATGGATATGGCTTGATGAAATACATTATTCGATCTAACCTAAATAAGTGGTGGTGAGGAAGGAAATCATGTGTGCGTGGAGACTAACCCTAGGTCCTTATGTTTCACCTGGACTATGACAATTAAAAACTGAAATGAGCTCATATTTTATGTTGTTTTCTCAATCAATCGAGACTCCAAGAATCATGGATCTCCCAACTCAATCTCTTGAAATAAGACTATAAATATAGGGATAAAGTCGAAGATACTTTTTTTAGTGTTGTGTTCAAAAATTCAGTTTAATCAGCCTTGTGGATTGTGAGGTATCAAGGTTGAAATTTCGTGCAAGATCTGTCATAGATATAATTTGATTTCTCTCTCCCCTTGTTAGGGCCACCACCACAACATCACTTCTAGAGATTTGCAACCTTATTATTCCTGAAGATTTTGCACCATGATTATTCTCATTTGGGAGGCCATCCTAGATCTGCTTCCTGAAGATTCACTACCAATGATTCCCAACCAAATAAAGAAAGAATAATTAATTATTAATGCTGCATTGAATCCATGATTGGATGACACATTTACCCCACACCATACCTACACTTCTTTTGATTCCCCAAATCTCATTTGGCCAATTGTCTTCGTCAAGAATAACAGATTTATCGTGATTGAAAATTTTATGACACGTCGACAAGGTTCCATTCTCAGCCAACAAAATCAGGACAGTTGTGTGCCAATTTTCCTGACTCACATGTCATTTATTGCAAAAAAATTGCCAAAGTTTATCATGCTGACACAAGCTCTTTTATATATCATTTTCAACTTCATTCATTGAAATTTAAATGTCATATTTTTTCATTGAGCCATGCCGATCTGCACATTAAACAAATTAAAAAACATAAAAAATGATTGGCTGTTATGACATCACAATTTTTGTTCCACAACGGTATCTCTTAAAATGATTACATGATGGTTTTCATTTGAGTGAATAGAATAGAAACATGTATCAAGGGGAAAAATAAATTAAAAAAACTGTTATTTTAATTACCAATAATATATTTTTGTTTTTAAAAATTGAAATACCAAATAATAATATTTTATCTTATAAAATTGTGAGAGACTTTTAAACAAAAGAGCATGACTAAGGAAATTATTTTCATTAATGATATGATGTCAGAGAATTCTGTTAAGTGCCAAAAATCCCAAAAAATCATAATAATTCTTTAAAATAGACTTAGTAATATTAGTCGTGATTACACATGCATCCACTCTCTCTCTCTCACACACATACACACACACACAAATATACATGTGTGGGTAATAATAAGTGTGATGTGTGTGTGTGCATGCAAATAAACACTAGCATTCTAATAACAATGTTAGTCTCTATAAGAATCACATATATTTTTAGCCAAGGGCTTTAATCTTTTGAGGTACAGGCCCCAACCTATTTCCATCGGATCTGTTCCTAGGAGTACCCTAGGAAAGGAAGCATTCCTATTATCATCCATTTCTTTCAGTTTACGATAAGAAGATGTGAAATTTGGGTTAAATTAAGAAAATATGAAATCACTTTTGTCACTATAAGAACAATGCATTCCAAAGTGTGAAGTGGGAGAGAAGAGATGTCATAATCGAGACTGTTGAATAATATGACCTTTAAAATTTGAATTTTATTTGATTTTTCATATTTTATAAAATAAGAGGTGTTAAGCTTTTTATCATTCTGACATTGAAATATTTTCTGCCGGACGTCCCATACAGTATTTCACCACAATAGAGTTTAACTACCAAGTTTGGGATGGATTGGTGTGGTTCCTTTACAATATAATATGACCTTTACAGTATTGTTACCGCAGTAGGGTTTAATCACCAAGTTTTCCTAGGTCTCCAGAATATTGAACCATGAACAAACAGAAAACACATTAAAGAGAAAACATATTCATATTGGCTAATGATCTGTGATGGCTATCTAATAAGTAGTGTCACCAGGAATAAAGTACGTACTTTATGTCATTAATATTTTTCTTTTATAATTTATTCTTGAAACAATGGTTTTTGAAAAAAAAGTCACCATTTTGAAATGGGAAAAATCCGGCATCAATTTTGCAATTCCTTTTTTTGTATATTATTGATTTTTGGGACAAATTCCACTTCATTTCTTTGAGTCAAATGCAAATTTTCACATCTTCTTGGAGTTTCAATTTTGACAAATTAATTAAGCGACTACATCTTTTTATAGAAGAAAATTTGAGAAAAAGAGAATTGGAATCGATGACTTTGACCCAATGAGGGAACCCAACCCACAAACTGGACTTGAAACGATGCCTCATACAGAAGAAGGCATTAGACGCTTACCCTTGATGGATCCTACTCCTATAGATCCTCTTGGGAGCATTTTCGTGAAAAAACCCCCATCCAGCATTGGGGTTGTCGCATATGGCATCTGGCGATCACTACTCGGGTCTCCTTCTTCCTCTAGAGACTCCTGCATCGTGCATCCCTATCGGTCACTCCCTCAGTTCACGTTGCCATTGTTGCCCCACATCTTCGAAGACTGAGACTATGGAACACCTCTTCTTCCATAGTGAGACAACCGTAGATTGTTGGCACCAAATTACACATCATTGGTGTCCACTCCTCGGTACCTCCCCTATTCTCCCACCGTTAGAGTGTTTTTGCAAGATTTATCTCTCGCCAGCATGCTCTAAATGGAGCCCCTTCCTCCACATCACCATAGCCTACTTACTATGGCACATATGGAAAGGGCAAAATTCCTCTCGTTTTGTAGGTGCTCCTATGCACACCTTGGAAATCATGCGACAAGTCAAGCTATGGATATGTCACATCCACCATCTTATACCTCCTCGTGCCCACAGCTCAGCCCTCAAATGTGACCTCCTTTGCTCTTGGGGCATCCAGGTGACCCTCACCCCTACCCGCATTCGGCTATAGATTGTTCATTGGCATCCATCGCCAATCGCCACCCTCAAGCTGAATGTGGATGGTACGGCGAAAGGGAATCCTGGTCCAGCTGGAGGGGGCGGTATCCTCCATGACCATACATGGAGTATTATCTTTGCTTTTTCCTCCTTCTATGGCATTCAGACGAATAAAGTAGCCGAGACTACGGCGATACGTGATGGTTTACTCCTCTGTAAGGAACAAAACCTTCACAATATCATCGTGGAATTGGACTCACAGGTATTAGTTGACATGCTTCCTACAGGTAAATGCTCCCAGTGGCGACTTCACCAGGTCTGGTAGGACATCATGCAATGCCGCCCTCGCACAACTAGTGTTCGCCACCAGCTACGCGAGGGAAATCAGACAACAAAAGCTCTTGACAACCATGCGGTATACACACGAACCCCTACCTCTTTTTTCTTTTCTTGGCAGGAAGTTCCTCCTGCAGCTCGTGGATGCTATAGCGTGGAACACCTTGGCTTGCCGGCTCTTCGCATGCGTCACACACTGGCAAAGGAGAGGTTGTGAGAGTGGCGGATTGCATGAAGGGATGACGGGGGAAGAACTCACCCTCTCGCTTGATCGTCCAATTTGTCGAGCACCTCAACATTTACATTTGCGGATGGTGGGTTGGACTGCACTCCACCTATTGACTCTGTTACGCCGGCTCACCATACTCCTACTGGGACGTGAACATATCTTGGATATTTTCCCTCGTGGTAGGCGTCTTGCATGAAGCGTGGGAGGCGGAGCGCTCGCTCTCCCGCTTTATTGATGTTCCCGCCACGCATTTCATTGACGACACTTCTCGACGGCAGGGAGAGCTCCACACACTCCATGCATCATCACCGCCGCGAGGGGATCCGGAGACACGCCCGCATGACCGACCTTCTCAGAGCACCTGCCAGGTATCACTTATGTATCTTTTCCCTTTCCTGTACATGGGCGTAGACGAGTGGAATCCAAGTGTAATTGAGATATTTATGCTCGCTCCACGCCTAAAAACACTGAAAAACAATCCTCTTTATATATAAAACCCCCCTGGGTGGCATCCAAGGCACGGTTGGACTGGTCTACGGGCATAACCACAGGGTTGGATGTACCCGGCACCGTGTTTTTGCCAATTAAGAAAAAATACACAAGAAGGCCACTTTGGAACCCATAAAACCCTTTAAACCCATAAAATCCTTTAAAATATAATAATGTTAAAGCTAACCACAATTAAGACTTGGAAAATCTATTTTCAAAATCTGGGAAGTAATCACCATGGTTACTAGATGGATATCAAGCCGTCCTAGTCGTACAAAATGTTGGTGGTAAACCCAAGTGAGGAGAGATAAAATACTTTCCCTATCTCTTTGTATCTCGTATTGGATTTGTTCTCCTAACTTCTGAATGACACCCGAGATTACAGGTAGTGAAAGGTCTGGATCCGAAGAAATGAAAGTATGAATGATAAGAGAGAAGAGAAATGAGTGACAAGCATGAAGGACAGTGCCACCGATAGCTAGAGCTCTGACGCTGGTGGTAGCCATCCAACATGCCATCAAGATCTGGTAAGCCATCAAATCACCTACATGAATAAAAACTATTAAACATAAAAATATTGACTAAAAGATTTTATATGTTCAGGCATTTCTTTGACCAGATTGGATATATCATTTTTCCCCATTTTTTCTTTGCAATTTTATTTCAATAAAAATAATGAAAACTACCATCTAGATACCATCTCATTCTGTCATTTTCTTCTTGAAATTAAATAAAAGTAAGTTGCTTTCAATATAAAACTCTAGATAGACAATATTTTCATCTTTCATGCATTTTTAAAAACACCTATGGTTCTATTTTATTTCCCTTCATTAAACACTTTATTTTCCCTTGTGTGATAACTCTTTTTGTCTCTAAAACTTTCTCTATCATCCAACTATCCATATATGCTTAATTCTTCCAATGATTCTACTTATATCTACCTATAATGTCTCTACAAATAAATTCTTGATGCAGGACGGATCGCAGACGTCGCTCGGAGAGAGAGAGAGGGGTTTAAAAAAAGGAGAGGAAGAGAGGGAGAGTCAAAGGAAGAGTAGTGGGATGTGATTATAACGCGCGGGATGTGGGAGATAACGGGAGAAATAGAGAAGATAGAATGAGGGAAAATAGAGAAGATAGAAGGAGAGAAAATAAAAGAAAAGAGGAGAGTGTGGATGATAGGTGCGTGGTCGAGGGATGAATTAGGCAACAGAAGGAGAGGGAGCAGGAGGGGAGGGAGAGAAAATGGGGTGCGTGATAGAGAGATAGCGTCAGAGGGGAGCTCGCCGACAGAGAGAGAGAGAGAGAGATAGAGCTACAGAGAACTGGGAAGAGAGTTGGCTGAGAGAAATAACGGGGGAGAGAAATATGATTAAGAGAGGGTCCGATAGAGAGAAAGACCGATAGAGAGAGTGAACGAGATAATCGATAGAGAAAGAATAGAGAATTAGCACGGGCGAGAGGAGGAAGCGCGTTACTGAGAAAGAAATAGAAGGAAACAGAGATAGGGAAAGGGGGACCACAGCAGGAATAGAGAGATACACGGTGAGTGAGCGCGGTAGAGAGAGAGATAGACGAGTTACTAAGAGAGAGAAAGCACGAGTAAATGCAATAGAAAAGAGGGAGAATGCCAAATAGAGTGTGATAAGAGAGGGAGAGACTAGTTAACGAGAGGGAGAACGCACGAGAGAAATAACGATAGAAAAGAGGGGATTTAGAATGGGATGCGATTGAGAGAGAGAAGGGGAAGAGAGAGAGAGAGCGATGGGAGAGTGAACGGGAAAAGAGAGAGAGCGATGAGAGAGACAACGGGAAAAGAGAGGGCGAAGGAGAAATAACTAGGAAGAGAGACGATTTTGAGAGACGGGAAATAAGAGCGTGAATGAGAGGGGGACCTAGAAAGAGGGAGGATTGAGAGAGTTAACGGGGAAAGAGAGAGTGATTGAGAGGGAGAAACAGTCCGTCGGAGGAGAAAGAACGCTTGGATAGAGATAACAAACAATGGAGATGGCAGCAGGAGGGCCTCTCCTCAGCGACGGCGGCGGTGGCACTTCCGGCGGCGACAGCGGCGGCTGAGGAGAAACCGATGGGCGAGATTTCCTGAAGTAATCTTTTCTTCAAATTAAAATCGCCATTGAAAACAATGAAGTTTTGGGATCTTTTAGATCCATGGAGTGGAAGAAGAAGGTGGGAAACGTGGGGAAAGAAGGTGGCGGCAGTTGCTACTCCAACGGCCACAAACGTGGGTTGGCTCATTGTGCAATCTCCACCAATTCTTTTGCTAGTATTCTTATTTTAATGCTCCTTCCTCTTTTCTTTGTCTTTTATTAATTCTATCTCTAAATGCATCACTTATATAACCATGAGGAGATAACCTTGCTCTCTACTATAGTATTTGACTAGAGGTAAATTAATTACAATGATAAAATTAGCCTAAATATGCTTCATCGTAGCCTCTTTTTTCTTTATTCCATCATTTTATGCTCATCAATACATAAATAGAAACTTAAGTTCTTCTAAACAAGGCAGCTTGGATTTTGTTCATAGTTGAGACTAGCAAGAGGGGTTTGCTTATTCAAAATCTCATTGGAGAACTTCTTGTGTTTCAAGTGTGAAGGATTGAAGGAGTGATAAACTGGTTAAGATACATGAAGAAAAACATCACCCGGCCTAATGGGCATGTGACAACAAGGTCAGGGTGATTCTCATCTTTTTCTGACTCAGATCTTCATCCTTTTCCCTAGGTTGTCATCATTGATAGTGTATGTTATCCTAATTAGGTTGATTAGGAAATTATTATTTTTAATGATTAAGAATTAGTTTCACTAATTCAATTCATTAAATTTCACTTATAATTTTAAAAATATATTTAAATTCTAAATAGAAAATTAAATTTAATATTGAGTTATTGATTTCCGGATCAGTGTGGATTTGACCCTTATTCACTCGGTGCTCATCTTGAAGCTTATAAATATTTACTATAAAAAAGAATCCTTAATCGACATATATTACTCCCAATTTCTGGTTTTTGAATGACCAATGTATGAAGCTGAATCTCGAAACTGTTTACCAGGTGAGGGGGGAGTGAATCTAGAAAATTTAAGATTTATTTTCTCTGATCTAGTAAACTATGTAAATTACTAAAAGTTTCTGGTTTTTCAATCATCCATCTCATTCCCTAGACAAGTGAATTGCATTTCATACAGGTAACTAGATCAGAGAAAATAAATCTTAAATTTTGTAGACTCAATCCCCCCTCACCTGGTAAAAAGTTTCTAGATTCAGTCTCATACTTCAGTCACTTCACCAAAAAATTGAAATATGGACATGTAGAAAATTATTAACTTTCCTATGATTGCTTCATCCATTACCAAGTGTAAAAAAAAAATGGAAAATATTTTGTAAACACAGTGAAAAATATACCCATTTGAGAAAATAATCTCATATTTACCTGAATAATTTATATGAAACTAGTGTCGATTAAATTTTCTTATGTTTATGAATTGCTTATCTCAGATATCATGATGTCTGAAATGAAAACAACTTGAGATCACTAAATAAATAGATGGAGTATATATATATATAATTTGTAAATAAAACCACGATCAATAATATTAACAAAGATATGGAAGATTATGAATTATGGTACATTGAAAGGGATTACTTTAATATGTATCAGGATCTGTTCTCTAATAAAATCTATCACTACATGCATTCTCGGATACATATTAAGACTATCATCTTCCTTCTGTTTTTATTTTCTTACATTAGGGACAATGCATATTTTAAGTGGGGGAGGGGGGAAACTTTGGTTCCGAAAATATTTTTATTCCTTACATATTTTCAAGTTGGGGGGTAGATAATTGTATGAATTTAATCATACCCATCTTGGAGAAGCAGTCACCCAGTGTCCTAGCAACATGAGTATAGAAGTTAGGCTCGTGTAGCGGATCAAATACATCTCTTAATGGTATGAACTATGATCTAGATGCATGTTTTTTTCTTCCAAATGGTTAGGATATCTGGTAGGGTGAGGAACAGACATGAAAATCAAAGGGTTGAAGTACTATCGTCTTAGGGGAATGCCGAGTGAACCACCATCATCCACCCACCAATGAGTGAATCAAGTCTAAAGTTTGAAATCTCCACTAAGTGAATCTCTCTTGAGGTAAAAGTGGTCATATTTCAAATTCTTAAGCACATAATCACCTTTCCTTGGGCCACCTTGAACTACCTTTTGAAACCTATATGTGTATCCTCTTCACCCATTTTCCCTAGCTTACCCATACCATAAACCCAATTTCACCTTTTCTTATAGATGCCCATCTATTCCCCACTAGTCCTAGATGCTTATGATATGCTTACTCCCAAGTTTGCTCTTATCTTCCCCTTGTGATTCACCCTCTCATATCTTTTCCTTTGTATACCTCTCTTTGTTTATGTCTACGTCTTGTCTTCTGAGCTCATCTTCATGGTACTAGCCTGGAATGCGTCAAATGTTGTGTAGTTGATCAACCATTATCCATTCCCATACTAAGCTTCCATTTACGTTCACCCCTGTTGGAAAAAAAAAAAGAAAAAGAAAGAAAAAAAAGAAAAAAAGAAAAAAAGAAAAAAAGAAAAAAGAAAAAGAAAGAAAAAAAAGAAAAAAAGAAAAAAAGAAAAAAGAAAAAGAAAAAGAATAGATATAAAAAAAGAAAAAGAAAAAGAAAAAGAAAAAGAAAAAAAATAAAGAAAAAGAAAAAGAAAAGAAAGAAAAAAGAAAAATGAAAAAAGAAAAAAAAAAAAGAAAAAAAAAGGAAAAAAGAAAAAAAAAAGAAAAGGAAAAAGAGAAAAAGGAATAAAAAAAGAAAAAAAAAAAGAAAAAGAAAAAGAAAAAGAAAAAGAAAAAAGAAGAAAAGAAAAAAGGAAAAAAAAAAAAAAAAAAAAGAAGAAAAAAAAAAAAAAAAAAAAAAAAAAAAAAAAAGAAGAAGAAAAAAAAGAAAAAAAAAAAGAAAAAGAAGAAAAAAAAAAGAACAAGTAAAAGAATAAAAAGAAGAAGAAGAAGAAGAAGAAGAAGAAGAAGAAAAAGAAAAAAAAAAAAAAAAGAAAAAAAGAAAAAAAGAAAAAAAGAAAAAAAGAAAAAAAGAAAAAAGAAAAAAAGAAAAAAAGAAAAAAAGAAAAAAAGAAAAAAAGAAAAAAAGAAAAAAAGAAAAAAAGAAAAAAAGAAAAAAAGAAAAAAAGAAAAAAAGAAAAAAAGAAAAAAAGAAAAAAAGAAAAAAAGAAAAAAAGAAGAAAAAAGGGAAAAAAACAAAAAAAAGAAATAAAAAGGATATTTTTTTGGGGGTTTTCTTTGGAAACATCTCTATTTACTCGATATGAATGTTGATTAAATTATCATCTAGGATTAGTCGATAACATCCATCTTAACATATTCTCTCATACCATTTTGTTCTTGTTGTCTATCTTGGATGTAAGCTATCTTAAGTATTCTATGCCTGTCAATCATCCTTAACATACCTTTCACCCATTCTTTTGAGACATTCCTCATTCTCTTCTCTCTTTACACATAGTTAGATAGTAGCCTCATCACACGTGATTCCTTGATACACAATTGATATTCTGTGTTTACATGAGAAGTGAATAGTGACTATCTTTTACTCTTAGGAGGGAGGAAACTTAGAGAGGACCGTCATGTGTGAGTGAGTGATGTGAGAAAGTAAGGGAAAGCATTACATAGATTATAGTATCATACCCGGCGAGAAGTAGGCTTCACTCCTCATGACCACCAGCTCTTTCCAAAACCACAAGGGAGTCTCTTATACGCATTCTAGCATTACATGGGTATAATCGTACTTAGAGGTGTAATTGATATCACAATCACTTCAAGCTCATGTTGCTAAGACTATAAGGTGAATGTATCTACCAAGAGATTTTAAATGCCATTGCTAAGGGGCTAGCAATGATTTAACTTGGGGGGTCTGATAACATGCATTTTTAGTGCCATATATTATTACATTTATGTGTCTTTATGCATTAAATTACTCATATTTGCATGTTATCAAGCTTAAAATGATTAAATCTATTTTTAGAACAAAATTTTGAAATTTCTGCATTTTTTAGGATTTTGCTAACAATATATTCTAAAAGAATATAACTTTTGAAACAGAATATGATTTTTCTGGAATTGTTTGATAATAATTTTGGAAAGCTATGATTTTTCTGAGTCAAAATATATATTTATACGTATTTTTTTGGGCTTTTATTTTATTTAATATGAAATTTAAATATTCTGGTTTTTTTATGGCATAGGGTGATGTGGCGTGCAGATGCGCCACCACGTCAGCGTTGAGAAAGAGATTTTTTCTTTATTTTTTGTCCTTTTGACATGTACATGTGGCCCGGAATATGAAAAGTCACGGAATACGAAAAGCCACAGAATACGAAAAGCCATGGAATATGAAAAGCCACGGAATACGAAAAGCCACAAAATACCAAGTGCTTTGACTTCTTAACAGGCACAAACCGATGACATTGATGAGGAGAGAGAAGAAACTAAAGGCTAGGATTGCTTCAACTTCCAATGGCCATAACTTTTCATCTTCCCCTCCTCTTTCCATACATACCCTCTAATCTATAAATAGAGGCCTGGATCATTGTAAAAACCATCTTGAACTTGCTTCCTACTTTTGTAGGCTGATTGAAAGAGAGTGAGTTTTGAAATCCATCAAGAGTGGTCTTGGTGTCTTGGGTGTGTGGGAAGAGACAAAAGAGAAGAGGGGGAGCTTACCGGCACTTGCAAGTCGCCGTGATCCTGGCGGAACGTAAGGATCTAAGGTAAGTGTCGCCTTACGTTGTTTCTCTCCCAACATGATCGTTATTATAGTTATAGGTTTTCATCAACGTTTCATTATCACTTCACTTACTTACGTCCCCATTCTCTCATCTCTCCATCCTTGCCATCGTACCACTCCATATCGAACCACTATCCTCGTTTATACCGTCGTTCATCATCATATCCATCACAATCACTTACTCTTTTCTTTAAGTTAAATTAGCTTATAATTACGTATCTTTTATCTATATTACTAGCTCACGTCCTCAAATCTTGCTTTCGTCGATCCTCTCGTCCATCATCACTAGTATAAGAAAGTAAATCCTTAATCATCGTTCCCTGTGTAGACGATCTGTACTCATCACTAACTAAGTATTTTTAAGTACGGTTAAATATATTTTTATTGAATAATCTCAATCACCAACGACAAATTTTAACCCTAAAATTGAGATTATCATTATGTTATTAGGTATGTGGTATTTGTGACTAGGATTTTGATAATTGTACTATAATAGAATTTCTGAGTGTAAAAGCTCTCTAATATAGCACTATGGACAAGCCCAAACCTGTATATAGAAGTATAGAGTCTCATTACTACATTTCTACCATTAATGATAGAATTAAACTTACATATATAACTTATTATAGTAACTATGTTTAGTTATTTATCATAAAATGAATAAATCTAAGTGAGAGTGTATGTCCTGGGTACTGGTGTTCCAATGAATGATAGTGGTGTCCGACATCAATAAAGAAACATAGGAAGTGATTGATACAAGCTTAGTAAGGAAGTGATAGGTGAGGCATATTATTGTGTTCATTGTACAAATCAGAGAAACAAAAGGTCACATCATTCAATATGTATCAAGGAGATACGGTGAAAAATATTCACACGTAAATCTGCTAAGCCTCATTTCATATCAGAAGGGAGATTTCTTAGAAGAAAAAGAAATCAAGGACATGATGAAAAATCAAAATCAACAAGTCAATTCAACTAAAACACTAGGTAAGCTGTATCTTTTGAAACAATTCACACTAATTTCAAACTAATGTAACATTAACACAAAAAGTAAGGAATTAGTTTAGAGATAGATACACAAAATAAATTTAAAGTTGAATTAATATGTATATATTAACCTGGATTATACGTGTGTGTGTGCCTTGGTGTGTTGTGATAACACCCTAAATTCAGTATTTATTTCAAGCAATTAGCACAATTTTATGCACTTAAAGAGTATAAAATGGGGTTGTTATCATAAATTATGGGTTAATTAATTTTTCTAAGTTAATTCTGATTTTTCCCTAAAATTATATGAATCTTTTATGGAATTCATTTAATCTTGGAATAATTCTTTCTAAATGAAAATGGCAGGTTTATGACTTAATTTTGATGTTAATGAATGTGGGAACGAATTACTGAAATTTATAAGATTTTATTGGATTTTTTGGGAATGAATTCAAGGAATAAATGCATTTTTAAATAGAAAAATGATATATTTATATGAAAATATGAGTTTTATGCAATTTCTAAAATATGAGTTTTTTCTTAAATGTTTGCTGCAATTATGCCCTTAAAACAGCTCTCGGTCGTGGTTGTAGGTAATTAAAATAGTTAGGGGGTTTTATTGCAATTAATCAGTATATTTTATTTTATGTTTTCAGCAAAAAAGGGAGGAGAGAGAGCAAAAATGATATAAACATAAATATTTTTTTGATCAGCGTCGATTTGCGCGTGCATACTATATTATGGACGTTTTTGCAACGTTCAAGGTGACTCTCTCTCTGGTAGGTGAGCTCACCTCCCGTGCTCTGCATACAAAACACACGCACGGGAGGTGACGTGGCACTCTGTGACTGATTGATGTTATGAAGAGTGCACAAGAAAGTGTAAAGCGCTATGTATTAAGTTTATTTTTTGGTTTCAGGACAGGCGGTACGTGGCACAACAAAATTGAGCCCAATTTTTAAAGTTCAAATGCATCGGCCAATCAGGGAACAATCGGACATTGTGTGTATAAATTAAATTAAATTAAATAATTAGAAATTGATCCAATGGCTTAGATTGGTCAATTTTCATTTATTAATAACTTTTGCTCCTGAAGTACGACTGAGATGATTTTTTTATAGACTTGCTCTTTGTGACCTCTTCTTTCTATCTGTATGGTTGAATCATTCAGATACAGCCTACATCGATGGATAAAAATTAATAACTGATCAGGGGCAAAATGGTAATTTTCACCATTCAATTTATAAAAATTAAATTTTGAGAGAAGGGGGCATTCTGGATGGTGCTCTATCACAGCTGAAAGACAGAGAGGAGCTCCAGCTTGGATCAACCTGTTTGGTACCTTTTTTTTTATTGCATTTGAATTTGTAGTGTACTTTGGATGATGTTTTCGTTGAATTTCTTCATCGTTCTTCTTGAACTTGGTCTGAACTTCTAAACCGCTAGGCTTGAGCAAAATATACAAGCCCTTAGTGAGATTAAGAGAAGAGATTGAGAGATTTAGTTAGCTATTCCAACTGCACATTAGAAAAACTATAAAAAAGATTTAAATTTAGGAGGTTTAAGTACCCCCTGATGGAGGACCATCCCGTTGAGCACGCCCTGACTCGTCATCAGCCTTGTCGTAGAGCCCAAGACGACGTGAAGAATCCAAACTTCCACTGCTAGGTTTAAAATTGCATTTGCGTCGTGTTGTTTTATTTTGTATTCGTGCAGTGTTATAGTTTTTCGGAGGTCCTTTGTGGTTTTAGAAAGGTTCCTCTTCACATCGCCAGCTTTATTTTGTCACCCGTGGACTTTAGGGAGGCCCCCTTCGGCGTGTGTACGGGCCTCCCCAATGAGATCGCATAATTTTATGACTTTGTTTACCCTTTTGAAGGGGGGGCGGGAAGCCATGCTTGGCTTGTTTCCTCTTAAAACATCCTTTAGGGGGGGAGGGGGAGCCCACTAAGCCCTCCCCTTCTTCTTCCTGAACGAGTTCTGCTATGCTATCAGTCATGATCTCTGAAAGCAGTTCTGCTCTACCCTCACCCGCCCATCGCCTGGTGCAATCACTTATGCGTAGATCATCGACTGATCTTTGCCGGAACAACCCGAGGGTCTGTCGATTGTCCGCTACGGTCGAGTCGGCGGGAAAGCTCATCATCGCCCCTACCGAGCCCTGCTGACTCGCAGGTTGGGTTGCCCGGGTGAAGACTCCTTCCTCCCGGCCATTCTCTCTTATCTCTCGGGACGAGTTCTATGGCCGTGGGCGATGATTGCCGCTCGTCCAACCTGAAAGGGCTTGTATGTTCAAGGTGGAAGGGGGGTTGACCAACCTTTGCCCTCCCTTCCTTCCCGCGTCCCAGTCAACTCATATGGGTCGGAACGATGTGAACGCGGTAGTGTAGCGGCACCAACTACGCGTGTTACACTGCTGATCTAGACTAAGTACGTGGACGGAGGGGGTGGTCTCGGTTGCTGGATACCTCCTCACTGGGCACGCAATTATTCCCAATGTTACATATCCAAGAGATTAGTGAGGTTTGTTCTCAAGACCCAACAGATTGGTATCAGAGCTAGAGTTTTCATAAGGATTGTGGAAAAGAAGTAAAAGCAAAGCTCCAAGAGAAGTAAGATAAAGTTGAGCTTATTTTTAGTTTTGATTTGGTGTTGTTTTTCTTTTAAATGGCTGGAAAAGAACCTTGGGAAGGGTCTATCATTACTGCAACTCCTTTTAATGGAGAAAAATATTCTATGTGGAGTTCCAAGATAAAGTCCCTATTTAGAAGTCAAGATTTATGGGATATTATTGAAAATGGTTTTATACTAGAGGAATCAAAGAAAACTGAACTTAAAGATTTGAATTGAAAAGATGCAAAGGCTTTTTTTATTTATTCAAGAATCTGTTACTGAAAAAGTGTTTACAAAGATTTCTGAGGCAACTACAGCACATGATGCTTGGTATATTTTGAAGAAAGACTTTCATGGAGGTGATAAAGTAGCAATGGTAAAATTACAAACATTGAGAAGAGAGTTTGAATCTTTATCTATGAAGGTTGAAGAATCTGTCCAAGACTATTTTACTAGAGTTTTCTTAATTGTGAATCAAATGAGCAGATACGGAGAAGATATTTTAGAGAGAAAAATAGTGGAGAAGATCCTACGAAGTCTGCCCACTAAGTTTGATTATGTTGTTGCTGCAATTGAAGAATCAAAGGATTTTGATATATATACTCATGATGATTTGATGAGCTCTTTGATTGCTCATGAAGATATAATGAACAGGTCAAAGGAAAAATCAATTGAAGAAGCATTTAAGTCAAATATTGATTTGTCTAAAAAAGAAGATCAGGCTATGTTGTCACGCTCAAGTCAATTTCACACAGGAAGAGGTAGAGGAAGATCGACAAGAGGAGGCAGACAACACAATCATCTAGGAGACTATTTTAATCAAACAAGAGAATTTGGAGAAGGATATGAAACAAGTTTTATACGCAGAGGTTTAAGCCGAGGACGAGGTCAAGGTCGAGGAAGATATCAATGGAATAGAAGAGAGGATAATGCAAATACAGAAGAAAAAAGAATATGTCAGTGCAATTATTGCAAGAGATATGGGCATCTTGAAGCATACTGCTATTCACAAAATTACCAATCCAATTATGTGGAAGTTGAAGAACATGATGCATTTATGTCTAATATTACATCTTATTCTGATTTGAAAGATCTATGGTTTCTTGACTCAGCTTGCAGAAATCATATGGTTTTCAACAAAAATATGTTTGTTGAATTTGATGAGACACCAAGAGGAGAAGTTAAAGTGGGTGATGGAAAGAAAGTAAAGATTGAAGGAAAAGGACCAATTGAAGTTCAGACTTTAGGAGGAAAGAAGAGACTGGAAGATGTATATTTTGTCCCAAATTTTCATCATAACTTATTGAGTTTGGGACAACTGATGGAGAAAGGTATGAAATTTCATTTTGAGCATAATACATGTATTGTTAAGAACCAGATGAAGGAGAAGCCAGTCATGTATATTAACAGCATTGGTAAGAGGATGTTTCCTGTGAAATTAGAAGAGTTTCTCAATCATGCAATGATTTCAGAAAAGATGAATGATACATGGTTATGGCATAAAAGGTTTGGTCATTTTGAATTTCAAAGCATTAAAGTTTTTAAGTAAACGAAAGCTTGTATATGGCTTACCGTTTATTTTTGAAGAAAATGATATTTGTGAGGGTTGCATTTATGGCAAGCAGAAGAAGAGAAATTTTTCAAATGAACATCGATGGAGAGAAAGAGCACCCTTGGAGTTAATTCATGCAGATGTATGTGGTCCTATAAAAACCTCATCTTTGAGTGGAAGTAAGTATTTCCTACTATTTGTTGATGATTACTCAAGAATGTGCTGGGTTTATTTTTTGAAAGAGAAATCAGAGGTATTTCATAAATTTATTGAATTCAAAGCAATGGCTGAAAATATGTGTGGACATACTTTGAAAATTTTACGTACAGATAAAGGAGGAGAATTTCTTTCAAAGCCATTTGAGGATTATTGCAGAAAAGTTGGAATTTGGAGACAATTGACTGTCAGAAAGACTCCTCAGCAGAATGGAGTTGCTGAAAGGAAAAACAGGACACTTGTTGAAGCTGCTAGGAGCATGATGCATGAAAAACATTTGCCTATTGAATTTTGGGCTGAAGTTGTTGCTGTTGCATCTTATATTCAAAATAGTTCTCCTACGAAAGCCATAAATCATATGACACCTTTTGAAGCTTGGTATGAGAAGAAACCAGTTGTTGGCCATTTAAGAGTATTTGGATGCATTACTTATGCTTTAATTGATCAAAGTGAACGTGGGAAGTTGGACAAGAAAAGTGAGAAATGCATTTTTGTTGGATATAGTAATGAAAAAGAAAAGGTTACAGATTATATAGTCCTTTAACAAAAAAGGTGATTATTAGAAGAGATGTTATTTTTGATGAGGAAAGCTTTTGGGATTGGAATGAAAATCCTACATATCAAGAAGGAGAAAGGAATTCAGAAATACAAAGAATGAAATGGAGAAATTATGGTTCTATCCTTGATTCAGATAGAAATTCTGAATCAAGAGTAATTGAAGATGAATCTCCATTACCACAAACAAAGACAAAGTCGGTAAAAGAATTATATGAGACAAATATTTTTGCACTTCTGTCACATGATGAACCAGTAAGCTTTGAAGAAGCTAAAAGCAAAAAAGAGTGGAAGAATGCAATGGAAGATGAAATTAAGTCTATTGAGAAAAATGACACATGGGAGCTTTTGGATTTTACATCTTCAATTAAACCTATTGGAGTAAAATGGGTTTACAAAATCAAGCATGCAGCAGATGGGAGTATACAGAGGTGTAAGGCAAGGTTAGTAGCCAAAGGTTATGCACAAAATTATGGAATTGACTATTCTGAAACATTTTCACCTGTTGCAAGACTTGAAACAATAATAATTTTGTTAGCCATTGCAGCTCAAAAGGCGTGGAAAGCATATCAGTTTGATGTTAAATCTGCTTTATTGAATGGTATTTTGAATGAAGAAGTTTATGTTATGCAACCTGAAGGATTTGTGGTTAAAGGAAAAGAGGACAAAGTTTACAAGTTGAAGAAAGCTTTATGTGGTTTAAAACAAGCACAAAGAGCATGGTATGGAAGGTTACATCATTTTTTGATTAAGTATGGTTTTCAAAGAAGTGAAAATGAACATACCTTATACATCAAGAGGAGCAAAGGTGATATTATGATTGAGTATTTATGTTGATGACATGATTTATATGGGATCGTCTCATTCCCTTATTCAAGAATTCAAGAACAAACCGCACTACTCTCTTGGATATGTAACACAACACATATCACATAAAATGAAATGTAAAACTTACTTTTTTTATTTTCAAACTAGGTACATATATAAGAACTAATGTTCAAACTGACATAGTAACCGACATAAAAGTTTTAGAAAAGTCAACAATACTAACACCCACCCCCTTCCACCGACAGGCTAAGACGCCGAGACCACCGTTGTGGTGTACTGCAACTCTGTGGAGCCCTCTGGTCGTTTAACAAGCTGAGGTCTCTCGACGCGGTCCTCACCTGGTGATCTCGTTTAGGGTGCTGGTTTGGCCAACCTCCTTCTCCCACCTCCATCCGACTTGGTCGGGTGCGAGCAGATAGTCGACCTCAGACCCCGGCCTTGGATACCCTCGCCACAACACCCCGCCCACTTCAGGTTACTCCTCTCGCTCTCTCATTAGCTTGCGACTTAGTTACTTTCTTAAGTATCGTTCTCGTCTGTTCCACTGCCTTGAGAGAGAACCTTGATGACTTTCTTAGGATTAACCACTCTTGTTTAGGAATCTTCTTGACAGTGCCAGTGTAGTTTGTTAACGTCATTGGTACGGACGTCACCGAATGGTAACTCAGCCTTCACTCGTAGGCCTTCGAGCTGAACACGCGAGTCATTGGGAGTCTGGGCAAGACTGGACAGCCCTTGGTGTTGACTCCTAACCCTGCCTGGATTAGTCGCTTGACCCCCCTTTTCTCGTTGAATTTTTTTTTATCACTTGCATCCATCTTATTGCGTTGTTGTTTTGTTCGAAGTAAACTATCCTTGTGGTGCGACACGAGGCATCTAACCGATCGTGTTACATCACCCCCTTTTATTATCTAATAGTGTAGTTATTTCTGAATTATCAAACCTACAAAACCAACCAAAACACAATCAAATTTCCTTATGAATCACTCTAATTGACTACTTTGATCCTCTAAATTGGATCAAATAATTCAATTTAGAGCCCCACATTTCTTCTATTCCTCTCATCTCTCCTACCTCCCTTTCTAAATTCCTTATATAATTAGGGTGATTTGATCTTCATTGAAGATCAAGTTAACTCTAATTAGGGTCAAATTACTCAAGCAGATCATCAAATTGGATTCCTTACTAGCTTCCCTTGGACGATACCTTTACTTATCACTACACATCTTAAGTAGGGTTTTTATAAATTTTATTGTATAAGCTAAAATTGACAACAACAAGGGATAAATTTTTTATAAAATTCATCCTTATTTTTGGCTTATCATGTTGGAAGATGATAAAAAATAAACTGGATTGGTGTCAAAGACCGAATATGAACTCAGCCATAGTAATAATGGCGAATCGTATGGTAACAGTAATCTTGCTTCAAGTTGTCTATAATTCCTGAATCAACGTATTACACATATGAATTAAAATTAAGCTATCCGACTCAGTGATCCATCGACCATCGGTAAAAGGATTAAAGCAGTGCTTTTTATGGGACGTTATTTGGCTGAAGCTCTAGAGATGAGTTTTACAACAGTTTTGGAGTCCAACTCGTGGATCAAATTCGTTTCTTGGAATTGGTAACATGATACATGCATGGATACTTAGATACATTTTAGATGATTTTGGTATTATTAATTAGGAATTTATCATGTTATTATTTGAATTAACCAAATATTTATGCATTAGCTAAAAATTCCAATTTTTTCACATTATGGTTATTTGCACTAACTTCCTTAATTTCTTTGAAGTAAAGCAGTTTGATTACCAATGAGTATTTTATAGTTCCAAACGTGAAGAAAGTTACAGGAATGAGAAGACAGGATCAAGTGGAGTTGTGGACCTTCAAATATGAAATCTGAGGAAGATGGGCCACCACCTGACCTTCCCATTGGTCTCTCAAAAGCCTTACAAGAATGAAGCTGAAGATCACAAGGGGAAGCTCTAAACCCATGGAGAAAAAGATGCAAAATGGCAAGAAAAGATAATGGAAGATACCCAAAGGGGCATTTTAGTAATTCTTACTATGTATAAATACTCCTTTTCTCCCTCATTTCCCCTAATTTCAGACATGCTCTAGAAAGTGGCTAGCCAGCTGGACAAGGCATATTTTAGAATCCAGGTTGTTCAACCTGCGTCATATAAGTTTGTCAAAGTTTTCATTCAATCTCGTAACTTTTTTGCATTGAAAAACACCTGATCATGGAAAAATATAAGGATAAAGACTTGAGAGGAAGCATTGAGGTCTCATCAGACTTGCATTGAGGTTTTAGGAACCTAGATTTACATTTTCCCATCATTATCTATCCATTTCCTGTTGGGGCACGCCATCAAGGATCACCGACGACGTCGTTCGTGCAGCCGGCCACCATCATCGAAGCTTGGATAAGATTGCTCACTTATCGCTTTTCATTTTCTTCGCTCTCTTTCTCGTGTTCAGTGCTTTTCTCATCTCGTCGTTGCATTTTTGTTGCGTCCGCGATGCGTCTCTACGCTCGTCGTTGTCATCATGGGGAGTGATCCTTAACCAATTTGGAACCCCTCCCTTGTGCCTTTTTATTTCTTTCCTTTTATTTTTACTTTAATTTCCCTCTTTATCTTGTAATTAGGGGGCCCATTATATAAGGGCCCCCTTAATGGACCCCAATATCCCCTTTTTGTTGACCCATTGGGGGGCCCGATAGACTTCCCCTTTATAAGGGAAGAGGGGGGGCGCCCTAAGACCTTAGACTTGTCTTTTGTGAATTGGGGAATTTTCGTTCAAAGAAGGACAGGTCTCCCCCCTTCGCATCAGGAAGAAGGGGGGTGAAGAAGGGAAGAGGAGGGCAGAAGGAAGAAGAAAAAGAGCAGGAAGAGAGAAGAAATTTGACAGCGCCGGTGAGGGAGTCGCAGGTCGTCGTTCTTTCTCCTTCCGCTCATTTCTTCTCTCCTCACAGAATGGCCCCTCGTCGGCTCACCGCTGACTGCACAAGGAAGGTCGACTGAAACAGGAATTGATCTGCTGAATCTTTTCAGCAGCCGTACAAGCCGCAGGCGCCCAGAAAGGTCGTGACCAATTGCCGCCCTCCGGTCAAGCCGATGCCCTTCCGCTTCGCCGGGCAATTTGACGCTGTTGACCTGCGCAGATCTTCCGCTGACGGACAATTTGACGCTGGTTGAGAAATGCCAATCTAAGGACACCAGTTTGGTTGACGCCATCAAGTCAACACCAGTCCACCCATGTGCCGGCGCCCACATCGTACACTCGCTTCCTTCGACCCATCTGACTGCATGTGCTGTCGCCGATGGTCATCACGGCCTGCGTCCCACCATTGAGACGATCCATCGCTTGCGGCTGCCATTGAACCTCGTCCACACTGGTCCATAGGGACGTGCTACCTGGGGCCCTCGCCGCTTGAGCTGAAGCTTTGCCTCGCGCCGGCCTCCTCGGTCCCTCCTTCACTCTCCAGCCGATCGCTCTCCGGCTCCTCTCCATCGCACTTGCTCCGACTGCCGCATCGATGAACAACCTACACGACGAGCCGCCCAACGACGAGGTACACCCTCTCTCCGCTGCTTGTTATTTTACCTTAAGCAGTATACTTTCGTCTTGATTCCACCGTGCTCGGGCTAGGTAGGTGAGAGAGGAAAGAATTGAGAGAACTACGAATGACTTTGAGTGTCTTACTGGTATGGAGGAGATTGTCCATTATGTGCGAGCCCAACAGATAACCTCCGTTTGGCGTAGACGCCTACGTCACTCCGACGAGGTTCAAGAGGCCACCGCGGCCGTCACCTGGCAACCCTATCCAAGCTTGGAGCTTGGCACCTCACCGGGGCCTGCACGTACGACACATAGGGCATTCGTTGCATCGTAGTTACATAGACCCATTATGACGTAGGACGACTAAGGAAAAAGGGCGATTGAGGAGATGGATGGATGACGACGGGTAAAGGGTAATAGACGGGTTTGTAGGGAGGGATAAAACAACCACAAAAATACACGCGGTCGGATTCGGACTCTAAAACCGATGAAAAACTGGTGGTGCAGCTCCGACCCTTGTCAAGGGCGGGAGTACTATCTTCCCCCACCGCGACGATGCCTAAGCACCGAAATCAATATCCGAATTCGCGTCGCGAAGAAACACTCGAGAAAGAGAGAGAAGAAGGGGAAATCCAAACCAAATCTAAGTTTGACGGCGGTGGAAACTTCTCGAGAAAACACTGGACGGAGTACACTTTCGATACCAAAGAGTTCAGGCGTACCTCGCACCGTAGTGCATGAAGAGGATGTGGGAAATTCCGATCGTGACGAGGCTGGGCGAATCCGGGCGTTAAGCGGCCCACTAGACGAAGAAGATTCTGGGCGTTCCGGGCATTGAACGGCCCTGGTAGAGAGTAGATGTCGTTGTCGCAGAGTCAGGCGTAGGTGAATACCCGCGCGCGAAGCGCGCGTAGGGTGTGCGGAGCGCCGGCGCACGCGCGGAGCGCACCCTGAGCGCGCGTAGCGCACGCGGCTCGAAGCGTTGGACGGCGTCGACGACAGACCGTTGGACGACCTCGATGATGTTGGTGGCCGGCGTGCGGCGTGTGCGGGCGGCCGCGTGTGTGGCGCGGGCAGGCGATCGGCGCGTGGCATGTGCGGGCAGCCGCGTGCACGGCGTGGGCAGGCGGTCGGCACGCAGCGTCGCGTGGCGGCGCGTCGCAGCGTTAGTAAGCAGACGGCGCCACGGCGTGTGCGGGCGGCTGCGTCGCGCGAGCAGGCGGTCGGCGCGCGGCGCAGCGCGGGCGGCGTCGCGGCGCGTGGGCAGGCGGGGCGCGCGGCCTGCAGTGGCGCGTCGCGCCGCGCGGCAAGCGGTCCACGCCGCAGTGCGTGCGGGTGGCCGCGTGCACGGCGGGGGCAGGCGATTGGTGCGCCGCGTGTGTGGGCGGCTGCGTGGCTGGGGGAAGAGAGAGAGTGGGAGGGGAAGAGGTGGAAGGCCGGTGACGCTAAGTGGTGGCGGCGGCGACGATGACGGTAGTGCTAGGGTTGAGGGAGGATAGGGAGGCTGGGCAGTCCTCCAAGAAGAGTTAAACAAAAACTAAATTCTTGAATAATGACTGCCTAATGTTTCTTGAAAACAATGGCCTATATATAGGCCTTGGAGGAAAGAGAAAATGACGAGAAATTAGAGACGAGAAAGTAAAGACGTGCGTCGTGTCACGCAAAAGGGCAGTTGTGGATCTGCCTCTGGCGTTGTGTCATGACGCACGTAGGGACGTGCGCGGGTGGAGACGTGCTTGTCGACGGCTGCGGCGTGTTGACTTTGGTTGACCGTGGTGGGTTGACTTCAGTTGACTTCACCGTTGGGTCCATAGCAGGCGTGTTGACTCCGGTTGACCATGGCGACGCATTCGACAGTGATGTGTTGGTGTCCTCGCCATCACATTAGGGTTTTGATCCGTCGGATGACAACACCGTCGACATTCGATATCACTATCCATTATCGGCACCGAGCCATCATACTCGGTGTCGACCGAACATCGTCCTAGACGACGTCTGACATCATTTCCCCTTTAAACTCATCACTTTCTCACTCTAAACATTCATTTTTCCTGCTTTATATCTCTATAATTTACTATTTCTCTCTCTTTAGACCTTCATCCATATCCCTAGTTCACCCCCGAAAATTTTATAAAAAATCTTCTTCATTTGCACTCTGAATCCCTCTCAAACTCCCTCTACACCATTTCTTCATTTTCTCTCTATCTCCTCATTTTGACATTTTCTCTCTCAAAAATCTCTCCCTATCTATGTCCAGATCCTCCAGCATTTCCCACTTTGAATCCCAAAAAATAACATTTAAATAAAAAATTATCCTTTAAAAACTCAGATTTTCCCCCTCATAACCGCCGCCATGTACTGTTATGCAGTGCCGTGTGGTGCTTGTGCAGTGGGGACACCCCTTTGCCCGCCAGTCTGCAAGTGGGCAGCGCATGCAACCACAGAACAAATGAGTGCCATGTGCCAAGCTTAGCCAAATCAGCTAAGTCCTGACTTAGTGGCCTGATCCTTAGTGGGCTGACCCACTTAAGCTAGCCTAAATGGACCAGGATTGGCCCCGCAACCAAAAGGCCGAAACAGATTTGCCACCACCATTGCCGCTCGCCATCGCTGAGATCACATTTCAAAGTTATAAAACAAATCAGGAAACATCAGGAAAAATTGAGAAAAATTACATTCTGCATTTAAACTTCCAAAACCATCAGGAAAAATCCCAAAAAATCATATAATCAGTTCCCAGTGTTTTTTACATCTAAAATAGTGTTTGTCCATTCGATATCAGACAACCAATATCCGATATCGGCAATAAAACCGGGACGGTGTCTGCTATCGGATATCGGTCGATATCCGTCTTTGAGGCGAGGATGGATATCGATGACGGATACTGATTATCTAAGCGTGAGACGGAGCTCGGATATCGGATATGGGTTATCAATATTCGGATTTCGAAACCAATTTCCGAATATCGATAACTGATCTCCGAATATTTTTTTCGAAACCTTTCCAATTCCATATGGAAGATTTCTAAGATTTTTTTAAGCTTCAAATCTGGTCCAGCTGTTTTTATATAAACCCCTGTATTATGTTGTGTGCGCAAACAGATGCTGCTTGTGACATTATTAGAGAAATGTCCCTCCGACTTTATATTCTCCAAATTTGTCTGGGAAAACTATACAAAAATCAAAATTTATTCATTAAGCCCCATAAATAATTTATTTGGATTCATAATCGTGAAATTTTTAACCTTATTTTTTATGGGGACTAAGGAATATTTACAATATTTTTCTCAAAATTAAAAATAAAACTAAAAGTTTATTTTTATTAAAGTTGTATCATGTATGCGGAAGTTGTCTCCTTATCCGCCAATTAATCCCTGATAAAATGAAGAAACTTTTTGGGTAATTGTTTGAAAATTCTACAATTAAATATTTAGTATGTTGGAAAAATGTAGAAATTTTTAGGGAAATCTTGAAAATTCTGAAAATAATGCCCACACTAGGTTGATCTTAAACCTGATTTAAATACATACATATACACAATATAGCCAACATTCATATTAGTGAATTAAGTGCAAATTTTAAATATTTATATTAGTAATTTTTCAGGATCAACAATGGGTAATTGTAAATCTTTAATGTTGGAAAAATCTAGAAATTTATAGGGAAATGTTCAAAATTTTTAACAAAAGATGCCCATACTATCTTTATCTTAAACATGATTAAAATACTCAATATTTATATTAGTGAATTAAGTGAAAATTTTAAATATTTATATTAATAATTTTGCAAGATCTACAATGGACAATTGTAAATTTTTAATGTTGAAAAAATCTAGAAATTTATAGGGAAATGTTGAAAATAGTGCAATTAATGCCCATAATACCTTGATCTTAAACATACTTTAAATACCTAATATTTATATTAGTCAATTAAGCGCAAATTTTAAATATTTATATTAGTAACATTGCAGGATCTATATTGGGTAATTGTAAATTTTTAATGTTGGAAAAATCTAGAAATTTATAGGGAAAATTTGAAAATTCTGCAATTAATGCCCATACTACCTTGATCTTAAACATGCTTTAAATACCTAATATTTATATTAGTCAAATAAGTGCAAATTTTAAATATTTATTTAATAAGTTTGCAGGATCTACAATGGGTAATTGTAAATTTTTAATGTCAGAAAATCTACAAATTTATAGGGAAATGTTGAAATTTTTTAACAAAAGATGCCCATACTATCTTTATCTTAAACATGATTAAAATACTCAATTTTACATTAGTGAATTAAGTGAAAATTTTAAATATTTATATTAGTAATTTTGCAAGATCTACAATGGGTAATTGTAAATTTTAATGTTGGAAAATTCTAGAAATTTATAGGGAAATTCTGAATTTTTTTTAAAAAAGATGCCCATACTATCTTTATCTTAAACATGATTTAAATACCCAATATTTATATTAGTGAATTATGTAAAAATTTTAAATATTTATATTAGTAATTTTGCAAGATCTACAATGGGTAATTGTAAATTTTTAATGTTAGAAAAATCTAGAAATTTATAGGGAAATGTTTAAAATTTTTAACATAAGAATTGTGCGATAAAATTGACTACTTCTGTAATATTTGATCGTCAAAATACGCCCTTCGCCTTGTAATTTCCCATTGGCTTTGTAAAATATGCATTATAAGGTAGTCAATGTAAGGGATATGTTCCGCGAGCAGATGCGATTACCCCATCCTAACCATCCTCGCCATCCGAATCCAACTCCACATCAGTGCACCATCATTTGTTGTCCGTGATGGAAATATATGGGGCCAGCAATCCAATCACACATTCCACATCTCGTTACATGTTCATTAATAGAACATATTCATTATAGTGCACGTGTGATGCGTATAATGGAGTCCATGAATACATGATCGGACTTAGTGGATTATGATGAGATTGTAATACAGAGATCACTAGTCTTTAAGCATGTGCTCTAAACATTCCTATCAAAGGATACGCGAGAAGGACATCGAAGTATCTAGATAGAATGGCACTATCTAGCCTCACTCATATGATGAGTATGGCAGGTCCCGTAGCCATTAGTGTGGCGACACTAAGGATAGATAGTGGGTGCTCTTTAGTAGAAAGAGTTCACTAAATTGATCCGTACGAATCCCTGAATGGTATTATACCGAACTGTCAATCAGGTTGATTCACGTCACGGTTGTGTAAGTGGTCCTTAGACCTGAGACACCAAAGATGTCTTGTGGATCGACGGTTGTACTTTGGCTATGGCCAACGAGTCTCTAATCATGGGATTCTAAACGGTCTTAGTTTAGGTGCATCAATAAGTACACGAAGGTGATTGAGTGGTCAAGATGGGATCGTCCACCCTTGGTATAAGAGGTGACAGCTCAAGAAAGATGATGCAATGAAGTCCTTGGCCAAGGTAGTGAAATATTGGAGAAGAGTTCTCCGATGATTTCCGAATGCATCAAAACTAACTCAGATGATCGATTAGGGTTTGACAGTTGACCATACCCTAAGTCGTCCAAGGAGCATCAAGTGGATGAGGGATTATACATATACGATAACCGATGATGAACAGGTTCCATGAGTGAGTCGATATACACTCCCTTGTACCTTCTAGGACACGAGGTGTAGCTTGACACCCCATGTGTCGGAGTCTCGACCTATCGATTGGGTTAAATCAATCTGACGTTAATTAATCTATATGATGATATAGTTAATTAATTTGGAAGGCCAATAAAGGTTATTGGGCTGCTGGAGTCGTTAACTAGACTGATACATGGGCCTAGAGGGTCACACGCAAAGGGTCTTTTGGACGTTGGAAGATATACTTAAGTTTTGGGGGTTTTTATGAAAAATACCCACTTGGTATAAATAGGGGAAGGCCCTGAACGAAATTCACCTAGGCCAGAATTGTTCAGGGGCCTTTCCCCTTCTTCTCCACTCTCCCCACACCCCCTCTCCATCCCTGATGTGATAAGGATGATGTAATGACGCCGACGGAGATAGAATGGGGCTCGTCTATGAGAAGGAGGAGATCCAACGTGCCGAGGACCGCATGGATACATCTCGACTCGTCTCACTCTGGGATCGAAGAAATCACGAATGAGATTCGTACAAAGGTACTTTGTTCAATGGTTTTTGTCGATGCCGTTCGATTCGCAAAAAGACTTCAGCTGCGCATCGTTTTGTTCTACTCATCCAGATCTAAGCCGCTAGACACAACAGTCAGCACGCAGCCAACACTTCATAGTGATGAGTGTTTCAATGCTTATCGATGACATGTACGTGACAATATCGTTGCCCGCTGAGAACATGCGCTCAATAGGAGCACTTGTTGCACATACGGACAATAGCTCCCTTGTAATGGAGGCAAGTAAGGGGAAGCGTTTTGCCCTTGTGCTGGCCCACCAAGATAGTGGGGTGAACACTCCCTCATTAGGCACGACCTCTGTTAGGTATTGGTTGAACTCATCTAGTGCTTACCTCATTGACACAAGTAACGGTGGGACTTTTTCGTATAGTGCTCTTTGGCCAAGAGTCCAACTCTCTACCTTTTGGGTGCTCAGTTTCAAAGTGCCCACTCACTGCATGCCTCGGCGAGTCACATGGTAACAAAGACCGTAAATATGCAATGGTTGCCTCTTTGACGCCTCACGGAGCACTGACCCTTTGTGGAATGGGTCCATTAATGCCGCACAAGTGATTGCATCATTCACCCACAAGACTTCTACATATTGCGCCAGCTTTTTGCGCTATGTTAGAACGATCTCCTTCATGCAACCGCCATACATAGGTGAAGAAAGTGTCCTCTTCAATTTTATGGACCACCTCCTCCCTGTGGCGCAAAGGTTATCTATGAGAAATAATACATCACATATGGTTGGTGTCACTATCTTGCAAACATGATTGATGGATACAGTGAACCGCCTAAGGATGCGACATAATTCTTTCAACAACTCCCTCTCGTCCTTCGACATCTTTGTCGACTTCCCCTTCTAGCCAAAATTCTTCGACACTTCATCAATCACATCATGTTTCTTCACGGTGGCAGATAACATAGCATAAGTGTTGTTCCAGCGGGTCGGACAGTCCAACATGACCATGTTAGAATCTTCGACTTCAGGGTCATTTTCACATGCCTTCTCATACTCCTCTCTCCATTGCGCAGAGCTCCAAATACTGTGCACTATTGTCCGCACCTTTGTAACTGCATCACCCAAATATAACAGACAGCGTGCTCCGTCATTGTCTTCAAACATTGAGTATATATCTCCATGCATGTTGTCCTCGTCGCTCTCATACTGTTCTAATGTCCTACTTACATCACCTTCATCAGTCTCTACTACGTGGGCCAAAGGAATGCCAAAGCTTTTAATTACCGCTTAGACAACAATGTTCACAATGTGTGCAACACATGGGACGTGCCTTATTGCGCTAAACGTTGGGTTGACACTCTTTATTTCTTTGCAATCAATGACAACATCCTCTTATTCGTAGAGGCATTTTCAGTAGTCACAACATAAATGTGCATAAATACATGTCACGTATAAAGTCACATGTTTAATTAAAAAGATATGTTTGATGTTGAATGATGACCTTTGGTCGCAGGCAGAATTCATCCAGGACCTGGAGAAAGCTGGACGCCATGGTGTCCCGATCATGCTTGCCGAGGATCTCTTGAATGACAAGTACTCACTCTTAGTACACCCATTTCTTGTCCACCCAATGAACAGTGATGCCTAGAAGTCTAGTACCGTTCTCCATGATCCACGTGTCTACAGTGAGGGACACTATGTCCATGTTCTCCCATAGCTTCTTCACCTCTTCCTTCATGTGTCCATGCATTTGGATCGTTCATTGCTTCATGATCTTCGCACAAGGGGGATCCAAGTCCAACTATGTCGTGTAGCGCCACAATTCTTTGAATGCAACATTTTAAATGATACTCCATGGTGAATCTGTCAAACATATGAATCGTGTAATGACATTCTTTGTTTCATCAAGCGTATGCCCTCTTATAGGTCCTCGTCGACTTGGATCTCCCTATTGTTGGTCATGTATTGCCTATGTTATACGTAGGTGATCATGGTCACCCACCATCAAGCCCTTTAGCTCTGCATGACGAGCAAGATGAAAATCTTGGAAATGTCTTCAAAATACGTTGGTGCTCTTGTCAGCTTGCCGCTTGATCACTTTTCTCTCACTGTGCGGGTTCTTCCCACGGCACAGGAAGCATGTGTGGTACCCATCAACAATGTGTTCGAAGTAGTCGATGATGACTGAACATTTTGAATGAGGGTGACTCTGTACGAAACGAGATGTTCCCAAGTTGGTACCTTGAGGACAGTTGGCTCTTGCCCTAGAGGAGTCTTGCGGTGGGGCACTACCTCTAGGTGGGTTCCTGGTTCTGAGAAGCATAATTTAGTTATCAACGATTGGTTCATACATCAACGCACGTTGATGCATTATGCTTAAAACTCTAAATAAGGTATAGCAATTTTCAAATATGTACGCAGATAATATGAGACACAATGAAGATAACACAATAGAGAAATTAAACACTGTAAGAACCAATGAGGAGTCTTGCAGCGGGCCACTACCTCTAGGTGGGTTCCTGGTTCTGAGAAGCATAATTTGGTTATCAACGATTCGGTCATACATCAACCCACGTTGATGCATTATGCTTAAAACTCTAAAGAAGGTATAATAATTTTCAACTACATACGCAGATAATATGAGATACAATGAAGATAACACAATAGAGAAATTAAACACTATAAGAAGTAAAATTAATAAGAGCTGAGAGGAAGAAAGAGGAAGAAGGGAAGACACGATAAAAAAGAGTGAAAAAGAGGGAAGAAGAGTTGAAGAGGGGAAGGAAACGATGTAGGAGACAAGATAACCGGGGGCAGAAAGAGAAGAGGGGAAGAAAATAGAAAGAGAAAAAGTTAATAAATGATGAGAAGAAGGAATAAAAACAAGGGAAGAGTAGTGTGAAAACAAAAGGCGTGGAGAAGAGTGCATAAGAGTCGAAGAGGGGAAGAAGAAGCAATTAAAGAAAATAGAAGAGCAGAGAGGTAGAGGAAAGAAGAAGAGAATTGGAAAAAAGAAATAGTAGAAGAAGATAGAATTAAAAAAAACATAAGCAATGGAAATTTTTTGAAAACATAGAAGTGTAAAAGTTAAGAAAACATGAGAAGAAAGAAGGAGAAAAGGGGAAGAGTAGAGTGAAAACAAAAGGCGTGGAGAAGAGTGCAGAAGAGTAGAAGAGGGGAAGAAGAAGCAATTAAAGAAACTAGAAGAGCAGAGAGGTAGAAGAAAGAAGAAGAGAATTGGAAAAAAAGAAATAGAAGAAGAAGATAGAATAAAAAAAACATAAGCAATGGAAATTTTTTGAAAACATAGAAGAGGAAAAGTTAAGAAAACATGAGAAGAAAGAAGGAGAAAAGGGGAAGAGTAGAGTGAAAACAAAAGGCGTGGAGAAGAGTGCAGAAGAGTAGAAAAGGGGAAGAAGAAGCAATTAAAGAAAATAGAAGAGCAGAGAGGAAGAGGAAAGAAGAGAATTGAAAAAAAGAAAGAGCCAAAGAAGATAGATGAAAAAAAACAGCAGCAATAGAAATTTTTGAAAAACATAGAAGAAGAAGAGTTAAGAAAACCTGAGAAGAAAGAAGGAGAAAAAGGGAACAGAATTCAGAAAAGAAAGAGACATGGAGAAGAGTGCAGAAGAGTAGAAGAGGGAAAGAAAAATTAATTGAAGAGACTAGAAGTGCAGACAGGAAGAAGATAATAGAGAAGGGAAAAATTAAGAAGGGAAGATAAGAAGCAAAACTGAGAAGAAAAGAGAAGATAATAAATTAAGAAGACAACAGAAGATGAAAAATTAAGAAGACAAGTATGAAAAATTTAGAAGGGAAGAGCATAAGAAAAAATAAGAAGAAAATGAAAAATTAACAATTCCCAATTGCATCGAAGAACATTAAAAAAACCAACACAAAAGTATATATATAATGGTTTAAAAGGTTCAAACTAAAAAATAATTTAAAATTAAAGCACTAGAACGTGAAAGCTGAATGCATTGAGGGATAGAAAAAATTATCGCAACATAAACTCTAATTTGAAATCAAATTCTTGAAATACATGCAATCAGGCTGGAAATTTCAACATTTTAACGAACAAGAAGAAGATGATGAGAAATAGCAGAAGAAGAAGAAGAAGAAGAAGTAAATTCCAGGGTGAAGAAAGGGAAGCATTTGAACTGTGAATAACAGGGAATATGGGGAGTGGGAGAAGGGAAGAATGGGAAGAAGAACTTACCACCGTACGCTGTCCGTCGATGCCGCTGATGCCGCCGTCTGCCAATGTGCAGTCCGCCGTCCCCCATCCACCGTCCGCCACACTGTCTGCCGTCCGCAAAGGCGCCAAAATTTTTCGAATAAAAAAACAGTTAATTATGTTATAGATGTTGGATATCGAAATTGGATATCAAAATTTGATATCCAACATCGAAAACGGATGTCGTCTTCCTATACCTGAGACGGATGCAGATGACAGCATTGAGATGGATTCGATATTGGACACCGCCATTGTAGCAACTGATATCCGGATAGCGACGAAAATTCCCTTTCCAGTATCCGATACAGCATCCGTCCCGATACTATCATCTGATACCAGTATTGGGACGGGCGATCACTAATCTAAAATAATTCTTAAAAAATCTCTAACTCTCATTTTTAATATTTCTAGCAGTTTTTGGTGTAAACTAAATTCCATAAGATTATTTATTTTCAATTTTTTTGTTAATTAAAATTACAAAAATTAATGTAAAATATTTTTAGTGTTTTTCTTTGTATTCCAGCTTCAATTTAAATCATATAAAATTATATAAATTCACAAAAAATCTAGAAAAATCCCAAAAATTAAATCTCTCATTTTTAAACTCATTTTCTTCATTTCAAGTTTTAGAAAAATTCTGAATCTAAATTTCTGCCTCTCTGTGGATGGACCCCTTACTTGCCCTTATTAAATATAGAGTATTTAAGTATAAATTTTCATAAATATTTTTGGTTATGTCTGAATTAAAACATCGACATAAAACTGCTAAATTTGGACTTATCAGCAAAATTTTTTCTCATATGAGAGAAGAAAGCTTCAGTATGTTAAAAATACTGGCAATTAGTGGTTCACTGTGACAACATCATCTATCACAGGAAAAAGCAAGTAATTTTACGTATCTAATGTATTTGACAATACATTAGTTTCATGCTACGCTATTTATTTTGTAAGGTCCATTCTATCCTCTCTTTCGTTCCGATTGACGAGAAACCAAATTACAATCAAATCAATTGTTTATCAGATGAATTGGATCTCTGTTATTACCAACAATTCATCCAAATACTCCAACATTTCTCGATTTATTGTTAAACACTCTCATTGGGAATGAGTGCTGATGATCTCTTACCTTAGTTTTCAATCGGAATTGGATCCCAGTTTCAAAACTTCAATTTTCCTCCGTTACTCAAGAAGACCTTACAGCTCTCACCGAAAAGTTTAAGACAATTTAATTGCATAGCAGTTGTTTATCCTTCAGCATAGTTGTTGCCTACAAATTGACCATTTGGTGTTTTTCAGGTATTATTGAAATTATGGATTCTGAAACCCATTTGAAACCGATAAATGTACAAAAATACACGTGCTTGCGGTCCCAAATAAAATAAGAAATAAAGCCCACCTTCAGGCTGGATGTAAATCAACAGATCGTCTTCCATATCAACATCTTCCAGATTGGCGGGCTGATGTGTACTTTCCCGCAGCATCGCAATACTTGCGCCGATTAAAACCATGAGCCGGACGACTATTCTCTGAGCGACCCCTTAGAACCAGGCCGGCTGTTCCTTCTTTGCCAGTACCCCTCGACGTTTTAGTATGAACCATCGAGATGGCGTTTATGATATCTATGTGGGTTTGGGTTGACCACCGAGTTCCGGTGGTCTTCCCGCTTTTCTTTTAAAAAAATAAAATATCCAAGGGGGTTGTCACGCGTCATTCGTCAAGGAAGAAACTGACGGTGTTCCTCTCGGTTACGTGGCCTTATTTTCTGAGATCATCAACGACGTAATGAATTTCTTTTATGCAAGGATTTTTAGATTTTGGGTTCTGCCTACCTGAAACAATGACTGGAGTAAATACCGAAGGCTGAGCCTCGCCGTTCTTTCGATAAACTTTTATATGACTTTCATGTTATCATTTTCGTTTTGGACTCCGTGACTGTTGTAAGGGCGAGAACGTCGTGGGAAGCATTTGAACGGTTGGATGGAAATCCTACCGTTACGAAGCCGCCGCTGCTGTCTCGACTTTGAGTCATCTAGCAACACGTCGTTTACGTTCACGTAATTCCCATCGGTCTAAGACGTGAACTGTTGGGTCTTCGTTTCGGCCAAGGTCTCCATCGGATTGGCTAACGATAGTGACATCTTACGGAAGGTCAAACGCCAAGGTAAACAACTTCACAATTTTGCGCCTGTAGATTACTGCGTGCTAACAGCGTCATCATAACATTTAACCTTACTCAGCCCGCTGATAGTTTCTTAAAATAGAGCTAGCATTTGCCAGTATCTGTGGGTTTCGGCTAGCGAAGGTCTTGTTCGAGGAATTTGACAATTCACTACTTTGCGGTCCGGTTCGCATTTTAAAAGTTGTATGCCCACCGTCGGGGGTCTGGGACAGAGTGAAAGGGCGATTTGATCGATTTTTATAAAAGAAAATAATTTAAAACAGAATGACTAATGTGGGTGATTGGTCACCAGGTCCAGGTTCAACACCGTTTTAAATAAAATTTTTTGGTATATAAAACCTAGTGGATTTTTGGGTCATTTGGGAATAGACTTCAACAAGAATAATTATTTATCGTTTAGGGTGGCAGTCTGGGACATGGATATAATTTTGGGGCAATTGTCTGTACGCCACGGTAAGCCAATGCTCTAAGTAAATTCATTCGTCCAAAAGTTTTTTACATGATTCACAAATAACCCTATTAAAAATAAAAACTGTGAGCCGCATGGCATGGGATCTTTGAACGTCGCATCTCATCTCCACGAACATCAAAGTGGGGAATTAACAGTCGATTTAACAGTCACTCAGTGCGGGTCAACATATAGATCATATTGTCCTTGTACCAGAATCATGTGAAGCTTTCTGGAATCCTTGAGCTAGACTTTTTTTCCGTCTTCTCTGTGGGTTAGTACATCCTACTCCAACTACGAAAGATCCAGCGAGCCCACAGCAGTGCCCGCCGTCGTTTCTCGCCGCCCGCAGCCACGCCGGCGGAGTATAATAACCCCTTCATGGGTAGAGTTACGCAATTCAGCAATGGCTTCCGTCGCCATTGACGTCGCGGGAGAGCAAACAGCCACACAAAATTGCCCTTCTTCTCCTTCCGTAAGCGTAGAGATCCCCACCGAGGAGACCAAGAACTTGCCACTGGAGGATGTGTCTAATACTCCCGTTTTACCATCGCAACAGATAGTTTCTATCGATGTCTTCCGTGGCTTTGCCACCGTGGTATGCTTTCCTATCTACCGACGAGAAGCTTGAATCTTTGAATTGGATGCAAATGATTATTATTCATAGACGTTTCTTGGTTGTGATAGTACCATGACTATCCTGGACTTAGTTGGCTTATATATTTTGGGTTTTTCCACTGATCTCCGCTGCTACTGTCGCCATTATTTACAGATACTGATCCTCGTCGTCGATGCGGGTGGTGCATTTCCTTCGATAAGCGCCTCTCCATGGACGGGCTTGACGCTTGGTGACTTGGTATTGCCCTTCTTTCTCTTCGCCTGCGGCTTCTCCGTTGCCCTATTGTTTAAGGTACTCTATTGTTGAGGCCGAAATTAACGATGACATAAGCTCCTTTGCCTCATCGTTTATTTGATAATCCTCAGAAAGTACCTGATCGTAAAGCGGCCACCATAAAAGCAGTGAAGAGAGCTATTTTGCTTTTTGTGTTGGGTCTATTTTTTCAAGGTCTGATCCTGAAATCCCGTTTTTATCATTCGATAATCTTAATTAAGAGACTTCGAAAATGTCTTTCAACTATAGATGAGGAATATTTTCATTCGTTGACTTTTTTTTTGATTTTATTCTCCAACTTTCGGTTCTTTCAGGGGGTTACTTCCATGGCCGAGGTGATGACACTTACGGAGTAGATTTAGACCGTATCCGGTTGTTTGGTATCTTGCAGGTAAGGACGAAATCTGGGGGTTAGCCATTTGTGATCCTAGCCAAATAAATCTTGTATTTTGAAGTAAACATTAGTTAAGGTTGATTAATCCCAGAGTCTGTCAGTCTGCGGGTATTTTTGGGCTCCACTGAGAAAATTAATTCTATACGAATGGAATCGGATGATTGTGATGCATGTTTTATACAAAGGAATGATTCGGGCTTATGACTGGGAGAATCTGGAGAATTCACGGCGAGGAATCTCCCTTGCAGATTTTAGATCTAGCAAGGGAGATTTTAGAAAATTCCAGAGTTGAAAAATCTGGAATTTTTCCACAAACGTCGAACCCAGATGAATTGACCTCATAAAAGTCCGACTTGGGCATAAATCTGTTGATAAACTCGTATGTCATTTTTCGAACGCTTGTTCCTCAAAGATAATTTACATTGGTTTCCTCCAGAAAACACATATACTACGCTCATTAGATCATATTTGACGATCGAATTCGAAAGTACATGCATAAGTGAATACCAATCGCAATTTTTCTAGGGCTTCTCAGCTCGCTTTATCACCCCCGCAAAGGATTCGCGTCGAAGAGGTATTATTTTTACCATCAACCTACTTCGTAGAACCATACTTTACCCTTATTCGTTGAAAGCTGGTATAAGAATTGATAGATGGCGGAGATAAGAGGAGAAGACAGACATAGAGAAACCAAGGTGGGTGAATTTTGTGTCTCTCATTGATCATTGTTAAATACATGCCTCATGTATTTATATGTGAATTGAGACAGTGATCGTTTTCTTTCACGACCGAACTACTTCCGGAATCCTTTAAATTGAGATCATATACGAGTTTCTTGTTCAAGTAAACCCCTATCTGAGCTTTCGTCAAGGACAGTGGTCGTCGTTGGCGCATTGGTCTTCCTTAATTATTGCTCTTTCTCGACGTGTCTTCGAGAAAATTTGCCGACTCCAATTTTCTTCGGTTCTTCATATCATCTGATTCTTCCAGGAAGAAAAATAACCAACACATACAATACTTTCGCCTTTGGTGTTCTTCATTGTGCCAAAAATTAGCAGGCATCGGGCGTCCACCTAAGAGATAATTGATTATACTAGTACTAAAATTTCTGCCTTACTTTCTCAGCGAATATCAATCGGATTTTTCTGTCCGGGATGACGGTGGTCTGGCTGGACAACGATGGAATTGTTGACTCTCCCTCGTCATTTGCAAGGAGATACTACCCAGAATGGTAATATTTCTCTCTTGTGTCAGGCCACAATTTTCCAGTCTTCACCCGTGCCAAATCAAATCGTAAAAAGTAGGCAAAGTACGACAAGATTAACGAGAAAACCCTCATTGACGAAAATGGATGAAACGGCTTGCCAAACCCGAATAATTTTCCAAAAATGATTGAAAATTTCTGACCTTATTGGCGATAAATGTTTTGCGAAGGGTGGTGGCTCTCGCGCTGTGTTCGATTTACATGGGATTCAGTAATAACTTGTACGTCCCCGACTGGGAATTTCATGTTCTCAAGTCAGAAGCCGTAAATAGGGTATGTTTCAACTTCATGAGCATACTCTACGTATTTCTCCCTTAACCTCGACAATAAAATAGGGGATTGAATACTCAGAAAGTTTATTCTGGTTTGTTTTCTTGATTAGGTATCTTGCGGAGTAAGGGGAAGCTTATCGCCTTCTTGTACTGCCGCTGGCTTGATCGATCGTTTTTTCCTCGGCGAGAAACATCTCAACCAGCGTCCCTCGTACGCAAGGATGAAGGTTTTCAATAATTCAATGCTTTTGACTCGATCTCTTCGTCGCGCGAGCTCTTCTGAACTTCAAATTTACAATTTTAATAGGAATGTAGTATACGTTCGCCTGCCTCGGGGCCTCTTCCCTCGGATGCGCCAGTGTGGTGTCAAGCACCATTTGATCCAGAGGGACTATTGAGGTCAGTCAAGGATGATATAATCATCGAAAATATGACGGATTTGTATTACCAGACTTTTTAATTATGGAAAAATATTTTTATGCCTTCCCGCCCTTCTGTTCTGCTAATTAATTTACGTAATAAAATTGGATATTAATCTTACTTTTTTTCTTGGACGTAAATACAGCTCCTTTACAGCCGTTGTGACTTGCTTCATTGGACTCAACTTTGGGCATGTGTACACAAACTCCAGGGTATGGCATATCATTGTTGCCGGTCGTGTTGGAGACTTTAGGATAATCAGGAAGATGTCCAGTCATCCATACAATAACATTATGTAATAGCTCACGTGAGTGTTGCGCGTGCAGGCCCATGGAAAAACATTAATTACTTGGCTCAACACCTCTTTGGTTTTGGTAATCGTGGGACTCGTTATGAAAACCTTAGGTACCAAAGTAATCGGATTTTAGATATTTCGTTTCTTTTGGAGCCCATGTGTTCTTCAACTTTATGATCTTGGCCGCTGTTCACTTCGTTTTTGCAGGTCTCCCTTTCAATAGGTCTTTGTACACAGTGAGCTTTCTGTGCGTTTCGTCTGGTATATGCGGAATTGTCTTGACAGCGTTATATTACATAGTGAGTTCCAATGTCACCTAGATCCTTCTCCCACAAATGCATTCACTTCTAAGGCCTATAGTCGTCATGTTCGATATTAATTATTATTTATGATGCTTTTGTGATCTCATCTACCTGTATTAGATAATGTTACTGAAGATATGTTGATTGTAGACTTCTTCAACTGTGGTAAATTGAGTCAAAACTTTTTCGTGGGTTGTCCCACGTTTCTTATGCAATTTTTTGGATACTTCATCGAGACATTTTTTTCATGGCATCATTCATGAATATGCAAAAAATATATTGTTAACTAATACGTATAGACGTATTTTTTGCTCTCAAACAGGTCGATGTCAAAGAAATCATGAAGCCGGTACTGTTATTAAAGTGGATCGGAAAAAATGTTCTGATTGTGTACGCGTTGTCTGCTTTGCAAGTGTGTTCCATAGTCCTTCAGGGATTTTACTGGCGCTCTCCAGAGAACAACCCCGTAATCCTCTTTGAATTTTCACTCATGAATTTTTTATGGGCTTTTCGTACTATGGTAATTGTTAAGTTTTGGCCATCCGCCTCCAACAATTGAACGCTAGTCAAGAGAAAAGTAAAATTTTATCTCAAAATATTCCTTTTTTATTTTTCAAGTTCTTTTGCCGGGCTAGTTTTTATTAAAACGCAGAAAGCTAAAGTGGAAATATAGTAGTGCATCAATGGAGTATTTTTTTTCTGAGATAGGCTTACTTGAGTTTTCTGCACTTGAACTCATTCAATGAATTCATTTTAGATTAACAACCCTACATTTATATCCTCCTCCTACCTCGATGTATTCAAATAAAAATCGGAGTTCTTAAATAAAATTGAAATGATTGTTTTGGCAATATTTTTTCGGGGCACACCCACTAAGATAACTTTTCTAATACGCCGCTGACGTTATTAACTATTGTCGTAGGTGGATCGGTTGGAGTCAGGGCTGCAGGCTCTGTTCCATTCAACGCAGTGGGGAACTTTCGTCTTTGTGCTTGTAGAGATCATTTTCTGGGGCCTTTTTAGTGGTTTCCTCCACCGGAAACGAATATACCTATGATGAATACTTGTATTATGGAACCTTTAGAATGTGAATAGATTAAACATCAATGAATCCATCCGCGAGATTTGAGATGATGCTCTTGATATTTCAATAAAACTTGTGATTAATGGAAGAAATTATTCCGAATATAACAAGACTTGACATGAGACTAATAATTGTCGGGAACCGGTAAGTTAGCACTGCGGAACAGTTTCCAAATCAAGAAGAAGACGAAATTCACCATAAATGCGGCGTAAACATGAGCTTGAGTTCAAGAACTCATAGACAAATAAAATGTAAATGGAAAAATGGAAAGGAGAAGATAAGCAGCGGAGAGCGATGACACAAGAAGAAAAAAACGCCGCAATCGTAGAAGCTTCAAAATTTTATTTCTGTATTTTCCACCTTTTGTTTATCTTGAACAGTTTCTTCCCCTTTTTTGGGCTTGCTTTGGTCTCTAAAGGACCCCAAATCAAGGCGATTAGAAATTCTCCATCTACTCCAGGGATATTAAAATATAACAACATTAAAATATCACTTATACTAAAACATTTAAAATTATAATATGTGCGCTAATTTTTGCATACCATTTGCCTAAAAAATAGACATGGCGTGTCTTTCTTTTTATTTAACAAAATGTCTCTCAAAATAGAAGTTTTATTATAGGTAGCCATAAAAAAGTAAAATGTTTCTAAACATTTATTCTTAAGAAAATACTGAAATAAATCACTCAATATTAAAAAAATCCAAGCACATATGCTTACCAGATGTTATGATCATCAAAATACATCCATATTGATTTAATTATTTAGCCAACGTTATGTAACACACTGATTTTACTAAAACTGAAGATATAAGGTATGAGATCAGAGGTTTTTAGTACTTGTTTTTACATTAAATGATTAAAGATATAGATGTTTCGAAAGTTTCTAATTACTAACTAATTATGAAATTATTAGGTACTAATTTAAGCAATTTACTTCTAAAAATACCTTTTGATCTTGGTAAATCTGGAACAATGAATAATGCTTAAACTGGAATAGGAATCAAAACATCATTTAGGGCTCACTAACCTTACAAAATGTCACTTATAAGCATTCTAGCTCTGTGAAATAACCTTAAAATATATTATATTATTTAGGGCAAAATATTTGCATTAAAGTTTTCTAGAGTCAGTGTAAAGCACCCATTTCATTAAGACGTTTGTTAGATATCTTTCTAAATATTTCAAAAGTGCTATTATGTGTAATAAATAAATAATAATATGTATACATTTGACATTTTAGTCTCTACAGACCTCTTAAATGATTCTTTAGAAGTATTCAATTTGTTGACTCCAAACAATATTGACTCATGCTAAGGAATAGGTTAATGTTTAAGCCTCCAAATATTTCAGAGACATAATAGTTTATTGGTGAATTCAAAAATATCTCAATGGTCTATCTAACTATAATAAGTTGTGTTTTACTGTTCTGACACACACATCTTCCTATAATCTTGATAATAATTTTTTTTCATGGGAATAAAAATGTTTCAAGATATTAATTCAAATTGATCCAATGATCAAGTGCTTATAAATGTTTTAGCGGGAATGAGTGATAAAATATTACATTTATGATAGCTTATTTATATAATTCATTCGGAACTAGTGAAAACTATTTTTGTAATTCATTCAGATTGACTCATAGATTACAATCTGTTACAACCACATTTTCATGCTCACAAATTACTACATGAAATATTTTTTTATTCAAATAGAATGTTATTTTAATTATAAAAAACGTTGCCTCATTATATTTTGGAAAGTTTGACTGTAACTATGGAGAAGATGAGTGAGGTGATAGAGATACTACCTTTTATTTATTTATATCCATTTGAGAGTTATCTAAATTAGTATTGTTTGTAAATTAAATACTCATTAGTTCCTATGAAATCAAATTAAATGAATACTAATATAAAATTAAAAGAAAAAGGACTTACCAGGTTGATAGGTAATATAGAATTTTAATGCCAATAGAGATAATTAGTGCACTATGTTTACCATTTAATTATATTTGGTATTTCATTCAGTTGTGTCAATATGTTGGGCACACGTTTGGATGGAATTAAATTATATCAAACCTAATTAGGGATTGAAAAAATATGATCGAATAATTAAAAATTATATCTGATGAATTTAAATTGAGAGAGGAATCTAATAGAATTATGTCAGCGCTTAATTTTTGGATTGCAATGAACCTATCATTAGTATTAAAAAAAATTGGGTTGCGTTGATGACGATTTTAGACTGAGGAACATACATACACTATGATTGTGAATTCAATCAGAGGAAATTATTACTATTGAATTCTTTTACAAAAGCAAGCTTATTTAAATATGAAGTTATTATTATTGAATTAGCAAAATAAATCATATATAAATGTATTTGGATGTATGGACTTTAATAATAAGTAATACGTTTCAGTTAATACATATTATCTGAGTATGATAGTGATGGAGGACCAACCAGCTGATCGCATCCAGACTCGTCGCCAGCCCTTGCGCGGAGCCAGAGCCAACGTGAAGAACCAACACTTCCAATATCAAGCTTGAAGAAATAGTAGCGTCGTCTTGGAGAGTGCCGAGACGTCTTCGTGTACTTTTCCTTTTTCATCATTTTGAATTGTTGGAGGCCCCTCCTGCGTGAGTATCGGCCTCCCCTCCCGTTGTTCGTGTTTATTTTGGTTGTGTTTAGGTGCCATCTTTAGGGGGGAAAGAAATCCATAATGGGCTTCCTCCCCCCCCCCCCCTAAAGCTTTCCTTTTTAGGGAGACCCAATAGGCCTTCCCCTTAAAAAGGGGCCCAATTTGGACTTCCATAACTACCACTTCCCCACCTCTTAAGAAGGGGAGAAGTGGAAGTTGAAAGGTCAGAAGTCATTGTTGAAATCCATCGATATGTGAATCCAGGCATGATCCGAGTGATCACATATCGACCGTCGAATGATCCGTCGAATAATATATTTTAAGGTTATTTCACAGAGCTAGAATGCTTATAAGTGACATTTTGTAAGGTTAGTGAGCCCTAAATGATGTTTTGATTCCTATTCCAGTTTAAGCATTATTCATTGTTCCAGATTTACCAAGATCAAAAGGTATTTTTAGAAGTAAATTGCTTAAATTAGTACCTAATAATTTCATAATTAGTTAGTAATTAGAAACTTTCGAAACATCTATATCTTTAATCATTTAATGTAAAAACAAGTACTAAAAACCTCTGATCTCATACCTTATATCTTCAGTTTTAGTAAAATCAGTGTGTTACATAACGTTGGCTAAATAATTAAATCAATATGGATGTATTTTGATGATCATAACATCTGGTAAGCATATGTGCTTGGATTTTTTTAATATTGAGTGATTTATTTCAGTATTTTCTTAAGAATAAATGTTTAGAAACATTTTACTTTTTTATGGCTACCTATAATAAAACTTCTATTTTGAGAGACATTTTGTTAAATAAAAAGAAAGACACGCCATGTCTATTTTTTAGGCAAATGGTATGCAAAAATTAGCGCACATATTATAATTTTAAATGTTTTAGTATAAGTGATATTTTAATGTTGTTATATTTTAATATCCCTGGAGTAGATGGAGAATTTCTAATCGCCTTGATTTGGGGTCCTTTAGAGACCAAAGCAAGCCCAAAAAAGGGGAAGAAACTGTTCAAGATAAACAAAAGGTGGAAAATACAGAAATAAAATTTTGAAGCTTCTACGATTGCGGCGTTTTTTTCTTCTTGTGTCATCGCTCTCCGCTGCTTATCTTCTCCTTTCCATTTTTTCATTTACATTTTATTTGTCTATGAGTTCTTGAACTCAAGCTCATGTTTACGCCGCATTTATGGTGAATTTCGTCTTCTTCTTGATTTGGAAACTGTTCCGCAGTGCTAACTTACCGGTTCCCGACAATTATTAGTCTCATGTCAAGTCTTGTTATATTCGGAATAATTTCTTCCATTAATCACAAGTTTTATTGAAATATCAAGAGCATCATCTCAAATCTCGCGGATGGATTCATTGATGTTTAATCTATTCACATTCTAAAGGTTCCATAATACAAGTATTCATCATAGGTATATTCGTTTCCGGTGGAGGAAACCACTAAAAAGGCCCCAGAAAATGATCTCTACAAGCACAAAGACGAAAGTTCCCCACTGCGTTGAATGGAACAGAGCCTGCAGCCCTGACTCCAACCGATCCACCTACGACAATAGTTAATAACGTCAGCGGCGTATTAGAAAAGTTATCTTAGTGGGTGTGCCCCGAAAAAATATTGCCAAAACAATCATTTCAATTTTATTTAAGAACTCCGATTTTTATTTGAATACATCGAGGTAGGAGGAGGATATAAATGTAGGGTTGTTAATCTAAAATGAATTCATTGAATGAGTTCAAGTGCAGAAAACTCAAGTAAGCCTATCTCAGAAAAAAAATACTCCATTGATGCACTACTATATTTCCACTTTAGCTTTCTGCGTTTTAATAAAAACTAGCCCGGCAAAAGAACTTGAAAAATAAAAAAGGAATATTTTGAGATAAAATTTTACTTTTCTCTTGACTAGCGTTCAATTGTTGGAGGCGGATGGCCAAAACTTAACAATTACCATAGTACGAAAAGCCCATAAAAAATTCATGAGTGAAAATTCAAAGAGGATTACGGGGTTGTTCTCTGGAGAGCGCCAGTAAAATCCCTGAAGGACTATGGAACACACTTGCAAAGCAGACAACGCGTACACAATCAGAACATTTTTTCCGATCCACTTTAATAACAGTACCGGCTTCATGATTTCTTTGACATCGACCTGTTTGAGAGCAAAAAATACGTCTATACGTATTAGTTAACAATATATTTTTTGCATATTCATGAATGATGCCATGAAAAAAATGTCTCGATGAAGTATCCAAAAAATTGCATAAGAAACGTGGGACAACCCACGAAAAGTTTTGACTCAATTTACCACAGTTGAAGAAGTCTACAATCAACATATCTTCAGTAACATTATCTAATACAGGTAGATGAGATCAAAAGCATCATAAATAATAATTAATATCGAACATGACGACTATAGGCCTTAGAAGTGAATGCATTTGTGGGAGAAGGATCTAGGTGACATTGGAACTCACTATGTAATATAACGCTGTCAAGACAATTCCGCATATACCAGACGAAACGCACAGAAAGCTCACTGTGTACAAAGACCTATTGAAAGGGAGACCTGCAAAAACGAAGTGAACAGCGGCCAAGATCATAAAGTTGAAGAACACATGGGCTCCAAAAGAAACGAAATATCTAAAATCCGATTACTTTGGTACCTAAGGTTTTCATAACGAGTCCCACGATTACCAAAACCAAAGAGGTGTTGAGCCAAGTAATTAATGTTTTTCCATGGGCCTGCACGCGCAACACTCACGTGAGCTATTACATAATGTTATTGTATGGATGACTGGACATCTTCCTGATTATCCTAAAGTCTCCAACACGACCGGCAACAATGATATGCCATACCCTGGAGTTTGTGTACACATGCCCAAAGTTGAGTCCAATGAAGCAAGTCACAACGGCTGTAAAGGAGCTGTATTTACGTCCAAGAAAAAAAGTAAGATTAATATCCAATTTTATTACGTAAATTAATTAGCAGAACAGAAGGGCGGGAAGGCATAAAAATATTTTTCCATAATTAAAAGTCTGGTAATACACATCCGTCATATTTTCGATGATTATATCATCCTTGACTGACCTCAATAGTCCCTCTGGATCAAATGGTGCTTGACACCACACTGGCGCATCCGAGGGAAGAGGCCCCGAGGCAGGCGAACGTATACTACATTCCTATTAAAATTGTAAATTTGAAGTTCAGAAGAGCTCGCGCGACGAAGAGATCGAGTCAAAAGCATTGAATTATTGAAAACCTTCATCCTTGCGTACGAGGACGCTGGTTGAGATGTTTCTCGCCGAGGAAAAACGATCGATCAAGCCAGCGGCAGTACAAGAAGGCGATAAGCTTCCTTACTCCGCAAGATACCTAATCAAGAAAACAAACCAGAATAAACTTTCTGAGTATTCAATCCCCTATTTTATTGTCGAGGTTAAGGGAGAAATACGTAGAGTATGCTCATGAAGTTGAAACATACCCTATTTACGGCTTCTGACTTGAGAACATGAAATTCCCAGTCGGGGACGTACAAGTTATTACTGAATCCCATGTAAATCGAACACAGCGCGAGAGCCACCACCCTTCGCAAAACATTTATCGCCAATAAGGTCAGAAATTTTCAATCATTTTTGGAAAATTATTCGGGTTTGGCAAGCCGTTTCATCCATTTTCGTCAATGAGGGTTTTCTCGTTAATCTTGTCGTACTTTGCCTACTTTTTACGATTTGATTTGGCACGGGTGAAGACTGGAAAATTGTGGCCTGACACAAGAGAGAAATATTACCATTCTGGGTAGTATCTCCTTGCAAATGACGAGGGAGAGTCAACAATTCCATCGTTGTCCAGCCAGACCACCGTCATCCCGGACAGAAAAAATCCGATTGATATTCGCTGAGAAAGTAAGGCAGAAATTTTAGTACTAGTATAATCAATTATCTCTTAGGTGGACGCCCGATGCCTGCTAATTTTTGGCACAATGAAGAACACCAAAGGCGAAAGTATTGTATGTGTTGGTTATTTTTCTTCCTGGAAGAATCAGATGATATGAAGAACCGAAGAAAATTGGAGTCGGCAAATTTTCTCGAAGACACGTCGAGAAAGAGCAATAATTAAGGAAGACCAATGCGCCAACGACGACCACTGTCCTTGACGAAAGCTCAGATAGGGGTTTACTTGAACAAGAAACTCGTATATGATCTCAATTTAAAGGATTCCGGAAGTAGTTCGGTCGTGAAAGAAAACGATCACTGTCTCAATTCACATATAAATACATGAGGCATGTATTTAACAATGATCAATGAGAGACACAAAATTCACCCACCTTGGTTTCTCTATGTCTGTCTTCTCCTCTTATCTCCGCCATCTATCAATTCTTATACCAGCTTTCAACGAATAAGGGTAAAGTATGGTTCTACGAAGTAGGTTGATGGTAAAAATAATACCTCTTCGACGCGAATCCTTTGCGGGGTGATAAAGCGAGCTGAGAAGCCCTAGAAAAATTGCGATTGGTATTCACTTATGCATGTACTTTCGAATTCGATCGTCAAATATGATCTAATGAGCGTAGTATATGTGTTTTCTGGAGGAAACCAATGTAAATTATCTTTGAGGAACAAGCGTTCGAAAAATGACATACGAGTTTATCAACAGATTTATGCCCAAGTCGGACTTTTATGAGGTCAATTCATCTGGGTTCGACGTTTGTGGAAAAATTCCAGATTTTTCAACTCTGGAATTTTCTAAAATCTCCTTGCTAGATCTAAAATCTGCAAGGGAGATTCTCGCCGTGAATTCTCCAGATTCTCCCAGTCATAAGCCCGAATCATTCCTTTGTATAAAACATGCATCACAATCATCCGATTCCATTCGTATAGAATTAATTTTCTCAGTGGAGCCCAAAAATACCCGCAGACTGACAGACTCTGGGATTAATCAACCTTAACTAATGTTTACTTCAAAATACAAGATTTATTTGGCTAGGATCACAAATGGCTAACCCCCAGATTTCGTCCTTACCTGCAAGATACCAAACAACCGGATACGGTCTAAATCTACTCCGTAAGTGTCATCACCTCGGCCATGGAAGTAACCCCCTGAAAGAACCGAAAGTTGGAGAATAAAATCAAAAAAAAAGTCAACGAATGAAAATATTCCTCATCTATAGTTGAAAGACATTTTCGAAGTCTCTTAATTAAGATTATCGAATGATAAAAACGGGATTTCAGGATCAGACCTTGAAAAAATAGACCCAACACAAAAAGCAAAATAGCTCTCTTCACTGCTTTTATGGTGGCCGCTTTACGATCAGGTACTTTCTGAGGATTATCAAATAAACGATGAGGCAAAGGAGCTTATGTCATCGTTAATTTCGGCCTCAACAATAGAGTACCTTAAACAATAGGGCAACGGAGAAGCCGCAGGCGAAGAGAAAGAAGGGCAATACCAAGTCACCAAGCGTCAAGCCCGTCCATGGAGAGGCGCTTATCGAAGGAAATGCACCACCCGCATCGACGACGAGGATCAGTATCTGTAAATAATGGCGACAGTAGCAGCGGAGATCAGTGGAAAAACCCAAAATATATAAGCCAACTAAGTCCAGGATAGTCATGGTACTATCACAACCAAGAAACGTCTATGAATAATAATCATTTGCATCCAATTCAAAGATTCAAGCTTCTCGTCGGTAGATAGGAAAGCATACCACGGTGGCAAAGCCACGGAAGACATCGATAGAAACTATCTGTTGCGATGGTAAAACGGGAGTATTAGACACATCCTCCAGTGGCAAGTTCTTGGTCTCCTCGGTGGGGATCTCTACGCTTACGGAAGGAGAAGAAGGGCAATTTTGTGTGGCTGTTTGCTCTCCCGCGACGTCAATGGCGACGGAAGCCATTGCTGAATTGCGTAACTCTACCCATGAAGGTTATTATACTCCGCCGGCGTGGCTGCGGGCGGCGAGAAACGACGGCGGGCACTGCTGTGGGCTCGCTGGATCTTTCGTAGTTGGAGTAGGATGTACTAACCCACAGAGAAGACGGAAAAAAAGTCTAGCTCAAGGATTCCAGAAAGCTTCACATGATTCTGGTACAAGGACAATATGATCTATATGTTGACCCGCACTGAGTGACTGTTAAATCGACTGTTAATTCCCCACTTTGATGTTCGTGGAGATGAGATGCGACGTCTAAAGATCCCATGCCATGCGGCTCACAGTTTTATTTTTAATAGGGTTATTTGTGAATCATGTAAAAAACTTTTGGACGAATGAATTTACTTAGAGCATTGGCTTACCGTGGCGTACAGACAATTGCCCCAAAATTATATCCATGTCCCAGACTGCCACCCTAAACGATAAATAATTATTCTTGTTGAAGTCTATTCCCAAATGACCCAAAAATCCACTAGGTTTTATATACCAAAAAATTTTATTTAAAACGGTGTTGAACCTGGACCTGGTGACCAATCACCCACATTAGTCATTCTGTTTTAAATTATTTTCTTTTATAAAAATCGATCAAATCGCCCTTTCACTCTGTCCCAGACCCCGACGGTGGGCATACAACTTTTAAAATGCGAACCGGACCGCAAAGTAGTGAATTGTCAAATTCCTCGAACAAGACCTTCGCTAGCCGAAACCCACAGATACTGGCAAATGCTAGCTCTATTTTAAGAAACTATCAGCGGGCTGAGTAAGGTTAAATGTTATGATGACGCTGTTAGCACGCAGTAATCTACAGGCGCAAAATTGTGAAGTTGTTTACCTTGGCGTTTGACCTTCCGTAAGATGTCACTATCGTTAGCCAATCCGATGGAGACCTTGGCCGAAACGAAGACCCAACAGTTCACGTCTTAGACCGATGGGAATTACGTGAACGTAAACGACGTGTTGCTAGATGACTCAAAGTCGAGACAGCAGCGGCGGCTTCGTAACGGTAGGATTTCCATCCAACCGTTCAAATGCTTCCCACGACGTTCTCGCCCTTACAACAGTCACGGAGTCCAAAACGAAAATGATAACATGAAAGTCATATAAAAGTTTATCGAAAGAACGGCGAGGCTCAGCCTTCGGTATTTACTCCAGTCATTGTTTCAGGTAGGCAGAACCCAAAATCTAAAAATCCTTGCATAAAAGAAATTCATTACGTCGTTGATGATCTCAGAAAATAAGGCCACGTAACCGAGAGGAACACCGTCAGTTTCTTCCTTGACGAATGACGCGTGACAACCCCCTTGGATATTTTGTTTTTTTTTGAAAGAAAAGAGGGAAGACCACCCGAACTCGGTGGTCAACCCAAACCCCCTTAGTTATTATAAACGTCATCAATTGCTTCGATGGTTCATATTTCAACGTCGAGGCGTACTGGTTAAAGAAGGAACAGCCGGCCTGGTTCTAAGGGATCGCTCAGAGAATGGTCGTCCGGCTCATAGTTTTAATCGGCGCAAGTATTGCGATGCTGAGGGGAAGTACACATCAGCCCGCCAATCTGGAAGATGTTGAGTGTTGACATAGAAGACGATCTGTTGATTTTCATCCAGCGTGAAGGTGGGCTCTATTTCTTATTTTATTTGGGACCGCTAGCACGTGTATTTTTGTACATTTATCAGTTTCAAATGGGTTTCGGAATCCAGAATTTTAATAATACCTGAAAAACACCCAATGAAGAATGGTCAATTTGTAGGCAACAACTATGCCGAAGGATAAACAACTGCTATGCAATTAAATTATCTTAAACTTTTCGGTGAAAGCTGTAAGGTCTTCTTGAGTAACGGAGGAAAATTGTAGTTTTGAAATTGGGATCCAATTCCGATTGAAAACTAAGATAAGAGATCATCAGCACTCATTCCCAATGAGAATGTTGAACAATAAATAGAGAAATGTTGGAGTATTTGGATGAATTGTTGGTAATAACAGAGATCCAATTCATCTGATAAACAAGTGATTTGATTGTAATCTGGTTTCTAGTCATCGGAACGAAAGAGAGGATAGAATGGACCTTACAAAATAAATAGCGTAGCCCGAAACTAATGTATTGTCAAATACATTAATTACGTAAAATTACTTGCTTTTTCCTGGGAAAGATGATTTTGTCACAGTGAACCACTAATTGCCAGTATTTTTAACATACTGAAGCTTCCTTCTCATATGAGAAAAAATATTCCTGGTAAGTCCAAATTTAGCGGTAATATGTTGTTGTTTTAATTCAAACATAACCAAAAATATTTATGAAAATTTATAATTAAATACTCTATATTTAATATAGGGCAAGTAAGTGGTCCATCCACAGAGAGGCAGGAATTCAATTTCAGAAATTTTCTAAAGCTTGAAATAAAGAAAATGAGTTTAAAAACGAGAGATTTAATTTTTGGGATTTTTTTGGATTTTTTGTTAATTTATATAATTTTATATGATTTAAATTGAAGCAGGAATACAAGGAAAAACAATAAAAATATACACTAATTTTCCTAATTTTAATTAACAAAAAAAATAAAAAAATATTTTTAGAATTTTCTGGAATTTAATTTACACCAAAAACGCTAGAAATATTAAAAATGAGAGTTAGAGATTTTTTAAGAATTGTTTTAGATTAGTGATCGCCCGTCCCGATACCGGTATGGGATGACGGTATCGAGACGGATGCTGTATCCGATACAGGAATGGTAGTTTCCGGTATCCTTTTTTTCGATATTCGGATATCAGATATCGATATCGGATATCGGTTGCAGTGAAAATATCCGATATCAATATCCATCTCGATGTCGTCATCTGCCTTCGTCTCAGGTATAGGATGATGTCATCAGTTTTCGATGTTGGATATCAAATTTCGATATCCAACATCTATAACATAATTACCTGTATTTTTTATTCGAAAAACTTTGGCGCCTTTGCGGACTGCAGATGGTGTGGCGGTCAGTGGATGGTGGACGGCGGCGCCAGCTCCATCGGCGGACGGCGGACGGTTCTTCTTCCCATTCTTCTCCTCTCCCACTCCCCATATTCCCCATTATTCACAGTTCAAGCGCTTCCCTTTCTTCCCCTTCTTCACCCTGGAATTCACTTCTTCTTCTTCTTCTTCTTCCACTATTTCTCATCTTCTTCTTCTTCCCCAATTCTCATCTTCTTCTTGTTTATGAGAATGTTGAAATTTCCAGCCTGATTGCATGTACTTCAAGAATTTGATTCCAAATTAAAGTATATGTAACTATAATTTCTTCTATCTTCCTCAATGCATTTAGCATTTGCGTTGTAGTATTTTAATTTTAAATTATTTTTAGTTTGAACCTTTTCAACCATTGTATATATACTTTGTGTTAATTTTTAAAAATATTCTCCAATGCAATTGGGAATTGTTAATTTTTCATTTTCCTCTTATTTTTTATTCTTCTCTTCCCTTCTAAATTTTACATATTCTGTTGCCTTCTTAATTTTTTATCTTCTGTTGTCTTCTTAATTTTTTATCTTCTCAATTTTCCTTCTTACATTCCCTCCTTAATTTCTCCCTTCTCTATTCTCGTCATAGTCCGATGGGAATTGCGTGATCGTGAACGACGTGTTGGTGGACGATTGAAAGCCGAGTCGCCAACGGTGGCTTCGTGACGGTTGGATTCCCATCCAAGCATTGAAATACTTCCCTCCGGCTTGTCGCCCGTTCTACAGTCATGGAGTCCAGAGCAAAAATGATAACATGAAAGTCATCTAAAAGTTAATCGAAAGAACGGCGAGGCTCAGCCTTCGATATTTTCCCGAGTCATTGTTTTAGGTGGGCAGATGGCAAAATCTAGAACTCCGTTCATAGATGAATGTCATTACATTGTTGATGACCAAAGAAAACAAGGCAACGTAACCGAGAGGAACACCGTGAATTTCTTTCTTGACGAATGACAAACCCCTACATACTATAAACGTCGTCAATTGGAAAGATGGTTCATACTTCAACGTCGAGGAGTCCTGGAAAAGAAGGAAAAGCCGGCCTGGTTCAAAGGGGTAGCTCAGAGAAGAGGTTTCCAGCACATGGTTTTGATTGGCGCTAGTATTGCGATGCTGCGCGGAAGTACACATCAGCCCTCCAATCTGGAAGATGTTGAAATGGACGGCCATATGTAGCTTTTAAGCCAGACTGAAGATGGGCTTTGTTTCTTATTTTATTTAGGACCGTTGACGCGTGTATTTTTGTACATTTATCAGTTTCAAATGGGTTTCGTAATCCAGGATTTAAATAATACCTGAAAAAATGCCTACGAAAAATGTTGTTAAACAACTGCTATGCAATGAAACTGTTTTAAACTTTTCGTTGAGAGCTGTCAGGTCCACTTAAGTAACTGGAGGAAAATTGAAGTTTATAAATTAAGAACCTATTTCGGACCAAAATTAAGATAAGAGATGAGGAACAGTTATTCCCAACGAGCTTGTTGAATAATAAAATCAAGAAATTTTGTCGGAGTATTTGGGTAAATTTTAATTCATATTTGTAATGCCCTGATTCAGGAGTTATAGACAACTTGGATTTATATCAGTGTTACTGTACTTCAGCATAATGACATAGTTCAGTTCATATTTGGTCTTCTGAACTAATACAAGCTATTATTGGTCGTCTCCCAACAACATCATCCATTGTTATAGTACAGCTGATGCAGGACAACGTCGCGGACGTCGTCTCGAGGGGTACCAAAGTGATGCTTGGATACTGGGGGGAATACGCAAACGTCATCAAAGACGTCTTCCATCAGTGTGGACCTACGGAGATGCGACTACGTGATGCGACGAAACCCTAGGTGAAGGTACATGCAGGACCCGACTCTTGGGGTTCGTCGGCCTCCGTGCTCTGGGTGGGCGACCGATGGCGATGACGGTGATCTCCTGACCGTCATCGGAGAGATAAAGGAGTCTACAGAGCCGAAAGGACTGAGTCCGTGGGTACTCTCACGTAACGGACGGGCTCGGCCCGTGCCTAGGGAAGACGCTCATTGGACGCTCTCGTGTCCGTTTATACTCTCACCTATTCTATCCCAAGCGCGGTGGAGTGCAATCAAAAGATATATGACGAAAGATAAATTAACTCGACGAGCTAGGGGGAGCAAGGTACCTCTCAGGTCGCGCCATCCGGTTGTTGTAATATTCATCGGTGCACCAACCGGTGCGAGCAAGTTAGGCGGAGTCGGCAGCATGGGTGGCGATGGCAGCGGCGCGGGCGGCGTGGCGGAGCGGACAGCGGAGATGACGGCATGAGCGGCGACACGGGCGACGGCGCGGCAAGTTGGCGCGACAACGGCACACACGGCAGTGCGAGCGGCGGAGCAGTGAAGCACTACAGCAGCGACGCGGCAACGTCACGGGCAGTTGTGCAAGCGCCGGCGCCAGCACCGACACAGTGAGGCATCGCGGGTGAGGAGTCACGGATGGCGGTATGGTGAAGCGGTGTGGGCGGTGGCTCGGCGAGGCGGCGCAGCAGAGGCGCAAGGTGACAAGAATTGAAGAAACATTAGAGAAGATAAGTAGAACTCGAAGAAGTGAAGAAAATATTATAGAGTAGCAGAGAAGGGACTAGAAGGAAATCCCATAAGTTATAACAATTGTTTAAGGTCCTATTTATAGGAGAAAAGGAAGACAAAGAGTCGTTACCCATTTTAATGACGGACTGGTGAGCTTTGTCATGATGATACTCATAACAACCTAATTTCTGTCTTTATTTTAAGCAATTTAGCACAATTTTATGCATTTAACGAGATTAAATGGGGTTGTTATCATATATTTACATGAACATAATATTTTCAAGTGATTTCTGATTTTTCCCTAAATTACTGTTAAAGTTATGAATTTTAAGGGATTTATTTGAGCTTGAAATAATTATTTTTAAATGAAAATGGCAGGTTTAAATTTAATTTTGTGTTTAATTATTGTGGGGATGAATTATTGAATTTTTTAGAATTTAGTATCCTTTTTTAGGATTTAATTGGATTTTTTGGAATTTAATTAAGTGAGAAATGAATTTTTCAAGAGGAAAAGAAAAAATTAATGAGGAGGAAACGAGCTTTAAAGCAATTTTTACTCTTTCAGGGGCGTTTCGTAATTACGAGTTGCAATTATGTCCCTAAAAATAGCTCTCAGTAGTGGCATAGACACATTGTGTAAAAGTGACAGGGATTTAATTGAAAATTTCATTGGTTTTTTTGTGATTTCAGGAAAAATTTAGAGGAGAGAGAGTGCGGAAGGGCATGTACACAAATACTTTTGGGCGGCGTCGAGAAGCAATTCCACGTTTTATAAAAGACTTCTATGCAAAATAGCCAGGCAGTTTTTTTGGGCATCGACGTGGCCTCATCCCAACCGTCGGATGAGCATATGACGGTGCTTGGTGATCGCAGCCACCCAGCGGTAAGTTCACCGCCGCATGGAGCATACAAAGCGCACACACGGGCAGTGACGTGGATGGTTTTTATTTGTCGCATTGCTGTGAGAAACGCATATTATATGCGTTTAAATTTATAAATCGAGTTTTCTTGATTTTTTTTCTTCATTTTTATTTTCGTCAAGGGGTACGTGGCACCCAGAGATCAAACCCAAAAAATGGAATTCAAAATGCGCCTCCCAATGAGAAGACGACACATCATTGCGTGTTTAGAAAAAAATTAATAAATAAATGTATTTGCGCATAACTTGGTTTAAATTCATTTATTCATAAATTTTGATCCTAAAGTCCGATTGAGATGATTTTTTGTGGATTTGGTCGTCTTGATCCCCTCTTTCTATCTGTATGGTTGTATCATTAGATCAGGCCTACATTGATGAATAAAAAATAATTACTAATTAGGGGTAAAATCATAATTTTTACCATTTAACCTAAGTATAAAAGCTGAATTTTGAGAGGAGGGGGTCATTCTGAATGGTGCTCTATCACAGTTGCAAGACAGAGAGGACTCTTTTCCTTCATTGTATTTGAACATTTGGTGTATTTTGGGTGTTTTTAGTTGAATTTCTTAATCGTTCTTCTTGCTCCCTGTCTGAACTTCTAAATCGCTTGGCTTGAGCGGAATGTACAAGCCCTGACTAGGATTGAGAGGAGAAATTGAGAGATTTCCTAGCTATTCCAAGTACACATAAAAGAAAACTATAAAAAACTTATAAAAAGGGTAAACATTCTAGGAGATTAAATTTTCCATTTCATTATCCAACAGAGTAGCTATTACTGAATTGTCAACCCTAAAGAACCAACCAAAACACATCTAAATTTTCTTCTTAATCTCTCTAATTGAATTCGTTGATCCTTTCAATTGGATCAATTAATTCAACTTAGAGCCCCTTATTTCTTCTACTCCTCTCATCTCTTCTACCCCCCTCTCTAACCTCCTTGTCTAATTAGGTTGATTTGATCTTCATTGAAGATCAAGTTAACTCTAAATTAGGGTTGAATTATCAAGAAAATCATCAAATTGAATTCCTCACTAGCTTCCCTTTGACGATACATTTACTTATCACTATACATCTTAAGTTAAGGTTTTATAAATTTTATTGTATAAGCTGAAATTGACAACGACAACGGATTAAATTTGATAAAATTGACCCCTATTTTTGGCTTATCAGATACGCATTACTGCTAAGTCATCATGACTGTGCCTAGCCACCTGCCACTAAAACGGTAATTATAACATATGTTTATGACAATAGTATAACAGGCTTGTGTACGCCCGGCGGCTTTCCGACATTCCAAGGTGATGACGCTTGTATGGCTGATGACTGTGCAGCGTCCCGAGGAAGATTTGCTTGAGACATATCTTCTGAAGCCCGATTTGCTATCTGGGAAACATGCCCTGACAGAGGTGTTATGATGACTGAGTCAACGTGTGGAGCTCAAGGCTGGACAGTGGAGACTTCTTGAAGAGGTATTGCTTTGACTGATTTAACACAAGGGGCGGCGTGCCGAGGCACCATGGGGAGGCAGCACTACGATGGCACGTGCTGCGGCACCGGCGGCCGGGCAGGCGGTCCCGCGGGCGGTGGCGTGGCGAGGCGGATCTAGCGGTGGCGCGGTGAGGTGGCACGTGGGGGGGTGGGGACGCGTGGCAGTGGGGGGCGACGTGCGGCGGCGCTCGACAGTGGGGGATGGTGCTCACGACGCGGGGTGATGTGCGGCAGTGCTCGGCGGCAGGATGGTACGTAGTGGCGTGGGGCGGCTCGTGGTGACGGATGGCGCCGCCCCGCGCTGCTGCGTGTCATTCTTCCACCGAGCACTGTCGCACGTCGCCCTGCGCCATCGCACACCGTTCCCCACTGCCGAGCGCCGCTGCACACCGCCCCGCACTGTCACGGCAGCTCACCACGCGGCAGGGCGACGTGGTGCGGCGCGGGACAATTTGCGGTGGCGCGAGGCGGCGCGGAGCGAATTGCGACAACGGAGGGCGGCGCCGAGCGGCTCGCGGCGGTGCGGGGCGGGGCAGCGCGGAGTGACTCGCAGCGGCACGGGGCCGCACGGAGCGGCTCGCGGCGGTGTGGGGCGATGCGGGGCAGCGCGAACGGCGCGGGGCAGCGCGGAGCAGCTCGCGTCGACGCGTGATGGCGCGGGGCAGCGCAGATTGGCTCGTGGCAGTGCAGGGGGGCGCGTGGTGGCGCTGAGCGGCTCACGGTGGTGCTTGGCGGCACCGGTGCCGGTGAACTCCCCTCTCCCTCTTCCTTCTTTCCTCTTTTGTTCTCCCTCTCTCCCGAACGGGGAGAGGTGGGTTCCCTTTTCATAAATGAAAATGTGACTTTGAAATTTTGACCAAGGGACTAGGGGACCCACTCCATCCCTTATATGGGTATGGTAATGGGCCCCTTGAAAGAGGTCTAACAAGGGGGAGGGGGAAGGGTGCATTAGACATAGATGCCCCCATTAAAAACAAAAAAAAACAGAAGGAAAAGGAAATACAGACGAAATAGAAAAAGGGATCGAAATGAAGGGTTTTGTGGGTGGATATGTCCCCAAAATCTAAATTATAAAGATACTTTCGCCTTCATCTTGGCATGAAAATCAGGCGGGGCTCAAGCTGGAAATTGTTGCCAATGACGGCGGAGGTTTCGGTGTCGTCCTTGACGGAGGGGACTCTTCTGCTCCATCGACAGCCTCACTCACTATCAATCTGCCTCTCTAGGAGGAAGTGATGAATCAATTTAGAGATCCAAACATATGGATGGATAGGGAGAGACGGCAAATCTACCGTCAAAATTTCAGCTTGATCAGCCTGTTAGATCGTCTGATTTCAATGCATAAATTAGTCGACTCTCAGTCATCAATTTAATTCAAAGATTTCTTTCCCCTCGTCCTCTTCAATAAGGCCCAATCACTTTTAAGATTTATTTACTTTGGCATTAAAGGCAATCATTGGGTCGCATTTGCGCATGTCATCTTCAATAGTTCACTTGTGCCATGTGTCCTAGTAGGAAAAAGACACAAAAAAGAATAACATTATAATACTACCAATAATATTAGATAATAATGGATGTATGAAGTGGTGGTACATCTGCATGCACCAGGTCAATGCGTGTTATAAATTGCACCAATAAATGATGGACACATGCGTTATAAATTACATGTTTGTGCCCCGTGCACACATGGTGCCATGTGTCTTGTGACATGTCCCCGGCGCGGCCCATCTACACCAATAAAAAGTATTAAAAAGTCTTAAAGTATTTTCTTGGTCGTGCCAGAATTGGTCCAGGTGAGTGTTTAATGTGCAGACCCCCCCTGTTTTCATTCGCCCACATCATTACATGCAATAAAACAATAAAAAAGACGTTACTTATTTATCCCACTATGGCATCGTTAAGCATGATGCCATAACATTATTGTTCTAATGATTGGATGAGGCCAATCATTAACAAGATTTAATTACTGGTTGATACCAATTATTAAGAAGAATAATCTATTGGTCCCATTTGATGACTTTAACGATGACATGCCGCACAGAAAATTCATTTGTAATTGAAATAAAGTAAAATATAAAGCCATATATTTTGACTTATAAATATCATACCTTTAAGAATATTATCTCAAAAATTTTGGGACAAATCATTTTCTGACTCAGAATTTTTTTCTATCAGATTACGATATCAGAAAGTCCCTAAAAGTACTTAATTTTCACATAATTCAAAGCATCATTGTAAAAATAGATTTGATTATTTTATTTTGATATCAAATTTAAAGTAAATCAACACGTAAATATCATCATATTACCCTTTAATATTATGGATTATCAGTCATGAATATCATATTCACAGAAACTACCAGAAACTCAGAATTCTTGGACCCATATTAACTCAATGATCTCAAAGCATTACAAGACTTCTAACCCTCTAAGGCTTCCACATAACTAATATCAACTTCAAAAATATTCCAACTCTGCCTACCATGATTTCACCTCAATATTGCCTTATTCTGCATAAACTCACATTTTTATTATTTATATTCAAGTCAATCAACACATTTATACTTTTGACCTTAAATTCAGTTAAGAATACAGAATTAAATAATAGATAATTAAGAAATGTATTCATTTGATTGGATTAAATAGGTTTGGACAGTTCCCACTGTTGTCTTCCAAACTGTCTTCTCCTATAGCCTCAGTAACTATTTATTTCCATATCGAATTTATGAACCGTAGAATATAAGCTAACTAAACTCCGGGGAGACAACAGAAAAAATATCACAAGAATAATCCCACATAGAATACCAACGCTTCATAGCATTGGGCATACCTCCATTAATCATTTTTACTTCTGGAATATTATGAAAATTACTTCTTCAAAATAAATTTTAATAAATTATCAGTATATGTGAATCAACAAAATAAAACTACCTTTGTTTATCTTTCAGTCACTCAATAATCCTACATCACTCTCTATTTCAATACGACACCCCCTTTCTCAATTTATTTTGAACATTCATACTACATTCTAGTATCAAAGTTTTCAATTTATTCAGAATCCATGTTAGGAAAAAAAATTAATGATAAATATATTGCACCCAACATCTAAAAAATACCTTGATAAGTTGACACTGATGTAAGTACTACCTCCCAAATATTAAGTTATTTTCTATTTATTAAAAATCAACATATAGCCCTTAAATATAAAGTATATAAATATTTTTTGTTATTATTAACAGTTTTCAAATCTCAGCATGAAAAATATCCTTAAATCGAACTTTATATAATTCATCTCCACACTAAAAATTCCCTATCGATTAACTTGTTATACATATGAAAAAATGCACCATACTTTAAATTATCAAGTTAAACACCTCCTCTTTGATAGTAGTTATAATTTCACGAGTTCCATATGAATTTCCTCATGAGAGGTAACATCATTTGACACAATGTATTTCATTGGATATGATAGACTTGATGCTCTTTTTTAGTGCAAGAGGAGCTAGCATAAATGCCTCTCAGGACCTGAGAAATATTTTTTTGAAAAAGTGGGACAGTAGTTTTGGACAAAGGCTACAACCCAATTGTTGGGTTCTAGAGGCCTAGATCTGGATGAACAAATCAAAATGATACGCAGTAGAAGACATTTGGGAATTGAACGCCGTCATTGAAATCATGAAACGAAGTACCTTTGCAAGGAGCATCACATCCATGATTTCTTTGATCCTGGAGCAAGACGAGTTGAGCTGCTCAAGTATCCAGCCTCTAGACATATCCAGGCAATCCTCGGCACGTCCAATCTCCTCCTTCTCATTGACAAGCCCCGTTCTTTCTCCGTCGGCATCGTTACATCATCCGGATCGCATCGGGAGTGGAGAGGAGGTGTGGGGAGAAGGGAGAAGAAGGGGAAAGGCCCCTGAACAATTCTGGCCTTGATGAATTTCGTTCAGGGCCTTCCCCTATTTCTACTAAGTGGGTATTTTTTATAAAAACCCCCAAAACTTGAGTATATCTTCCGACGTCCAAAAGACCATTCACGTGTGACCCTCTAGGCCCATGTATCAGTCTAGTTAATGACTCCAGCGGCCCAATAACCTTTATTGGTCTTCCAAATTAATTAACTATATCATCATATAGATTAATTAACGTCAGATTGATTTAACTTGATCGATCGGTTGACTCTCCAACACATGGGGGGCCAAGCTACACCTCGTGTTCTAGAAGATACAAAGGAGTGTGTATCGACTCACTCGTAGAACCTGTTCGACATCATTCACCGTGTATGTATAATCCATCATCCACTTGACACTCCTTGGATGACTTAGGGTATGGTTAACTGTCAAATCCTAATCGGTCATCCAAGTTAGTACTAATGCATTCGGAAATCATCAGAGAACTCTTCTCTGATATTTCACTGCCTTGGCCAAGGACTTCATCGCATTGCCTTCCTTGAGTTGTCGCCTCTTATACCGAGGGTGGACAATCCCATCTTGACCACTCAATCGTCTTCGTGAACTTCTTGATGTACCCAAACTAGGAATGTTTAGAATTCTATGATTAGATACTTGTTGGCCAAAGTCAAAGTACAACCGTCCATCCACAAGACGTCTTTGGTGCCTCAGGTCTAAGGACCACTTACACAACCATGACGTAAATTAACTTGATAGACAGTTTGGTATAATACCATTCAGGGATTCGTACAGATTAATTCAGTGAACTCTTTCCACTTACAAACACCCACTATTTTTCCTTAGTGTCTCCACAATAATGGTTACGGGGCCGGCCATACTCATCATATGAGTGAGGCTAGATAGTGATATTCTATCCAGATACTTTGATGTCCTTCTCGCGTATTCTTTGAACATGAATGTTTAGAACACATGCTTAAAGACTAGTGATATCCGTATTACAAGCTCATCATAATTCACCAAGTCTGATCATGTATTCATGGACTTCATTATAAGCATCACACGTGCACTATAATGAATATGTTGTATTAATGAACATGGAAGGAGAGATGGAATGTATAATTGGCTTGCCAGCCACATATATTTCCATCACCACTGACATATGGAAGCAAGTTGATAGATTAATATTGAGACAAAGGTGTCAAACAGGTAGCCCCTAAGCCCAAGCTTGGATGGAAATTAATTGAAATATAATTAGGGTTTAAAACAAATATGATGGGATAATTAAGCGTTCAATACTAATCACTTGCTATGGTTGAATTCACAATACCAGTGTATATATGTTCCTCAATCTAAAGCTGTATCAACACAAGCCCAAATAATTTAGCATAATCAACAAAAGGCACAATTGGCCTTATGCCAAATTGAAGAGCACGTTTGTTTAAAATATTAGTTAATTCATTTAGAATCAGGAGAATAAAATATATATAGGTATAGATTATAGTTTTAGTACATTGTATTCATTATAATACACACATGATGCATATAATGAAGTCCATGAATAAATTATTGAACTTAGTGAAATATGATGAGATTGTGATACAGATATCACTAGTCTTAAAGTATGAGTTCTAAATAGCCATATACAGACGATAATAAATAAAGACATTAAATTATCTAAGATAGTATACCACTATCTAGCCTCACATGTATGATCAATATGGCCAGTCCCATAGCCATGAATGTGGAAACATTTATGATAGAGTTCACAGAATGTGAATGGTATTGTACTAAACTGGAAATCAGATTGATTCATGACATAGTTGTGTAACTATTCCTTAGAACTGGGACACCAAAAATTACTTGTCCATAGGTGATTGTGCATTGACTATGACCTACAAGTTCCTATTCATCAAATTCTAAGTAGTCTTTCTTTGGGTGCATTAAGGAGTTCTTGTTGAATATTGACTATCAAAGATGGGATCCTCCTCCGTCAGTATAAGAGGAGACAACTTAAGGAAGATAATGCAATGAAGCCTTTGCCTAAGGTACTGAAATATCAGAGGAAATATTTTTGATGATTTTGAATGCATTACTATTTTGGATGACTGATTATAGTTTTCAGATTACAATACCCTCACTAATCCGAGATGTGTTAAGATGATGAGGGACTAAACATACATGGAAACCAATGGTGGACAGGTTCCATAAGTGAGTCGATCCACACTCATGTGTATCTCCTAGAGCACGAGTTGTAGCTTGGCACCCCAAGGATTGGAGACTCAACATATCGATATGGCTTAAATTGATCAAATATCAATTTATATATGATAATATAGTTAATTCATGTAATGCCAATAAATATTATTGTGACACTCGAGTTATTATCTAGACTGATGCATAGGCCTAGAGGTCCACACGTAAATGGCCTATTGAACGTTGGAAGATATAATTAAAGTTTTGGGGGTTCATGATCAGTACCTAGTCGATTCAATGCAATGTTTTCTTGATTACATTTTGATTATGTTATTAATCTTACATAGCAAGGAATCATTTTTTTATTTAGATCAAGGACCCAAAACCCAACATTACCACCGTGAAACAATGTTGTTCTATTTTTCACATAAATTTGTTGCTTCAGCACCATTGGTCAATGGTGTGTACCTGATAGATGTGTCATGTTACAATATCCAAGAAGAGTAAACAACCCTTGAACATGACATACTTGAGGCACAACCAGGTTGGGCAGATCAGAAATGGAAGATTGCTCAAGTTGCATAAGGATGCATACTAGGGTTTGTTTGTCTTTGAATCATATGAAACTTTTAAATCTTGCATAATGGGTAAACTATGTAAGTCACCAATCTTAAGGAATATCAAACATGCCAAGATCATTCTCAAGGATGCCCTAATGTCGATGACAATGCATGAATGGAGCTCGTTTTGGTGAAGGAGAAGATTTGGCATGCCATGGACTGCATGGAAACGACTATAGGCTTCACACATGAGCATATTGCATGAATCACTCAAGGATCCATGAAATCATGGCTATGATCCGTGCCCACGTAATTTGATTGGTTATATTTTTTGATGTCATTTTGATTATGTTCGAAGTCCTCCACTACAAAGAACCAATTTATTTCATCTAGATCAAGAACCTAGAACACAAAGCCCTCCTTGTCCCCCCAAGTGTGTATTTAGGTTCTTATAGTTGATGTTCTTCCATGATGCAACCATTTTGAAGGTACAACCCTCCAACCACAAATATGTCTGATATGCTTTCCACCTAATGCCCTAGACATACTGGTCATGGTCGTGAAGGTGGATGTGGTATGTCATTACGGTGGATCAAGTTACCAAAAACATCCCCATGCAAGCACAGTAGTAATATTAACCATAAACTAGATTTTTTATGGGTGAATTATGGCAAAAAATAATGCACTTAAATTACTTCACCTGACATGATGCTTCTTTGATTATAGCTGCTTCTTTTGATGCATCCTTGAGCCAAGACGACTATGACGATTTAATGTGGACGAAAACCACCAAAATAATGGCCATACTTCTACCTCTCCTTTCTAAACATCCTATCTGCATCGCCTATCAGATTAATTATTGGATTATTTCCTCACACATCGCGTATGTCAAATATCCCTTATTAAAGTCAATTTGGGAGTGATGAGGATGAAGATTCATGTTACAAACCAATTCAGATGAATATTCATGTTAGAAAGTGAATAAAGATGACGAGGAAGGTTATGAAGTAAATTCAAATGAACCTTTGTATTCAGGTAAAAACTTATGCACAGAAGCAATGTAGCGAATAATGTTACAAAGTTGATAAAAATTTAGATGTGTTCGAGCTTAACTTTAGGGTTGGAGGCACTCATATAGAAGACAGATATTAGAAGAAGAATATTAGTATAATCATTAAAACCTTCAAGGTAACCACTTCTTGCAGATATAAAAACCTACTTATCGATTTGTGCAATTTTCAGCCCTTCTTTATACAATTGAAATAACATAAAGCATATTTTTGACTTGGCACAAACTAACGATACATCCAATCCCAATGATGTGTACCTTGAATTCAGGCCTAGATTTCTGGTCTAACATTCTTCAGTTTAAAATTATTCTCACTTACCTTGAGGACATTGATCAATAAAAGTGAATTGTACTGTACAATTATCCGCCATTTTATAGGCCTTGGGCCACTCCACCATTCAGATAATCACCATTTATAATGTCCATATTTGTATCAACAAAGTGATGACATAAAATATGTAGTGATAAATATGTGTTTTATGATTTATATTACTATTTATATCAAGAATATGCAAAAATAATTGTCATGTTTTCATGTTGAAAATAAAATTAACATTCAGTTTTGTAATTTGTCCTAATGCAGTTTAACAATTTATGAAGTAACCCCATTGATTCCCTCCAATCAAGCGGTTTATTTTTCTCATGATTTCCTTGGAGCTTCATTTATGACACGACTTAGGTAATTTGAATATTTATGATATATCAATGGTGGAGAAGAGAGAGAGATCAAAACCTAAAGTACAATGAAATTCATTATGGAGTAGGCTCAATCCAGATCCCAATAGGAGCTTAAGCGCGCTCAAAGGATTGGCCTACTTTTATGGAGAAATTCAAGTGGGTGGTTGTTGTTTCGTTCCTGTAAATGGGGGCACGAAATTGACTGGCCACACATTCTAGGTTTCTCACATTCAGCATCCGGGATCCTTATTTACATACCTTTTCTCCAACATTGTAAATATCCATGAATTTCTGTCCCAAAATCTGTTTTGGCGGCCTTGAGTGTAGTAGTGTTTCTTGTATCCAATCTGTTTGAGTGTCTGGTTCAGTGAAGAACAAACCATATCATCTGATTTGGAGGAAACTGAAGACGAATGCATCCTTGGCCTCAAAGGGAGTGACCCTAGAGGATTTTACATTCTCAGAGGTTCCTTCCAACCACAATCAATTTTTTGGCTTTTATTACAAGATTTGATAGCCAAGACCCAGGGCTTTCCAATGCCACAAACGGTGCTCTAAAATTCATTTTACAACTCAAGTAATCGCATTTTTATTAAACCAAAAAACCACAGATCCTCCTCACATTCTTCTACGCCGCATGTCAAGTCCTGGGTGCTCCTCTAGGCAAACTCTGGCGCTCTCTCCCAAAAAAATATTATAAGCTATTTTAAGTAGTTATTTTTGGATTTCTTAGCATTCCAATATTTAAATATATTTTCTCAAAATATATATTTAAAGTTATTCTCAACATGATTTTAAGTTATTCTCAATATTTAAATATTGCATTTGCTTTAAAAAAGAAACTATTGCTTCTCTTAGAGTTAGTTTTTGTTTTTATCTAAAAAACTATAAATATATAATCACATGGAAAATATTTTTAATGATTTCTGGCTCAATATGGTTTGACCCTTACTCAGATCTACACTTAGTAAGGAAACATTATAAATTTGTTGTTTAATCCATGAATTAAATATTGGAGAAAACACAGTTTATCATAAAGGACAAAACACAGATTCTCTCCCCCCTACATTACATTAAAATGATTTATAATTTTCTGGGTTTCATGCTAATTTACTATACATCACTCCCATCATCCAAAAATAGATTTTACATTTAAATTTTTTCTTTCCATTTAATTTTTTTGCACTTAAAAATGGAGTTTTTCGGTTACTACCCCCCTACTTAAGCATATATATCCCCTTAAAAATGAACCATAAGAAGCCAAACTATCTCTACATGATGCATGTTGACTTTGAGTTCTAGTTAGAGAATATGTGGTTCAAGTGGGTTAGCTCCCTTTCAAATGATGGATTTGCTGGAGAGTTTTCTCACCAATTATCATTTTCTCTGTTTACATGGGATACTCAAGAGTTGAGTCCTCTAAGAGCTTCTCTGCACACAAAGTAAAATCCCAAAGTCGATCTTTTCTTTTGGTAATCTCCCATATCCATTGGTCTGACCATCTATAACTGAGCATTCATACTATTAACAACTCTATTCGAGAAGATGTGGTTGAATAATCTTGATGCCTCTCAAACAAAAAAAATTATAACTTTGTTTCATGATTTGTGTTGGCTTTTGCTTTTTTAAGGGCTTATAAACCATTTAGATCACACTCTTGTTTGGCCATTGCTCGATATCTTCCTTATTGCAGAAATATTTCTTCGTTTTCACCATTTTGTATGTGTTTGAACGTTATAAATAGAAGGAAGAATAAATGTGTAAGGAGCTTGGGCATGGGGCGAAAGATTTACAACACATTTAAAAGCAATTGAATGAGAATCAATGAATCAAAATATTTGATTGGTCATGTTCATCCACTTGGTACTATAGAGAATCGCACACTGACTTGTGTCTAATCTCAAATGAGACGCCAAGGAATTTTGATCATAATAGAGGTGACATGTTCCCAGCTTCACCCCTCTCCCTTAATAAGTAGTTCACCACTCTATTCTGGAGATGGTAGATCTCCTGGTCATTCTACATCTAAGAAATACTTGGCTTACTTTTTTAGGAATGAATGGTGTATGTGCGCATGAGTGGGTGTGATATGCATCACATTATATGAAATTAAGTTCTTTATCCTCATGATGAATTATGTTTATAAAGATATGCATGCAAACAAATAGTGTGGAAAAAAAGAAAATTCTGACTGTAAATTGAAATCTAGATAAGAACTGCAATATAACCAGGATAATGGGCAGGGTTACCTCCCAATAAGCGTTGGTTTATGTTTTTCATCCATACTTCATATAATTTCATAAAAGAAATTATATGCCCATTACTACTTCTAGGTAGACTTAAGAGATCCTCTAACTTCTGAGCAATGTGATCCTAATATTACTGACAAGTCAAGGGGCTTTTGGTCCTCTAAATGACGCCTGAGAAACTCAAAAGTCCACTTTCTAATATTATTTCCAATATGTTTTAATAGTTCAAGCCAATATTAAGGATTTAAGTCTTCTTATGCTCACTCCAAGTTACCATACTTTCCAAATTAATCCACTATACTCGGTAGTTGATCAACTATCAACATCCGACCCAGCAAAGTTGGCATCAGAGTGCATCTCCAATGAACTCTGCCACTTTTAGAAAATAGGATACCTTGACTAACCCTGACTTTCAGTCAGGAAAGAACACAATGTGTTGCATGCAAATGGATCTCATGTGGGTTATTCATGAACTGACTTAGCACATTGCAAGAATAAGTAATGTTCAAACATGCATGATTCAAATAAATCAGATTCCCAACTAGCCCATAGAATGGATCATTGTTGACAGGTGCACGATTTTCTCCATTGTCTAGTTTTACATAACTTTCAACAGGAGTCACAATTTTTTTTGGAGGATATATTTTTGTCTCCTTCAATAAATCTATTATATGCTTGTGTTGTGATAAGATTACGCCTTCATTTGAGTATGCCACCTCAATTCTCAAAAAATACACCACTCATTCCAAATCTTTAACATCAAACTTCTGAGACAAATCCTGACTCAACTTCTGGATTTCATCACTATCATCATACTGATAATCATATTGTCCACATAAATAATTAAAATTTTCTGTCTACCAGCAAGACCAGACCAAAAGAACATGCTATCCTCCCCGTTACTTTGTTCATAGCCTGCTCCCTTCATTACTCAAGCAAGGTTCCCAAACCAGGTTCTAGGAAACTTCTTGAAACCATAAGGTGCCATTTTTAACTTACAACATCTTATTGGCTTGTCAACCTACAACTTAGGGAAGACATGTAAAGATCGTCTAACTCCCCATGAAGGCTTTTTTGACATAATTCTGGTAAAGATTCTACCCCTGGAATATTGGTTGCAAATAACTTATTCTTATCTTGTGTATGTAGTTTTCAGTTTCTTTAACTTTCTGATATGGAATCATATCCCAGTGTTTCTTTCAACTCTGCATTGGGTTAGGCTACCAAGTGACAAAATCAGCACACAATAACAAAAAAGTAATGAACGGGCTTTGAGTCGACCCAGCCCGAAGCCCACCTCATAAAGGGCCATTTATAAGTTTCATTCCAATTCTGATCCTCAGATCTGCATTAGGAAGAGTAGACAGTCCACACTATATGTAACCCTTTGTTTGTTTTTTTTTTTTTTCTAGAGCTCTAATTGTCTGTGGTAGAGGATGGTGAGACCCCTCAGGGACAAAACATGTTGTCATATGCTAATGAATCAGGTTGATGAAGATGCTGATGTGCGTCGTGGGTGCACCAAAATAAAAAGGGGTCCACAATTGTGATTTAATTGCAGTCGTCAGACTCTTTGTGAAGGAGATCGGACAGCCAAGGGAAAATCTGTCCATTTTACCCCTCAGTGTTGCCTCCGATAGTAGCACAGCACTTTTTGGCTGTGGAGGACCACCAGGGGCGATCCTACGGACCCTAGAGGACCCCCCGAGACAATAAGAATCATCTACGGCCAATAGATGCTCCAAGAGTTTGTAAAAGGGGTCTTAAAACACCTAATTTAGGTATCTTCTACTCCATTGATCACTCGATGGCAGGAGACCCATCCGACAATGAGACGACCAAGGGAGAGGATTGACACCTCACCCACTCCTCTAAACACCTGGATGGCGCAAGAAAATGTGATGGACACATTAAAATTGCCACCATGACGGAGAGTAACTGATAGCGCAGCCCTAGCGGCAGCCCCGGATACGTCTTCGGAGACGTCTTCGTGCCCACGACAGCACCAGCCGTTCGTGTTCAACCAGCTCGACAAACTAAGGCGACGGTACGCACGCCCGGATTCAAATACCCTGGGTAATGGACACCGTATCATCATCTTTACGTCTTTGTTTATTTTGTCATTTTCATTTTAGTCTTCATCATTCGTCGTTGTCCGACTCATCACGGTCGCGTGTAAGGAGGGAGGTTCATCCTATAAGGATCTCCCCCCCTGTTATCGTTCCGTTTTCTTTCCTCTAGTCGTTTTCGTTTCCTCAGAGTCATATGTTCAGTTGCTTGGTTTTTCCATTTGTTTTGTTTTTGGGTCTAATGGGCCAACCCCACTTCCCCCCTATATAAGGGTAGCAAGGTTGCCCTAAAGGGACAGACTATAGATGAATTTTGAAAGTATGAAGTTTGTTTTCTCACGAAGAAGAATTAGGGTTGCGATCTTGGAGTGGAGAGAAGACTGAGGAGGAAGAAGGAGCAACGAACAGGAGGAAGACAGCCTGGAAGCCTACGGCTACTGCCGCCTGTGCCGCCAGCCGAGCCGAGTTGCCACAGCAACCGTCGAGCCCTCCGCTCAGACGTTGGTGCAACTCCGCCCGCTGAGCCGCCACCATCGCCTGCACCCTTGGCGCCTTGAGCCTCCCCCACGGCCGCGTGGTCTACCCGTGCGAACTCACCGATGATCCACGCCTCTCTACAGTGCCACACCCCGCGCGTATCGCGCAGAGACGTCTCCGGCCGTGCCGCTGATCCGCGCTGCGGTTCCGCCCCGGAGCTGCTTGCTGCTGTAGCCGACGCAACGCGACGCATCCCTCCCGTCGCGGAGACGCCCGCGAACGACCGTCGCCGATGGGCGCCTCCCTCCTCGACGCCCGCGTCCCCCTCGTTTGGATCCTGTGCTACCAGCCGCTGTCGTTACTGTTGGTGCCCGGCCCCGACTGCCGAACTGCGTTCCCTGACGGTTGTTGCACCAAATCTCGGCGCCGCGCTTCCCGCCGATCCGCGTCCGCCTCCAGAACCGCTGCCAGCGCTAGTCTATGCGATCGTGTCGTGCCGAGCCGCATAGTGCCCAGCTAGTGGCTGCAACACTCTCTCGCATCTACCAGCTATCGCGCACCGCGTCCGTGAGCCGTTCGTGCCGCCGCGCGCCCGTGCATTACACCGTCCCACGATTTGCACCTCCGGTGCCCCGCGTCCGCACAGTCGTGCCCTGCGCCGCGCCTGCCCGCGTCGTGCCCCGTTGCTGAATACCACCCTGCTACACTGCGCTAATCGACCGCTATTAGCCTCTCTCGAGCCTTTGTGGTTGGCAAAGACGAGGCCCGGAGCGACGCCTAGGTACGCCGTCCCGCCCCTGTCTTCTATTTCTTACAGTACACTTTCGTTTGCCTCCACCAAGGTCGGGTTAGACGTAGGTGAGTGTGACAGGACGAGTGAAGATTACGTATTATTGTGTGTCTACCTGGTTTGGTACGAGTCGGGTCCGCCCGACGCGTGCGAGCAACCTCCGGCGGGAGATATCCCGTTCGGCGCCGTAGCAACCTCGTCCCTCCGGACGAGGGTCAGGAGGTCTACCTACTCATCTCCGGGCGACCCCGTCGACACCCAAACATCGGCTTCCCCTTTGCTTGTGGGCGACTACACGTACGAGCCCTACCCAGAGCATTCCATCGTAGGTCGTCCTCATAGGATACCCGTGCTAGACGACTGCCCCTGAGTAGACGTCGCGCCTGATGAACTCGACACTGAGCTCCACCCCTCGGTGACGGCAGGACCTCGTCCCTAACGTTGTCCGGCATCAATAACATAGCCGCACACCGAAGTCAGGGGCCAGCAAACGATGCCCCCATTCTCTATCCCTCGAATCAAGGTGATTTGCTAAAAGCAGTCTGGTAGAAATTTATCATTGAATCCTTGTCTTTATTGTAGTATTAATTCAAATCCTATCAACAGTCTGAGTCTGAAGTTAGATTCATAGTTTTGTACTATTGCAAAATTTTCACAAATACTTACCGCGCATCAAGGAACGTTTCCCGATTTATCTTAATTTATCTCAATTTTACCTTAAATCAATATTAAAGATACCTATTTTATATAAATACCTATATATATCACATTTCTATTATCCTAAGATAGCTATAAACATAAAATAATCTAAATACCTACTTACATTCCCCTTTATATCTAATTAAATACATTCTTATAGATTAAATAATCTCTTCTTCTCCCCCCTATCTCTCTTAATCTTATACTCTTAGCATACATGAATATTTCTCTATCTAACCAATCTATACCTAATTAAATAATATTTCTCTTGTCATAATTAATACTTCATCTTGTCTTCATTCTCCTTCTTACCTTTTACTAAATTAAATACTTCTGTTAATTAACTTCTTAGACATTACTACTATAAAATCTTACTCACTATAAAACTAAATATTAATATCCATCATCATTATCTCCATCTCCTAGCTTACACTTAAATTACTATTAGTTAAATAACTAACCTCTTATCTCCTACAAATAGTATTTTAATCTTTTGTTTATTTCAGTAATCTTCTATACTTCTTCCATTACCTACATTAATATCACCCATCATTGTAATGGCATTGGTTCATTTCAAATATCTTACTTATTTATTGTCCAGTATATATAAAAGATATAAATAATATCTTATATTCTCTCTCTCATCTCTAGTTCTCTCTCACACATCATTTATTGTTCATTACTATTACACACTATCTTAGTTCTCTCATCCATTTAATATTTCCTCCACATAATAGCTACTAATCATTTGTTTCTCGTTAAGTGTAACTCAACTAATGTCATTAATGCTATTAAATTCCCCTCTAAAGAGCGGTCCCTCTAGAGATGACTTCACTCCTAGTATACATTTGCGTGATTTTTCTACTTTTATCAAAATTACTTGATTTATTTAAATTTAAATTACAATGATAATTTAATTAACATAAGTAATTTTCCTTCATCAATCACTTATAGTACTGTCACAAGAATCAACCTGATTGAGCTTTACGTATAACACTATTCAGGAAATCTTCATGTTAATTCAGTGAAATCTCTCCAAATAGAACCCACTATCTGTCCTTAGTGTCTCCACACTAACAGCCATATATCAACCATACTTATCGTATAATTTGGATTAATTATTGGTATTCTATCTAGATAAATCAATGTCCATCTCAGCTATCCATTGAATAGGAATGTTTAGAATACATGTTTAAATTGTAGCGGTCACTGTATTATGATCCCATCATAATTCACTTGGTCATTGCATGTATTCAAGGACTTCATTATAAATATCACACTGGAATAATAATGAAAATATTTTATTCAGTGAAATTAACTAAAACATGGTGTGATGTGGCTTGATGACCACATAATATCCATCAGATTCATGGATAATCCCCTTCCTAGAGAAAAATTGAACTCACGGTAGAATTAAAGAACTCGTATATATTGTTTGTATTGAATCAGTTTCATCTAAACTCCATCGCATTTGCCCCAATTCTTTCTCTCTCCTCGAGCAGAGCATCTCTCTCCTTCGAGTTCGGCGATTTTGCCATAACTTTTGCTAGAGATCTCGGATTTAGTTGATTTTGTTTCATAGGATTAAGAAGGCCTTAATATATAGGAATCGACTGCAAGAACATCATCAACAGAGCCCTATAGCCCAGATTAGAGGTCTTTGAATCCAAAAGGTAAGTTTTTTCGTTTGAATTTTATTTTCCATAATTTAGATGATTCTGATACTCTAAATATATCAAATTTATACTCGACCTGTTCGTTTCGATGAGACGCATCTTTTTTTACTTCTCTATTTCCTATGAATCTACATTTTTAATCTGAAATTTGGCATCTAAAGTTTACTTTGCCGTATAAGGTAACTCGCAGCCCGCAATCCAATGCAAGCTGCAGAGTCACATGGGCGCTAGGGCCGGCCGTCCGATGTGGCTGCCATGTCAGAGGGGCTGTTGACCCTGGCAGCCCATGTGGAAGAAAAAAGCAGGTCCACTGATACATTAGTGGATCCGTCTCAGCCCACGTAAGCCATCGGGAGTGTCCACGCCATCTGATCCGCCAGCGTGGACACATTCGATGGCTATTTAAATACCAAAAAAAGGGGGAAAAGTCAAAAAAACTAAAAACAGAATCTCAACAGCATTAACTGCTGCCGAGCAGGTGATCCACGAGTCTATCTGGACCATCACGATGCCTACCTATCACGATCGCGACGGTCCGGACGATGGACTTTTGGTGGACCTCTCGATGGTTCAAAAAATTTAGCCGTAGGCAATAAATACCAGCGACTCAATTAATATCTTTTCGCCTCGAGAATGGCTCACTAGCCACATCAGCTCCGACCGCCACAAATGGATCTTTTCTTAAGATCAATCCATTCTCAACCGTTGGACCGGCCACATCATCCCACGAAGACATAAAACATAACGGAACCGACAACGCATTAAATGCGTTGCCGGTAAGCTCACCCCCTCGGCCGCCCACTCTTATTGACCGTTCAACACCCTCGTCGCTCTTAGATGCTCCTCTGGCCTATCAATTGGACCGCTCAGATCCCTCCATGCAGATCTCTCCACATCGGTCCACTGACACGGCTGACGTGGCGACGTTTGATCAAGAGGATTTGGTTGAGTCACTCCGTGTCCACCTAGTCGACTCGAACAACTCAGCCTGAGTCAAACGGTTTGATAGAGGCCGAGTTGACCGGGTCGCGAATGACCGATTCGACCAGATCAACTCGGCCACGTCCGACCGAGTCAACCTGGTTGACTTAGTCAACCCTGAACAAGTCGACGAGGCCCACTTAGTCAATCCTGGCTTGGTCAACATTGACTTGGTCAATCCTGACCAGGTTGACTCGGTCAACTGTGACTAGGTCGTCCAAGTCCACTTGGTCAACATTGACCGAGTCGATTACGTCGACTCAGTCAACCATGATCCTATCGACTCGATCAACCCTGATCCTATCGACTCGGTCAACCCTGACCGAGTTCACTCGAACGACATGGCTCACTTATACTCGGATCACTCAGTCGACTTTGACTGAATCGGCTCGGTCGGACTGATTGACCACAGTCGAGTCGAATTGGTCGACCGGGTCAACTTCACCAAAATTGACCCAGTCAACTCCAACCGAGTTGAACATGTTGACTCGAAGGATAGTGACCGGGTCGCCACACATGACTCGACTGATAGTGACCACGACGCCCTGGGCGACTATACCCAAGTCGACCAAAGCGACCGTAGTGACGTGTTGACTCGAGTGCTCTGCCCACCTCGACCATCGTTGACCCGCTAGGCGTTGATCGACTCAGGGAAGCCTGAGAGGACTCAACCAATGAGGGCATGGCTGTTTTGGCAACTCACACTATGACTACCCCTCTTGTTCTAGACAGAGATGTACCGCTTGGACTAGGATCCACCAGCTCGGCAGGACAGGGAGCACAGAAGGAACAAGGGCAAGCGCATGATACGACACTACCTGGACGACCTCCACCAATGGCCTGGGCCATGAAAATGGTGGGCACTACATGCAAGGCTACCACTCAATCCTTCCCCAAACCTACGCTTCCACCACTTTATAATGACACAACCCCCAAACGGGGTTACACTGACTCTGAGGGAATGTGAGTTGTAGCCTTCTCCAAAGAGGAGGTCTCGAGGATACCAGCACCATTTGCCTACACCGTGATAGGGAGATTTGCTAAGAAATGCTTACTTATTGACAATATCATGAGGGTATACGTAGCGCCGGGTAATTTCCTCAGACTGGTGGTTATTGGCGCAAGCAACCATTGGAGTGTCTTCATTCGCTTCCAATTGGGAGCTGACTTTAGGAAGGCTTGGAGTCAAACTACGTGGACGATCAGTGGCTCCACTATGCACACCTATCGATGGACGGCTGAATAGACGAGTACCTCCCGAGAATAATGCCCCCACTCTGGGCCAATATGGATAGGTTTCCCAAGGATACGGCCACATCTCTTCATGCCCACTGCTCTTGAATCTTTAGCTGGTGCAGTTGGAATATTCATACGTCTTGATAAAGACGTACATTTGTTCAATCGCCCCGGATATGCAAGGGTATGTGTCGAGATAGACCTACTTGAGCCCATTCACCGCATGATCCTTTTTCGCAATGGGGATGAGTTGATACGCCAGCCTATTGTGTATGAGAACCTCCCACAGTTCTGTACACATTATATCCTCCTTGGTCATACCCTTCATATGTACTGCCAATAGGAGTCGTAGACCACCTCGACCCTCATAGAGGAGTACCTTCCCCCTTTGTCGTACAATAATTATATAATAGTGGCAAAATCCACTACCCATGATCGTTGCCATACCCAGAGGCCACCCTCGAGCACCCGTCCCACCCCTATATCATAGGGTGTGCCTAGTGTCCCGCCTCCACGAGACTCTATGTCGGCTAAGCCGGCCCCGGCCAAGCCTGTCCTGCCCACCTCACAGTGGGTGAAGAAGGGCGTTAACATGTGCCCCCCAACCCTATCCTTAACCCTGAAGGCCGCTACTACTAGTACTCGATCGGGCAAAGGCAAAGAGATAAGGGCCCCACCTACTACAAATACATTTGCGCTTTTAGATGTGCTAGAGAGACATGATGGAGATTATATGGAGGTTGAACATATCCACTCTAGTATACCATCCCCCTGTCTTTCATTTTTGCGACTCTCCTCAGCCCCTTGACCTACATCTTCACAGTCCTCTCATAGTCCCCTCTCATCATCCAACTCCCCCCCTTACCTCTCCCCCCTCAAGCACCTTCCCCTCCACCATCCCACTCTCGCCCCGTCCACCACCCTCAATCTCCCCCATCCCCGCCACCTCGCTCCCCTCCACCTACCTATTATACCTCCCCTTCATCTTCGCTAACCTACCCTAGTTCCATTCCCTGCCCCCGCACCTTGCCCCTCCCGATCTTCCTCCTCGGACCCACTCCTCCCCCTACCTCGCTCTTCCCCCTCAAACTCACTCCTCGCTCTACCTCGCTCCCCACCCTAGCCACACTCCTCCTCCACCTGATATACTCACCTCCCTGCCCGACCTCCACCCATCACATATCCGTTTTGAGTGGGAGGACTGCTTGACTAACCGTCAAGCCTCACTCCCTAGTTTGGAGGATACTTGTGGGGATACTAGCCGCCACGCTTCCACAGGAGAAGAGGACGATGATCCCTCCATCTCAAAGGCGTCAGACATCGACACCTCATCTCCTTTAGGACATCACTCGGATGCTCCTCACACACGTCGCATCTATAACACCCGATCGCGAGTGCGTCACACGAGCCGATAGCTTTATGATTCCAAGTCTTGTTTGGAATTGTACAAGGATCGGCAACCCTCTAACATAGTCACATCTCCTCTCCCTTATCAATAAGCATAATTTAGGAATAGTTGGACTTATTGAGCATCGGACTACATCGGATCACTCTCATTCCATTGCGAGGAAACTCAGAATGGATCATGTTTATTGTCATTCCTCGAATAAGCTCAGGCTTTTTTGGAAGCGGGATTATTCGTTAGAACTACTGGCCGAAAGGACTCAGTACACCACTTTTGACGTACTGTACACCCCAAAGCCCTACATGCTTACCGTAGTCTATGCCTCACATAGACACCTAATGCAGGAGGCCCTCTGGGAGGAACTTGCCTTACATATCCATTCTCACTCAAGGCTTGTTGATCTCCCTTGGTTTCTAGCTGGGGATTTCAACTGCATACGGGTAGTCAGAGAACGCCAAGGAGGCTTCGCATCTCAGTCATGATCTATGCAAGCGTTCAACGACTTTATCCATCATACATCACTTGTGGAGCCTCCTACCATAGGGGAGAAGTGGACCTGGTGTAATGAGTGTCAAGCAGATGCGCATATGTACGAACATATCGACCGCTGTTTTAGTAATAGACTACACCGATGCATTACACCATCATGATTGAGATCCTACCGAGATATTACACGTACCAGTCACTGATCCTCCTTCCGAACTTGAGTAATCGAGTCTGCCGTCCTCCATTCCGCTTCCAAGCCATGAGGTTAGAGCATAACGACTTCCATCATTTTGTACACAGCCATTGGCATGAAACGATCTCTACATCACCTATGGAGAACTTCAGTTTTAGGCTGAGGAACCTCAAGTTCCACCTGAAATGGTGGAATCAACATGTCTTCGAAGACGTACACGCACCGATTGAAGCACTCAAGACGGAACTAGCTGTTGTCGAGCGACAGTTGCAAGATGGTTGGATGGACAATGTGGGAGAGCACCAGCTTTGACTTAGAGAGCAGCTTGAGGACACTATGTGGCGTCAAGAGATTTTTTATCTCAAGAAATCGCGTGTCCAATGGCTGCAAGAAGGTGATAGAAACACACGTTTCTTTCATCCCTTGGTCCGTCACAAAGCACGTCCTTATTATACGACCCTATTAGAGACGTATAGTCAGGACCCCGCCCAACTAGCAGCCGCAGGAGTGGAGTTTTATCATTCACTACTCTCATCACAACCAACTGATGTGAGCGAGGACCTTCTCGCCTCTATCCCTCACTTGGTGACTGACCAAGAAAGCACATTTCTCACAGCCCTTCCTACTCGAGCAGAGATCAAGGAGGTCGTCTTTTCCTTGGGTAGGAACAAGGCCCTAGGACTGGATGGATTTTCACCAGAATTCTACACTGCATGCTAGGATATCGTAGGCACTGACTTGGTGCTTGCTATCAAGGAGGTGTTTACGTGCAAAGTCATCCCTCGGAGTTGGAAATCCACTTGATTGGCACTTATTCCAAAAGTGGACACTCCAATTTCCTTCAGAGACTTTCACCCCATTAGTCTTTGTAATGTATGCTACAAAGTTGCATCCAAGATCATTACAAATCGACTAAGAACCTTCCTTGATAGACTTATCTTGCCTGAGAAGTGTGGTTTTGTCAAGGGTCGACAGATCCATGACAATAGCATGCTAGTTCACGAGCTAGCCCTGTCATTAGACGCTCATATTCTGGGCTCAAAAGTCATCATCAAATTGGATATGGAGAAGGCCTTTGATCGAGTCAAATGGAATTTCCTTACCCAAGTGTTATGTCTCTTTGGGTTCACTGATGCATTCATTGATCTTGTCGATGCGTGATTAAGAGAGAATTATTTCTCTCTCTTGTTGGATGGAAATTCCATTGGCTTCTTCACGGCCACGAGAGGTTTACTTCAAGGTGTCCTATCTCACCCACCCTTTTTATATTGATGGTGGATGTCATCAGCCGATCGGTAGCATGTACGATCGACCATGGCCTCATCCAATCGTATTTTATGAAAAGGGGTTGCTCGATCCTCTCGCACTCTTTATTTGCAGATGATGCCATCCTTTTCCTTAATGGATCTAAAAAATCCATTAAGGAATTTATGAGTGCCTCACTGCATACGAGCAAGCTTCGGGCCAACTCGTCAATGCCTCAAATAGTAGCTTTATAGTTGGTCCTTCCACCACTATAAAGTGCTCTGAAATACTCCAGCACAATATCTACTACCCACGAGGACGCCTTCCTTTCGACTATCTTGGATGCCCTATCTTTCTAGGACCCACTAGGCATCATTACTTTGATGCATTGCTGGTCAAACTGAGAAAGAAACTAGATGGATGGAAACTTCCTTTTCTATCCCCTAGAGGACGTATCCAAATTATACGACACGTCCTCATGAGTATCCCGTTGCATACCCTTGCGATCCACTCACTATCTCTCACAGTCCTCCAATTAGTGGAACGACTATGCGCACGTTTCCTATGGTCTAGTCACCTTGAGGGAGAGTGTCGCCATCATTGGGTCTCTTGAGAGAAAACTTGTTGGCCAACGACCGAGGGGGGCTAGGGATCAAAAGCCTCCCGGATGTCCAAGACATGCTTCAAAAGAAACTTGCATGGCGTATTAGCACCACACACTCCATATTGGGAAGTTTTGTTTTTGCCAAGTATGGCGAGCGGCCCCATCGAGAGATGGATATTCGAAGCCATCGGCGATGGTGGACATGGCAGAAACACTGGCTCGAGATAGCCTAGGTCACACGTTGGCAGGTTGGCCGAGGTGCGATTAGCACCTTGTTTGACATTTGGCATGGTGACGAACCCTAGGTGGCCATCCACACTTTGTACCACATCGACTGAGACTCACATTAGCCCAGCTACTCATGGGCAACATGGTACACCTATGGGAGCAGCATGACCTCCCTTCTGACACATTTTCCTAGGTCCAGAGTACCCATATACGGCCCACTCCCGACCGTGCAATTTGGACGCTCACACTCGATGGAACCTTCTCCTGTAGATCTTCTCGGGGGCATTTCCATGAGAAATTTGCCATCCAGCACTAGGGCTGCCGCATCTGGCATCCGGCGATCCTCACACATGTCTCCTTTTTTCTTTGGTGACTCTTACACCATGGCCTTCCGATTGATGATCAGGTGATCCGTATAGGTCACTCCCTTAGTTCACATTGTCACTGTTGTCCCGCATCACCACAGGCTGAAACTATAGAATATATTTTCTTCCATAGTGAGACAGCCCTAGACTGGCGCCACATCACACACCCTTGGCGTCCACTCCTTCACATCCCACTGACCCCATTTGAGTGTTTTGGCAAGATGTTTCTCTCACCAACACGCTCTAAACGGAGTCTCATCCTGCACATCAGCATAGCTTACTTACTATGGGAGATATGGAAAGGGCAAAATTCCTCTCGTTATGCATGGACACCCATGTGCGCTGCAAATATCACGCATCGCATCAAGCCCTTGATACGGCGCTCGCACCATCTCATCCCGCCTCGTGATCACATCTCATCCATCATGTGTGGCTTCCTTCGCTCTTGGGGCATTCCGGTGATGCTTGCCCCTATCTGTATTCAGCTACAAGTCATCCGTTGGCTCCCACCGCCACGTGGCATCCTCAAACTGAATGTAGATGGTGCGACCAAAGGGAATCCGGGGCCAGCAAGGGGAGGTGGTATCCTCCGTGATCATATAGGGAGTATTCTCTTTGCTTTTTCCTCTTTCTATGGCATACAAACTAATACAGTAGCTGAGGATATGGCGATACGTGATGGTTTACTCTGTGAGAAACAAAACCTTCACCACGTCGTCGTAGAATCGGACTCACAGGTGTTGGTTGACATGCTTCCTGTAGGTACATGCTCCCAGTGGCGCCTACATTTTGTATGGCAGGACATCATGCGCCGCCCCCCTCGCACAACTGGTGTTCGTCACCAGCTGCGAGAACGAAATCAGACAACAGATGGCCTGGCCAACAATGTAGTACACACACGACCTCCTCTCTTTTTCTTTCTTGGCAAGCCCTCCCTCCCTCAACTTGGAGATGCTATCGCATTAAACGCCTCAGCTTGCCGACGTCTGAATTCCTGGCCTCCTGAATTTGGCATCAGCAATTCCCATAACCGAAGATACTTTCCAACAACCGTGGGTTTTCAGGCTTGCCTAGTTGCAACACCCTAAAATTGGTATTTATTTCAAGCAATTAGCACAATTTCACGCACTTAAAGAGTTTGAAATGGGGTTGTTATCACATATAATGTGTTAATTAATTTTTCCAAGTGAATTCTGATTTTTCCCTAATTTTCAGTTAATTATATGAATTTTATGGAATTTATTATAAGCTTTGAATAATTCTTTTTAAATGAAAATGGTAGGTTGAAAAGTTACTTTTGATGTTAATTAATCTGGGAACGAAATACTGAATTTTCAAGAATTCTCTAGGATTTATTGGATTTTTTGGGCATTTATTCAAAGAACAAATGATTTTGTTAATAGGAAAAGGATATATTTAAATGGAAAATATTTCTTAAGCAATTTCTAAAGTCAAAGGAGCTTTTCTTAAATTTTTGCTACAATTATGCCCTTAAAACAACTCTCGGTGGTGGACATAAGCAATTACAATAGTTACAAGGTTTTATTGCAATTATCAGTATTTTTATTTAATGTTTTCAGCAAAAAATGGAGGAGAGAGGGCAAAAAGCGTAAATTTTTTTGGGCGGCATCGATTTACATTTGCAAATTTAATCATGGACTTTATTACCAAATTCCAGGCCACTCTCTCTCCAGGAGGTACGCTCACCTCCCATGCTGTGCATACAAAGCGCACGCACGAAAGTGATGTGGCACTCAGTGACTGGTTTAAATTATGAAAAGTGCACAAGTACATATTATGTCTATTTCTATTGTTTTCCTTTATTTTTATTTCAGGACAGGGGGTACCTGGCACTACGAGATTGAAACCAATTTTTAAAGTTCAAATGCGTCGGCCAATCAGAGAACGACACAACATCGCATGTATAAAGTAAATTAAACTAAATAAGTGGAAATTGATCCAACGGCTTAGATTGGCCATTTTTTATTTATTAATAACTTTTGATGCTGACGTCCAATTGACATAATTTTTTTATGGATTTGCTCGCCTGAATCTCCTGTTTCTATCTATATGGTTGGATCATTCACATCAAGCATATACTGATGGGTAAAAATTAATTACTAAATGAGGGTTAAATGGTAATTTTTACCATGTAACCTAAGTATAAAAGCCAAATTTTGAGAGGAGGGGATCATTCTGGATGTGGCTCTATCACAGCTGCAAGACAGAGAGGAGATTCATCCTGGATCAACCTATTAGGTGATTTCTATTTCATTGTTTTTGAATTTTAGTGTAATTTGAATTATGTTTTAGTGAAGTTTGTGATTTTTCCTCTTGAACTTGGTTTGACCTTCTAAATCGCTTGGCTTGAGTGGCATGTACAAGCCCTTACAAGGATTGAGAAGAGAGATTGTGAGATTTACTTAGCTATTCCAAGTGCACCATAAAAAATCTAAGAAAAAAGGTTTAATAATTAGGAGATTAAATTGCCCCTTTTATTATCTAAAAGTTTAGTAATTTTTGAATCACCAAGCCTCCAAAACCAACCAACACCAATCAAATTTGCTTCTTAATCACTCTAATTGACTCCTTCGATGCTTTAAATTGGATCAAAAAATTCAATTTAGAGCTCCCTATTTCTTCTATTCCCCCCATCTCTTCTACCCCCCTTTCTAAATTCATCATCTAATTAGGGTGGTTAGATCTTCATTGAAGATCAAATTAACTATAATTAGGGTCAAACTATATTCGCAGATCACAATTGAAATTCCTTACTAGCTTCCCCTGGATGATACCTCTACTTATCATTATACATCTTAAGTTAAGGATTATAAAATCGCAAAATTCACCCCTATTTTTTGGCTTATCAGTAGTTGACAAAGTCATTTCAAATAGGGGTCATATTATCTATAGTTCTGTATCCATTATCCAGAAGCTCTGTCAGAAATAGATAAATGTCCTTTGATCTCAAGCACGTGCAAGGCAATCTTTAGAATCCCTACCATGTTGAATTTGACCTCACCAATTCCTATAGCTGAAATATACTTTCCATCATCAGTCAACAATCTCAAGGGTCCTTTGAGGCTCAAGTAATTGACAATGTCATCTCGATCGGCATTCATATGATATGTAGCTCTGGTTTCCAAAATCAGCAAGCTCTATCAGAAATTGAAAAAAACAAATCACATGAGCAACCACATACATGCCTGCTCTTGGTTTGCACAGTTCTCTTTCTACAGAGGTAACCACATACATGTTCTTTGATGGTTGATTCTTGTATGCCATTTTCCAGCATGTTTATTTAGTACGTATCATTTTCTTGTGGTAGTTGCACAACAGTTTATCCCTTGGATCAGTTCCTTGCAATTGCATGGTGCATAATTGAAGTGCTACAAATATATGTGACCGACAATCCAATCACACATTCCCTATCTTGTTCCATGTTCATTAATATACATATTTATTAGTGTGCACATGTTATGCTTAAAATGAAGTTCATGAATGCATGATCAGACTTACTAAATTATGATGAGAATGTAATATGGAGATATCTAGTCTTTAATCATGTCTTCTAAATATTCCTACTTGAAGGATACTTAAGAAGGACATCAAAGTATTCGGATAGAATAACACTATCTAACCTCACTCATTTGATGAGTATGGACAGTCCCATAGCCATTAGTGTGGAGAAATGAAGGATAGATAGTCGGTGCCCTTTAGTGGAAAGAGTGCACTAAATTGATTCATATGAATCCCTAAATTGTATTATACCAAATTGTCAATCAGGTTGATTCACTTCATGGTTGTGGTAGTAGTCCTCATATCAAACACACCAAACGCATTTTGTGGACGAGCCGTTGTATTTTGACTATGGCCTACGAGTCTCTAATCATGAAATTCTAAACACTCTTAGTTCAGGTGCATCAATAAGTTCACGAAAACAATTGAGGGATCAAGATGGGCTTGTATGCTCTCAATATAAAAAGAGATATCTCAAGGAAGATGATCCAATGAAGTCCTTGGCCAAACTAGTAAAAATATCACAGACGAGTTATTTTATGATTTACTAATGCATTAGTACTCTTTCACATGACTGATTAGAGTTTGGCAAATGATGATACCCTAAGTAATCCTAGGAACATCAAGTAAATGAGAGATCATAAAAACATTGTAACCGATGTTGGACAGGTTATATGATTAAGTCGATACACACTCCTTTATATCTTCTAGAGCACAAGGTGTAGCTTGCCACCCAACATGGTGGATACTTAACCTATAAATTGGGTTAAAACAATATGACATTAATTAATGTATATGATGATATAGTTAATTAATTTATAAGGCCAAAAAAGGTTATTGAGTTACTCAAGTCATTAACTAGACTAATACATGGGCCTAAAGGGTCACAAACAAATGGTCTTTTGAACGTCAAAGATATACTTAACATTTGGGTTTCTATAAAAATATCCACTTGGTATAAACAAGGGAAGAACCTAAATGAAATTCACTCAAGCCAGAATTTTTCTCTGGCTTTTCCCTTTTATTCCCTTCTCCCTTCAGGTCCTCTCTATTCCCATGCGATCGGAATGATGTAATGATGACGACGGAGGGTGAAGGGAGCTCATCAAGGCAAAGGAGAAGATTTGATGTGTTGAAGATCATCTGGATACATCTAGAGGTTTTACACATCAGCAGCTCCAAATGAATTTCTCAAGGATCAAATCATGGATGCAATCTCCAAATGATTTTTTCAAATTTTAATGATATCGTTACAATTATGTTGAACTATTTTGCTGCTAGGAATCCTTATCTTCATCCAGATCAAGGCCTCAAGAACCTAACATGGAGAACATCCATTGGGCACTAATCAAGGGTCAACCCTTTAACCTGTGAATGCCACTTTTGTGAGCTTCTCAAGTCCAGATCCCATCGTCAAGAGAGTCTCCTCTTCAGCTATCATGCCAATAGCTCAGTCTAAATTTTGAATATTCTCTCGGTCAAATAAATCACTTCTGACACTATCTTACTCAGAATTTAAGCCCTTGAGGAATTCAGTAAACCCTCTCTCAACAGAGCGAGGTTTTTCTAATCATTGGAAATGGTCGTTTTCCTTTCAGATCATCTTCAGTCAATAATCTTACACCATTATCAAATCATCTCCCCGCTTGGCTTGAGCAGCCTTTTCATTGATATCATATCACCTCCGATCATTATTCTGTTTGGCCTTATTCTTCTAAATCTCAGCCCATTGTCCCTTCATTGTGTCCACATATTTCTAGAACAATAAGTTTTTCATCGTTTCTAGAATAATAGTACTCAAAATCCACTATTAGATATGTTCTTCTTCATCACGCCAAGTTTTATACATAGGTATCCCCTTCTTGACTAGATCCACAAGCTTTCTCCTAGAAATCTTCCTTCAATAGCAAGTTCCACAAGCTTTCTCCATTCATAACTTTGGTTCAATAACCCATCTAACTTTGGTTCAATAACCGCAAATACTTGGACATGTGGCAACAATTCTATTTCCTGGACCTCTTCATTATCCTTTGACATGGGGATAACATAGACTCTGAAATTCCTAGAGTGAATTATCAACAAATACCAAATCCAGATTAACCTCCAATGATGAGGGTGCAGGGAGAGCACCGTCCTTGACTATGGAACCAAATTTGATAACATCTTAGTCGTTCACTATCTCTCCTTTGATGCTCCTCTTTAAACAGAAAATGGGACTCTTGCGGCGGCTAGGGTTTACTTGGCAAAAATTTAACATATTGATTCAGGTCAAACTGGTTTAAATACCAGCCAATACAAAACAGGGTAGTAGAACCCACTGGAATACAATGACTTAAAAATAGACATATGGGCCACTTATAACATGTCTGTTCACAAATAAAGAAAAATAAGTATAAAACACTTATGGGCCATTTAAAATATGTGATCTATTTACACTTGAAGAACATAATAAATTAAATTTCCATCAAAACCTATCATTGGAATACCCAATTCATTCAGATTACATCTCTACTATATGGTTCTCGGCTCGCTGAGATATGTATGTAAATCATAAAACAACATGAACAACAGTTATGTTCTAGATCCTCAAAGGTCACCATATCACAGGAGTGATAAGGATCTAGTGCATAAAAATTAGGTTCGAGTCTAGATGTGGAAGTCATATTCTGATCCCAATTATCATTTGTGTGATTGTGTGTATGGGTATCCTTGTATGGTGTGCCATGAGATTGTTGGGGTAAGAGTATTCATCCCCATAAAAATCATGATACGTTTTGCTCTAGAAAGAAATATATCTAGACTGGAAATCTGGGTAACCATCCAGACAAAAGCCATGATGTGTTGGGTGTTGGCTATGATCATCTTTGCAGTACCAATAAGATGTGGATTAGTCAAGGATAGTGTCATGTTGCTAGATATGTGGATATGTGTAATATGAGTGGTACATCTGATAACTGTGTGATAAAATCTTACCCTTTGATAAACCAGACTTTGGGTTAAATAAGTTGTTTTAAGGCTCTGATTTATGCGATAATATTTTTAAAATTTTCCTTACTTAAAATAGGGTAAGTAAGGATCGAATCCACAGGGAGCAAGTAATGATAGAGTAAATTGCATTTCACATATATTTTAAAATAATTATTTGAGGTGATTTATACTTTTCTGGATTTTTAAGTGTTTTATAAATAGCAAAATCAATAAAATATCTGAATATTATTTTTTATATATATAATTTATATAAGTATAACTGTGGCTTTTGGATAATTTTAAGGGCAACAAATAAGATTTACCATTAAAGAAAACCTTTGGTCACAATTGGTTGGCGAAGGGGGGGTAATAGGTTGAAGACATTGTAACTTTTGCTATTAGAGGAATTTTCCAGTGATGTTTGATGTGTTGGAAATCTTGAATTCTGTCCTATCTTCTGGAATTTACCTAGACAAAATGATGAGAAAATTCAAATCAAACATTCACGCTATCACATAAACCTCGTTGTCACTTTCCAAAGTGGTGCTCTTTCTCGAAGAATATTGATCACCATTGACATATCTCTCCCACACTCAAATAGAAAAATAACGGATCAAAGAAATCTAGGCGTCCAACAACAAGTTGGGAGCGGAAATCCAAGATGGTATACAAAGAGAGCGGAGAAGAGAATAACTAGAAGTTCCCTAACTCTCCCGGCCATTGGATTTAGTTCCAAGGGTTCGAAAGGCTAGGATTTCTTGATTGACATCCTGGACCCACGTTCCCTCCTTCCTATATTTGAAAATAGGCCTTTCAAATTCAATTTGTGGGTTAGTTCCACAATTCTTGCCTTTAGTTGACTTGGTCTTTAACGAGGTTTGAATGGGCTTTTAGACTGGGCTTCGTGTGTATCACACATCCCTTTATTATCTATTAGATGGCTTGGTTTTATATTTTCCTTCCATTTGTATCTCAAATTCACCATTGTAGCTACCTGAGTCCTGTTTTTCAAATAAAACTCCAAGAAGATGTGAGAAATCCACTCTACTCTAAGGAGTCAAGTGTGGTTAGTCTAAAAAATCAATAAAATGTATAAAAATAGATATTAGGAAAATAAATCATAAATTTCTCATTTTATCCTTAAGTGGTTAATAATTATAGTGAAAAAATAAAAATATGTGATAAAAAAGAAATATATTTTATTGATCTAATTTGATGTTATTAAATACCCCCCAATTAAATCATTGTTAGACCCTTAAAAATGTTCATTAAGTTTTTCTTGACTTATTTAATCATCCTTAAAAACAAAGAGCGAGACAGTGAAGTATCAGAAATAAAAATATCAATCAATTTTCAACACATGACACCTCTGTTGACAATTTAGACATAAACCTGTAAATGACATGTAAGTCTTCCCCCTTGTAGCTTGGAAAGAGATAATGAAGACGAGAAAGAGAATCTACTTTTTTCCATGTATGATTCTATAGATAAGAGTGCCCTTACAATTCAAAACTAATAGGTGGCCCTCAGATCTCTCAAGGCGGTGGACACTCTCTCGCAACAGGTTGCTACTAGATATATTTGATATATATATCAAATATATCTCTTGGGATAAGATACTTTTCTTCTCCTGGTGAGCACAAAATGGCAAGTGGCTGCTAATGAAGTGAGTTGGTCAGGATATGGTTACAGGGGTAGTTATAGGTAAATAGAGAAGAGAATGATGGATGGCTCAAAATAAAGGAAAGGTAAGATCAATGATAACATGTCTAGAGGGAAATATTACTTAGACGGCTTTACTCCCAAGATTTAGACAAAATGGGGAGGTAGAATAAATACTTATAAAATTGATAAGAATACTTCTCAAAAGGATGGAGAGCTCATACACAAGAAGCCCTATTATAAATAAAGTGCTAACAAAGATGAGAATGGAATCCATCAGAAAGGATGTCTTGAAACCACATTTTATGTGAGACTTTATTGGATGTAAATTATGTCAAATTTATATATTAAAAACTGTTATTTTAACCCCATGGGAAAATTATGTATGACATGAGAATTCATTCCAACAATGAAGCTAAGATTAATAAAATGATGCAAAAAAGCCTTCAAATGTTTAGGGTTTCATGCCCTCTATTGAGTTCATCACCCCTCCTTGGGTACTCTTACCTATCTAGCACCAGGCTATCTTTGTATTGGGGCTCTCGCGTACTATGGGCTCACTTTGTGAGCCTTCTTTGGGCTTGGCCTTGCGTGTGTGATGTCAGGTGCTGCTGCTTGGGCGCCAATACATCTTAGCATGTTGTGCTCGCTTGTCTGCAGCTGGTGTAAGCGCTGATGTGCTTGGTATAGCCACAAGTGCCTTTAAAACTAATTTTTTTATGTTTTCTTCTTCTTCCATATCTCTTTTTCATTTATTTTATTAATTTGACTTGATCTTTGCAAAATATAAACTAACATACTAGAGAGAAAAATTAAATTCATTAAATTTAATATATTTTTAAATACAGTTATAGTGAGAATTAATGGAATTCTAAATCATGTAAAAGTTACAGTAAAAGTGTTGTTTTAAAAAAATGGCCCAAATAATTCATGAAATGAGATTTCATATAAAATTTAAGATCATATGAGTATATTTTCAGGACTCATTTTGGGTTCATCACTCTCATTTCCACATTACATTTAAATGATGTGTAATGATCTGAGTTCCATGTTTCAATTGTCGTCACTTAAACATGGCATTGTTCAGTTAACTTTTTTATTTCTATTTTATTTTTTTGCACATCAGGACATGTAAGAGGATTTTTTCGGTATGAAAGTGACATAGCTCTCTATGAGCTTATCTGGGGTCCTTTGCCTACCAAAATTCCATTTGCATCATCTAGATTTGATTATTTTGTAATTTGGTATTACTGGCTTGGTCATCAGAACTTCCTAAGTAACAAAAATCTCTACTTTGGACCAATTTTTCCCCTTTCATCTTTACCTTGTGTTAAATGAGTATGTGTAATTATGCTACGTGTAAACAATTTGGCTTTGTTTCTAGAAATTCCCCTTGGGACTTGATTCATTGTGATATGTAGGGTCATTATTAAACCACCTCTCTCCTTGACCATTGTTACTCTATTGTCTTCTTTTATTGTACATATCCTCGAAAATCAATGCGATGCTTTTATAGTCCTCTATTTTTTTCATCAGAAAGGCTTCTGCTCTCACACCTCACAAAAAGATGGGTTTTTGAGCTTGGGGGGCTTCCTCTTCGGCACCTTTGTGCCAATATCGATATATAAACTTGCTTCCATATTTCCTTGGGTATGTAGCCTTTGCTCAATAGTACCACCCCACTTTGTCAAAACACTTTTTCAGAGGCCCTGAGAGGCATTTATGTTGACTAATCTTGAACTCAAAAATGTTATTGAGCTTATCCTTAGTATCCAAGGAAATATATCGTGTCTAGTGGTGTTACTTCTACTGAGGACACCTCGTACATTCTGTTGACATCCATCTCAATTTGTATCACCACGATAATTCTTTGTTCTTCTATTAACCCACAGTTTGAGCACTCACTCCCCGTGATATCACAACCCCAATTCATGTTTGGCACCTAGTTTATTGACACTTGTAATAATTATTCCTGACATTGATGTGATTAAATGTGAGCTTAATCGTGTTGTTGGTGTTCAATTTTATGCAATGTGCTTACTAAATCTCCCCTAATCAAAATAAAGAAATATGGATAAGATAGAAGAATACTTGTTTAATTTTTATTTTGATTAAATATATCAAACAAACGATAGAAGAAATTAGGCATATGAATTTCAAAAGGATATTTATGTTATCCTAAGATTTGTGGATTTTACTTTTTGGTGATGAAAAATTCCAGACTAAAATTTATCACCAAAACTTCTGATAAAATTCAGATTTCGTAACTGAATAAAATTATAGTCAACCTTTTTACAATATTTCTTCAAGATTTGAAAAGTGAAGACAGAAATTTGAGTCCAAGATTAAGATCAATGAATTCCTTTCATACAGAAGGAAGAGGTGGGGTAGGTATGCAGTTGAATTATATATTAACAAAATTCAAAATCAATATTCAATGGAGAGAATGATCTAGAAAGAATGAGTAGTGATAAATTGAGGGAAAGTGGAGTTTTAGGGTCGTCTCGCATAGGCCTATCAATGTAAGATGGTAATTGAGATGAGAAATGGGTGATAATTTTTATTCTTTGAATATTGATTTCCAATGCAAATAAGTGCTTTGAACTCTCAAAAATCCTCTTAGGGCATCAATAAAGTGAGGAAGTGAGGAATCAAGAAAAATAAAGAATAGACTGAATCCAAATATTAAGCAATTTTGACTTCAAAAGCAGCAGTTGTATCCTTTCTGGCCAATTTCGTTGGGGGTGAAATTCCTCAGTGTTTTTATAACCTAGCATGCATGGCCAGGTTGTCAAAATATGAGAGAGCCCTCAAATTTTAGGTTTTATCAAATGGTTAGATATCCAGATAGCATTATTGGACTTTGATCAATGTGAGATGTTGGATCAACACTATTTCTCCACCACGCAGAAAAATCAGATTTTTCTATAATGTTTTTCTTCTTCCAACCAGAGAATGATGTGGTACCAGCAGTCCTGGGTGTTAAAATGAAGAAAAAATATATCACATATTTAAAATAAATTCAAGCGTCTTTTTGGCATTTATTTTAGTGCTAAAAGGAGACCTTGTTTTTTCACTTAGAGCTTGCCACATAGGTAATCACATAATAAAACCAATTTTGAATTTCGAACTTCAAGTCATTACATTATAGTGGCTCCATGCCACATTATCGCAAAGAGGAGCTTCATTTTTTGTGTGTCCCTGCCAGCCTACCATCATTGCCTTCAATTAAAAAAAAGTATGCTGCATGTGACATGGAATATTAAAAGCGAAAAAATTATAGAAATTTATGGCATCAGAAATCTCAATGCCATAATTATATTTTTCAATCATTGGCAAAAGCTGGCCAAAAATACACTTGCAAGTGGCACGTGAGATTTAAACCCACAAAAATATGTACCAAATGCATTTGATAAGTGTAAATATATTTTTCAGCTTTCATTTTAGTTACTTAATGAATGAGTTTCAAAAACATTCTTTAAAAATATGGAAAAATATAAAAATCAAGAAAGGTGATTTTTAATTTAATATAAAGTCATAAAATCTATAATATACGTAAAAACCTTGATAAATAATACCAAAATATTATAATATCAATTTAGATCATGATAACATAGAAATTTGCGATTTTGATGCACATTTCCATATAAGATGAGTAATATTTTGATTGGAATTTTCATGTTATCAACATTCCTCTACCACCCATCTTCCCCTTTCCATCCTCAAAGACAAATGGTCATGCAACCAATATCCTATCTCTTGATTTATTTCATATGCTCACCTCCAACCTTGTATTGGGGCCTTTGCCTTCGCCAACATCTCTAAGTCAATTCCCAATAACTATCTTGAGGTAATGTAGGTAGAGGAATGGAAATTGGAAATTGATTTGTAATTTGGGACTCCTGTAGATGACAAGACCTTAGTTTCATTGACTCATTGACACAGTTGTGAATGTGATCCTAAGAAAAGAGACACAAAAGACATCTTGTGGATGGACAATTTTGTGTTGACTTAAGACTAACAAATACCTGAACACTAATTTTGTTATGAAAGAGAAACAAGTGCATGAATATGATTGAGTAGTCAACAAGGGGTTTCCCACCCTTAGAAGAAGAGGATATAGCTCAAGGAAGATGATGCGATGAAATTCTCAGCTAAGGTTGTGGAATATGAGACGGGAGATCACTGATGATTTTCAAATGCACTAGTACTAATGGGCAAGATTGAATGGATTCTAGTAGTTGACCGTACCTTAAGACATCTAAAGATCATGAAGTGGAATCAAGGTCTATATCTAATAATAATTTATGACAATAAGGTTCCATAAGAGATCAATTAAGCTTTGTGTATATTCTATAGTATGAGTTGTATCTTCGCACTTTATGGAACGCAAATCATCCAATCAATTACGGAAAATAGCTACCTCATTATTTCACCTACACGTTGATATGGTTAATTTATATGTTTGGCTAATATGAAATACATCAGAGTTATTAGGAAGAATATTTTATGCAAATGATATTTCAGGTGCGGTAAAATATACTTTAAGTTTAGGGGTTTAATGAAAAGTTCGCGTTAAGTATAAATATTATAAGTCCATGAACATTAAGTATAAATATCCGCCGCCGCTGCCGCTACCCCCGCAGTCGCCCCCACCATTTTGTCATTGCCGCCACTACGGTCTCCGTCGCCGCCCACACGCGCTGCGCCCCCCTCGCTGTCACGCTTGCCGTCTGCGTGCCCGCACTGTGTCTGCACTTCAACACCTACCTGCCCCCCACGCCACCCTGCCAGCCATGTTATCGTCGCCCATTTACTTGCAAGCCTCGCGTGCCACATGCGTCGCCACTGACAACTTCGCCCCCTTTGGTGCCACACACCGACCATGCCACAATCATGCATGCAGCTCTGCCCACCATCCCCACATCAACAGGCCCCACATTGACTCCTGTTGTTATTGTCACAGACGACCGAGCCACTTCTATCCAGGTACGCCCGCACCTCACCCTATTTACGCATTCATTATTTCCTTCAGTGCCTTCTGAGCGCATCTCTACCATTGAGGTTTGGATAGAGATAGGAATATCATCCTGAGGGATAGAATTTCTATACATACGTCCTTGGTTGCACCCGTCATGGGTGTGCGCACTAGCAACAGTAGAAGTGCTCACACCGTCGGTCTTCAACCCAAAGTTTGGGTCATTGGGAGCCTAGTGGCACACCCAGGACCTTCTTACCGCAACTTATTAGTCGTTGAGGTACTCCAGCACCAAGTTATACTTCTAACTGATTATTTTACAGATACATTTTGCATTTGCATTCTAGTGCATTCACCTGGCTAATTGACATCAGAATGATCGCTTGATCCCCCCCCCTCGTTCTGCATCACTTGGAATACACTAGGTGTGCTACTGCCTTAGAGGCACAGCTAACTTGGGCCTCGTATTCTTACCTAGTAATACTAGAATTGATCAATTGGTTTTAGTATTTTTTTAAAAAGAAAAGGTTCCTTTTGACAAACTTATAATAGGCAATATCAAGTTTCCTGTGAGAGGAAGATTTGACTGGTCCCTTAACTTCCCTGATTTGGTTGTACAAATAATCCACTCTCCTTCTCAGCTTATTGCTTTCTGTTACAATGCTAAGCCCAACATCGCAGGAGCATCTAAGGTGCCGTCGCCTACAACTTTGCAATATTTTTTAGTCAACGGTTGTACAGAGCAGTCACCTACAACTAATCTCATGAGGATATAAGGAGGATAATGGAGCTGAATTGATGGTAAATCGATAGGAATATAACAATTTGGCTAGGTAAGGATTGAGTGGTGCCAGCCAAACCAACACTCAAGAAAACTATGATTTAACTTGCAAAGAACGAGGAGGAAAAGGCTATCGAAACAATATAGTGTGTCATTGTTGCAAGAGAAGAGTTGGTATGAATTACATGGACGGCCTCTAAGGACTCAGGCTCACTCTGTGTCCATTCAGGAAGCCCATCAAGACGAAAGGGAGATATGTGAACCCAGTGGTATTAGTGTTGAGTTCAAGCGAGACAAGGACAAAGTTAATACTCTTCGAGAAGAACAAGAGAAGTTGAAAGCTTTAGTGAGTTCTACGTCTATGGCCAAATCCAATTGCACGCCTGGTAAACAATTATATACTGATGACCACCTCTATTTGGATTGGAATTTGTACTCTAGAGCTACTGATCATATGACATTATATCAATCAAAGTTACGCTCTTATACTCTGTATGAAGGGGGTAGAAGGATTTTCACTACTAGGGGTGAAGTCTTGCCTCCACCTGGCATTGATGATGTAAATATAGAAACATTGGGAGTACTTGACAATGTTTTACATGTGCCTAATCTCAAGCCTCAGTTAGTATCTCTTCAGCATCTAGTTCAAGACGTCAAATGCTCACTAACCATTGATGGTGTTCGTTGTTTTGCAAATGACAATGCAAGAAACTTGAATATTTCACTCTTTAAGGAGAATAATGGCCTAATTTATGTATCAGATGAAGTAAAGGCAAGAATGACGGTAGATGCTCAAGCTCGATGGAAAGCAATGACAAGCAAATAGAAGAATTGAAAATTTTACATTTTTGATGAAATAAATGTTTCCTTCTTTCGGGAAGAACCTTGATATTTTAGTGTTAACTTGTAAATCATATCAATGAGCAAAACATAAGAGAGCTTCTTATAGTGGGATTGGGGAGAGAAGTAAACTTCCATTCTCACTTGTCTGTGGAGATGTATGGGGACCAGCACCTACAACTTTACTCACTAGTGAAAGGTGGTTTCTCATTTTGTTTGATGATTGCACTAGGTTGACATGGGTACATTTACTTAAACATAGGTCCGAGGTGACGAGCCTGGTACGTGATTTGTGTGCCATGGTCAAGAACCAATTCAATATGTTTGTGAAAAGGTTCCGGTCTGACAATGCAAATGATTTTTTTAATGAGAAGTTGATCATGTATTTTCTAGTGAATTGAATTATGCAATAGTCATTGTGTGTCAATACTCCGTAGCAAAATGGAGTTGCAGAAAGGAAGATAGGACATGCGGTTAATACAACCAAGACACTTCTCCATCATCAAAAGCATGTGCAAGTATTTATGGGGAGAAGCGATGCTTACCGCAGTTCACTTAATCAAATGAAAGTCGTCAAAAATATTGAATTATGAAAGCCTAGTGGACATCATCTCAAAATTAGTTCCCCTGATTAATCAAACTCAGCTAAAGCTTAGAATTTTCGGGTATACGGCATTTGTTCACATGCAAAGAACTGTGGATAAACTCAGTCCATGAGATATTAAATGTGTTTGTGGGCTACTCACAAGGGAAAAAGGGATACAAGTGCTATGATCCCAAGTCAAGAAAATATTCACATCTGCCAACGTGATGTTTCATGAAAAAGAAAAGTTCCTAAAAGATGAGATAGAAGACCGAGTCCAATTATCTACTAGGGAGAGTATATTTGAAGATGAAAGTGCACATGGTCAACCTATACCTGCAAATGTTGAAGTGGTGTTGGAAAATCTGCACTAATTGGATGATGGGGACAGGATGAGATATTAGTTGATGATAAAAATCATCGGAAAAAACAATTGAGGTAGCAGCTGAAGACGAGTCAATAACAGAAGAAGTTAGAAGAGATGAACCTGAAAAGGATGTCTCATGTTGAAAGACCGAATCAGAGTGATGATTCTGAATGGCCTATCACACTAAGGAAAAAGGAGCACGTACCCAAATACCAAAGTATCCTCTCTCTCACTTTGTAACATATGAGCATTTACCCTCAGAATTTCAAACATTTCTGACCAGGATAACGTCTATTGATATTCCTAAATCAGTGAATGAAGCATTCTCTGATGACAAGTGGAACCTGGGAGATTGTTGCTCTTCCCCAGGCAAAGCATCCAATTGGGTGTCGATGGGTATATACAGTAAAGTATAGAGCTGATGGGACAGTATAAAGGTATAAAGCCAAGCTGGTGACCAAAGAGTATACACAATGCTATGGAATTGATGATGAAGAAACCTATGCATCAATGGCAAAGTTGAATATTGTGCATCGCGTTGGGTGAAAATAGCATCAATATGATGTTCAAAATGCATTCCTACATTGGGATTTGGAAGAAGAAATTTATATGCAGCTCCCTTCAGGTTATTATTCTCAAGTGCCTGAATCTAAAGTTTAAAAATTAAAAAAGACCTTATACGGGCCCAAGCAGCCCCTGGGGGACGGTTTGGAAAGTTTTCTCAGTCACTGAAGAGTATGGGGTACACGCAAGGAAATAGTTATCATACTCCATTTGTGAAGCAGTCCCCAACAGAACATGTCTCAATTCTCTGCGTTTATGTGGATGACATGATCATCATAGGTGATGATGAAATGTAACAAAATATTTGGGCAATCGGCTAGCTAAACTATTTGAAGTTATCTCTAGGACAGTTAAGATATTTTTTGGGTATTGAGGTTGCATACTCAAAGGATGCCATTTTCATTTGTCAGCCAAAGTATATTCTTGACTTGTTGGAAGAGACTAGAATGAGTGATTGTATACTATCTGCAACTCCACTTGAATCCAATCTGAAGTTAGGCCTTTGTGAAGATTCATCTCCAAAAAAGGAGATGTACAAGAGATTTATTGTAAAAGATATCTACTTGAATCATACAAGGCCAGACGTTGGACTTCTGAGGAAGTTTATGCTTAGTCCCCGATAACCTCATTGGCAGGCAGCAAATAGAGTATTATCATACTTAAAGGGTACATCACATGGTTAATTTTCAAGAAAAGTGTTGGAATCAACCTAGAAATCTATACAGACTCAGATTATGGTGGATCACTGATTGATTATAGATCAACCATTGGGTATTGCTCTTCCTTGGGGGAAATTCAATCATGTGGAGTAAGAAATAGTCGGTTGTTGCATTATCAAGTGCTGAGGCTGAGTACAGAGCATTGTAAAAAGGTATTTTTGAATAAATATGGCTGAAAATTATCTTAGATGATATTTGATTACAAATAAAGCAACCAATCATTTTATACTATGGCAGAAAGTCGGCCATTGACATAGCCCAAAATCCAGTACAACACGATCGAACAAAGCACATCAAAAATTAACATGCATTTCATAGGAGAGAAGATTGATCAGAAAAGTATTCCACTGCAGTACTTGTCTACTCTCAACATGTAGTTGATCTTCTCACCAAAGGATTTCCAGGGAGCTCCTTTCAGTAGTACATGCCCAAGCTGGGAATTAGAAGCACCTATCTACCAGCTTGAAGGGGGAGCGTTAGCTGCAGACTCCTATACTAAGAATTTTCCCATTCGTGTTTTTCATACTTTCTTTATTTGTATTTTTCCTTTAAGTAACTGAAGTCATGTTATGATAGGCCCACTATTATACGGTCCATATTAGCATCCCATATATATTAGTGCGTGGGTGTGACCTAAGTGAGAAAGAATCTGTTTTTGGTGTTCATTATATTTGACACCTAGGGTTGAGGTGGTCCAAATAGGATAGTTTTCATGGTGAGAAAGTCTTCAAGATTTTTCAAGAAGGGTTGGAGAAGAAGTGGAGATCCAATAGCAACGTGATCACGAGGATACTTCTAGAGGCCGGGCATGGAAATGACTTTAGAACAATCTCAAAGTGATCAAGTCAAGTGTGGAACAAGTTCTCCACAAGGGACATATAATGTATTCGTTTCATAAATCTATTATGAATTGATTTCATCTTCCATTACATTGAAAAATCATTGTTCCATGACACCATAACCCAACACCAACCAGGTGCAACTCCTGATGCTCGCACACCAATAGCGGCAAGCCACCATGGAGGTGCCACGCCTAAGGGAGCAAGTACCCCACAATATACTCATGCCATCACGGAACTCATTGCTACAGACTCATTGCTTCATCACAATATACTGATGAAGACGAGATGGGACTTCTGCCGCCGCCTCCCCACCACCAGGCCATTGTCGCTTCGCGGTTGGGCATTCGTCTATCGTTACTGCTGCCAGCACGGTCCCGACGGGTACGCCCAAACCAGCAAGACAAGATAATACCATACCAGCAAACCTAAATGGGTCGCCGATGAGGGAAAAGCGGGCTGCCAACCCCTAGCCCATGGTGATTGGGCTGGACCCCCTCCACTTGCCTAGAGAGGGCTGCCCATCCCGCCTCGGGCCCAATCCACCATGGGACGTGCCCCACTAGCGCCGGGACGGGCCTGTACCTCTTCCCCCATCAAGGGATAACGGCCCACCTAAATTAGGGCCCTACCCACGGTGGATCGACCCTGATCCATCCCAAGGCGGGTCAAGCCACCCCGACACAAGGCACTACATGTTAGATTCTGCACGCCCTCTGGCTGTCATCCACGTAGACCACATCAATTGCATCTGCAATGCAGGATTGCGTCCCATGCTGCTCCTCATCGAGCCTAGCTGTCCTTCCCCATCATGATATTGAGGTTGGAATTCAGTCGGGCATGGCAGAACACAAATTTGAAGGTCCATACGACTCTCTGTGGCCACCCCCCCCCCTCAGGCCTTCCAACGGGGCCGTCACACCGGCTAGACACCCACCACGATCAAGGTTACATCCGTCACTGCACGGCCGAGCCAACCATTATCTCTGAAGAGAGCCCGATTGCTGGTTGGAGCGTGTCGCGCAGTACTTCTGTGCCCCCCCACAATAGTTCAGGGATGCGGACAGTACAATTTCTCGTCCTGGGACGAAAAAACCGTCCTGTCCAAGGATATGGACGAAATTATGGACGAAAATTTGTCCCGTAAACCACCGGACGGGACGGTTTTCGTCCCGTGGGACGAAAAAACTATCCGTCAGGAGGTCTTGGACGATGGACGGATGAATCTGGACGAAAAACCGTCGGATTCACATCCGATGGTTGAGATGTAGCCACGTGGCCTCGCTATGGATTTCGCATTCTTACTCCTCCGTATTTCCCTAAAAAACTTAGAAAGATATATATAATAATATATTAAAATTAAAGCCCGCTGGCCTTCTGGGCAACGCCCTAATTCGAGAATCGGAAGAGAATGGCATACGCGGCGATGAAGCCTGCCAAGCAGGGTCTTGAAGAACAGGTGCTTGAACAAACCCACGGTATCAGGATCACCCTTTCTTCCAAGAACGTAAAGAATCTGGAGAAGGTTTGCGCCGATCTTGTGAAGGGTGGAAAGGATAAGAAACTCAGTCTGAAGGAACTGGTGAGGATGCCCACTAAAGTTCTCCACACCACCCTCGGAAGTCCCCCTGCGGTGAAGGAACTAACACGTGGGACCGATTCGAGCTTCGCATGCAAAAGCGGGTGATCGGCCTCATGAGCACCCCCCAAGTGGTGAAGCAGATCACCTCCGTCACCATCGAGCCTGGTGTCGAAGTGGAGGTCACCATCGCAGAGGTTTGATGAAGGTCTTCGACTAGGCAGCGAGCTGTTTTTTCCAGAAATTAATGTGTTAGACTTCCGTAATTTTCTTCAAGTTATTTTATTTCTTGTAATATCTATTCTCTGACTACTTCAGGGCATATTTTTTTTAACACTTGAAGATTGAAAATCTCGTTCTAAAGGTGCAAAAAAAAAGCCGGCTGGCATTCTTCTTCCGTCCAGCAGCGGCACTCCACCGTGATGGCCGACGTTCTCCAGTGAAGGCTGCCCTGCAGGCTGCCCCCCATCAGCTACCTTCTCGTCGCGACCCTGGAATTTAATGGTGGCTGGGGTCGCCCTCAAAGGCAACCCCGCTGCCGCCCTCCGCCTCTTCCTCGACATGCAATCCGCCGATGTTCTGCCCAATCGATTCTCCTTTCCCACAGCTCGCCTCTGCCACCGCCTCCTCCCCCGCCGTTGTTCTTCAGCTCCACAGTTCCCTCCTCCGCCCGCCATGGCGGCAGCCTCTTTGTCCGAAGCTCCCTCGTCGATGCCTACGCCAAGCGCGAAGACCTCCCCACGGCGCAGCTCGCCCTGCGCCAGGGCAGCGGCAGGGCGAGGGACGGGACGAGGGACGAGGGTTTTTTTTTGTCCCGGACGAGGGACCGGACAGATTTTTCCGGTACTGAATCCGGACGTCGGACGGGACAAAATTTGTCCCGTCTCATCCATTGTCCACGTCCGGGACGATCCGGAACTATACCCACGATGTGAGACGCCTGCGCATTTCGTCCTCTTATTTGGGCAGGAAGACGTCAGCTTGGTTCTCCTATGTAGACCGTGCGGGATTCCACGACTTGGTGGAATCAAAAGACAACTCATTCGATGTTTTGGTCTCCAACCTCAAGAGGTCCATCGTCGCCTCATACAACTGCAGTAGACCGAGTCCATGGATGACTTGGCCATCTCCTTTATGGAGCTCATGGACTACCTACTGTCAGCTTTCGGCTGATCTTGGAGAGAAGCAATGGAGAAGCTTCTTCTCCACTTGTCCAAACCCTGGCCGCCAGAGGAAATACCAGATTCAACCAACGTTATTAAGTCACAAGGTTTTACATCATAACCCAGTACTTATACTGGTTTTTACACTTATGCGGTCTCGTGTACCGGATATGAGGGATCCAAATTATAAGGGTAGATATCTAATAACAGAAATACATGGCTTTAAGGACATAAAGAAAAGAGAAAGGTGGATGTCTGCTGACACCCCCTCTCAAGCTGGGAGATATATATTCTTCATGCCCAGCTTGCTCGTTAGCCTTTGAAATGCACTTCCAGGTAATCCCTTGGTAAGAATGTCTGCTGACACCTACCCCTCTCGCCGACGACACCGCAATGCATGCTCTACATGCCACCCTCCAACCTGCGCTGCATGCCGAAGTAAATCATCTCCGTCCAAGGACCACTAATGAATTAATTGAGCGTGCATCTGAGGTAGAGTCGATTCTTGCTAAGCTTTAAGAACAAGGGGACCGTCGAGCAGGGTAACCGTTCTGTTCCCTCAAGGGATCATCTCCGTGGGCCCTGCCACTCCTGGCATAAGCTGCAGGTGCCAGGCAGGATCAGCCTCTGCTGATGCGCTGCCTCAACCTCACAAAGGATGAGTTACTTTGTTGCCATCACAAGGTCTTTGCTTTCAGTGCATCATTGATAGGTTTCCCAGGCCCGTCGAGGGCACTTTTGTCATATTTCCCTTTTTGTGATTCCTTCAAATAGCACAGCCCTCCTTCTGGAGAGGGCAGACTAGAAGTTTGGTTCTAAATTGCTCTTTGGTGTTCCCCCTTCCCTCTCGTCTCCTCTATCTCCACTCTCCGTCTCTCTCCACGATCCCCGCCCCTCGCGATCGTCTCTTCCTCACCACATCTCCAGGCAGCTCATCCCTCGGCCGATCCCTACCTTCCCTGCTCGGCCTCCTCTCCTACCCTTCCCGTTTCTCCTCTCTACCCCAGGAATTTCTGCCTCGTCTCATCCTCCACTCCTTCCAATACGAGCCTAGATCAAGGTTTGTATTAGAACTCCACATCAACATCGTCACTAATCAGCCAGATGAGACCGGCACCAAACCAGTCGATAATGCGCACTCAGCATAAGATGACGACAAAGGGGTAGAGGCCGCTCAACTCATCGCAGTACAACTGGAGTCGATGGCCGCCATGGGTCACACTTCGCCCCATGCTCTCCAAACCCAAGGAGACATCCTCCAACAGGACATAAAGGCGCTCATTGACATGAGCGCCATGGCGAACTTCATCTGTCGCCATCTCGCTAGTGCTAGAGCTTCCCTTCAGCCGTGCATCCCCATATCTGATCCACCATGGCATTAGCATCCACTATGGCATTAGCACACTCACCCAAGTGGCGATGAGCAAGTTGCCGCCATTCTAGTGGGCCTCCATGAGTATATGGCTGTGGTCACTCTCCTGCCGGTTCCCAACCTTAGCATGGATGTCATCCTAGGGTATCCATGGCTAAGCACCCTTGGCTGGACGCAGGCACACTAAGATCTTTTCTTCCTAAAATTCTAGGTGAAGAGGATGTGGCATACCTTGGCGCATAACCATGATACTTGCCTCACATGCACTACACGACACCAGTCGAACAGGGCCCCAGGCACTTTGCACATCATGAACACCGCATCATCAAGCACTTCCCTACCCTCCCTTACAATGGCCAAAGTGCAAGCACTCATGGGACACTGGTTCCCTCGGGTTATTCACCACCTAACGGGACTCCCTTTAGGACACGCCCTCAACCACCAAATCACTATTTTCCCACGTGTGGGTCCTGCCAACTCATGCCACTACTGCTACTCATATCTATAGAAGGATGAGCTGGAGAGGTTGGTTCGGTAGCAACTCGATGCAGGTATTATTCAACCTTCGCACAGTTCCTACTCGAGCCCGGCTCTCTTGGTCCACAAGAAAGACAACAATTGGTGATTCTGCGTCTACTACTGTGCCTTCAACAAGATTATGGTCCCCAACAGATTCCCGATCCAAATGGTCAACTAACTTCTTGAGGAATTGCATGGCATGGCGTACTTTTCCAAGGTTGACCTCAGATCTGGATACCACCAGATTCGTATGCATAGTGCGACATCGATAAGATGCCGTTCTGTACTTACGTGGGCCACTATTGAGTATCTCCTCATGCTGTTTGGGCTATCCAAAGAACAGCCGACCTTCCAACCCTTAATGAACCTCGTCTCCAACCTCTGCTACGGAGGTTTGTGTTGGCATTTTTTTATGGTATTTTGATCTACAACTGCACCTAAGACGATCAAGTGGAGCACCTCCAAGAGGCCCACTCCCTCTAGGTCAACATCAAAAAGTGTTTCTTCCTCCTTCCATGTTGGAATACTGATACGCAACACTTCTTCTCCAACCATTATCAAAGGAAGAAGAGGAGGCACGTGTGAGAAGACCTACGTGGACCACGCACGTGCCAGATCTGGCATAAATAAAAGATAACAGGAAATAAGCAGGAACAGGTCATTTTTCAAGAACTCAATTGCCGGAGCAGGCAGAGGGCTGGGGAAGCAGGATCGGGCCTGCCATCCAGAGTGGAGCTGTGAGGAGGTCTCCACGTATTCTTCTTTCATTCTTCTTGTGTCTTTTCTATCCATCTGTAAATCCTCTCGGAACTGTGAACGGGAGGGTTATCACGATTCAATTGATCGACATTGCAAGATTATCACCATAGTGGGATTAGAAATCAATCCCAAGTATTTTCGAATCTCAAGATTGATGTCAAATACCTTGGCCAGTGTGTGTTGTCCGCGGGAGTTGCCACAAATGCCGACAAGGTGTGCACCATCCAAGAGTGGCTGAGGCCCCTCACCCTCTTACACCTCGAGGGGTTTCTCAGTCTGGCAAGCTACTATCGGCAGTTCGTGGCTGGTTATGCCTCCAATGAGGCTTGGCCCCTCACACATCTCCTCAAAAAAAGCATGTTTGCATGGTCCAATGAGGCTCAATTGGCATTTGAGCATCTGAAACACACCCATTGTACAGATCTGGTACTCACCCTTCCCGACTTCTCTCATGAGTTTGTTCCAGAGACATATGCTTCAGGTGCGGGCATCAGGGTTGTGCTCATGGGATGTGTATTTCAGCAAAACCTTACATCTGAGGGCTCACGCGCCTCAACCCTAAGAGCAGGAATTGATGGCCATTGTCCTCGCTGTTCACAAGTGGCGCCACGACCTGCTCTTCCAGCCCTTCATCATCCAGGATGACTAGCAGAGCCTTAAGCACTTATTGGAACAGCATGAGGTCCAAGGCAACTACAACAAACGGTTGTCTAAGCTCTGGGGTCATAGCTTCACCATTCATTACAAGGCAGGGTGGGTGAACGTGACCATTGATGCATCGTCTCTCATTCCCCCACCCAAAACTTTCACCCTTCACACCATCACATGGTCCCACTAGCACAACCTACCTCCATCCACTAAGCATTGTCCGAGGACCCCAAGCTGTCACCCATCCTACGTGCCATCCTTTGCATGGAACCAACCAAAGCGTTGGGCAGAGTTAAGTTACAGCATCTCCTACTGTTCAGCCATCAAGATGACTCCTTTTGAGGTATTGTATAGGCACGCCCCACCTACCCTCCTCTGTATCGGTCCCACCTTACCCCTGATTGATGACGTGGACCAGCTGCTCCACAACCACAATACCCACCTTGATCTCCTTCGCCACCATCTTGACCGTGCCAAGGCCACCATGAAGACACATGCCGACAAGCATCACCTCCCCAATTAAATTTTTTGTGGAAGATCTGATCTACCTCAAGCTGCACCCCTATCGCAGGTAGTCGCTCGCCGTGCGCCCATTTGAGAAACTCCCGCCTTGCTACTTCAGCCCCTATTCTATCACCCACCAACTTTATTTTGTCGCCTACAAGCTATCTCTTCCGGGGGATACCCCCACCCACCTGGTCTTCCATGTGTCCCAGCTCAATCATGCTGCCCCCACATCTGTCCAGCCACAACCGCTCCCTTCCACCCTCACCGAAGACAGTGGCAGGTAGCACCAGCAAGATCTCCACCTTCTGTCCCTCCACGGCCAGTTGCCAAGTCCTCGCCCATTGGCGGGTCTCCCCACTTTGACGTTTCGTAGGAGCTCGCCGCTACACTCTGTAACCAATTTCCTGAATTCCAGCTTAAGGACAAGATAGGCAAAATAGTGGCAGTATTGATATGATCTGCCAACGCATATATGTCAGGAAGAACACCCAGCAGCGGCCCAATCCGGAGCTGTAGGCCCAAACCGTTTCAGCCTCTACTTAAACCCTCCCTCCCTGGAGGAAAGGGGGCAGGAAATCACTTGTGAGTCAACCTAGTATCCTTCTGCTCTGTTCTGGTCATAACTCTCCCTCTCCGTGCTCGCAGGACCAATGTCATCTCCGTGCCGAGCAACGACCATACATTAGTGATCCTTCACCATCCTATCAACCATTCCCATTTTCTCCTCTCTACCCACGGAACTTCTCTCTTGTTTCTCCCTCTCTCATCTCTCCTTGAACGCTTGTTACCGTTGAAATATCACTTCTAGTTTGGGGATCGAGTTACAAGTGGGAATCGATCAAGATACCGAGCCACAATCTTATCATGCATGCACATAAACCAATGCAACTTTCAACACAGGTTAGTCCATAGAGTTCAATTTTATGTAATTACATTTGACAAATTCTCGGGACCATTCATAGCCTATGAATGATAAAGAAACTGTCTTTAAGAGCTGTAAATAGAATGAGGAAGAGGAGAGGACGAGTGGGAGAATGGGAGAGAGAAAGAAAGAAGGATGCTTTTCTTACAAATTAGACATCGGGAAGAAATACACAGACAGAAAGATTATTGCTGAGGCAAGCTACAGCTTTATGTACATACCTCTCTTGTGGAGGAAGCCAGCAACAAGGCACCAAAATATAATCTCTAATATAACAAACGCAAGAGTTCCCCATTTCTTGGATTGAACTGCAGCCTGCAACCATGACTCAGACAAGTTCACCTGAAAGCGACATTTTTTGTCCCCAGGAGAACAGTGTCATCAGGCAGTTCATCTTATTATGTTTCTGTTAAAACTTCCTTTGCATGCAAGTAAAAAAAGTAGGAGGTAGAAAAAAGTAGTTAACACCCAATTAACTAAAAATACAGTAATATAGTATTAAGAATTCAAATGTTGTACTAACAAAGTTATAGAAGATGACGAAGGGAACATAAAGGAAAATAAATTAATAAATTAAAAAATAAACTTAAATAAAAACACAAAATAAATGAAATTAAGAAAATAAATTTAAAAAGAAAGGTAATTACTCGTTCAAAATAAGATAAATAAAGTGACGGAGGAAATGTAAATAAAATATAGAAACAATAAAAAATTATTATTTTATGGGAAAGAAGAAAAGGAGGTTTACCAGGTTGTTCTCAGAGGAGCCCCAGTAGAACCCTTGTATGGCTGCAGGAAAGAGTTCGCATGCGGCTAAAGCATACACGATGAGAGCGTTAAGGCCCATCCACTCTAGTAGAATTGTTGCCTTCTTCATTTTTTGAACATCAACCTACATTATTTCAGAATTTTGAAAAAATAATTAGCCACCGACTCTAGCATGGAATGAGTAAATCCATAAGATAATAAGAATAGGATGGCCAGAACTTTTTATTTTTGACAGTGAAGGGAATAGGGGACGACTCATCATAGAAATATGAAAAGATAGAGCCTTTGAAAAATAGTTTAACTGTTGGGAAATAGGTGGTGTGGCCTACTAGGTCCACTAGACCTTAGCCCACTAAGGGTTCCCTCTCTTAATCCCACATTGATAAATCTCTAATACTCTCTCTCTCAGCCCTATATAAGGGCATGTATCCCTTCTTATCTAAGTAACAAAGTTCTATCCATATTATCTTCTTCAACATGGTATCAGAGCCTAGGTCAATGACCAAGGGCATCTTCCGCATCGGCGTCCAGGGCGGCGGAGGTTTTTTCCCTCTGCCGCCCTGCATCTTCCGTCCGCGAATCATCTCCGTCGATCTCCTGCGTGTGCTCTGCATCCCTCGAGCGATCTCTGTCCCACGGTGCTCCCAGGTTAGGACTCCTCCTCCCCCTCGTCGCCTCACCTCCTCTCCACCCTAGTCTCAATGCCGGCTTCCTCGTCAGGATTCGCCTTCGCGTCCTCATCCGTCCCTTCTACCTTCTCTTCATACTCGTTCTCGGTGTCCTCCTTCTCCTTGCCGTCCTTGTCCCTCTTCTTGGCGTCTTCTGGCCAGCCTTCGTCGCCGTCTATGTTCTCTTTCAGCTCGTCTATCCTCTCCGGTGGTCTCCGGCGGTCTCCAACCGCCTTGGCCGCCTTCAGCCCCCTTGTCGGCCGCCTCCGCAGCCTCCGGCCGCCCTCGCATTCTCACAACCCTAGCACATTTCCGGCCGTCACCGGCCGTCACCGGCCGTCTCCGGCCGTCACCGCTCGTCTCCGACTGTCACCGGCCGTCTCCGGCCTTCTCCGGCCGTCTCCAGCCGTCTCCGGCCGCCTCCGGCCGTCACCGGCCGTCTCCAGACGTCTTCGGCCATCACCGGCTACCTCGGCAGCCTCCGGCGGCCTCGGTCACCTTCGGCCACAACCGACTGCCTCGGCTGCCTCGGCAGCCTCTGTCGGCCTCGTCACCTCGGTTTCCACCGGCTGCCTTGCCTCAGCTGCCTCAGTCGCCTCGGCTGCCTTGGTCGCCCTCGTACTCCCTCCACTGCCCTCCGCCGCCTTCGGCTGGCTCCAGCACCTACGGCTGCCTCGGTCGCCTCAGGTCGCCTCAGCTGCCTCAATTTCCCTCGGGCTCCCTCCTCTGCCCTCCGCTGCCTTCGGCCGCCTCCTACGCCTACGGCAGCCTCAGTCGCCTCAGCAGCCTTGGATGCCTCCGGCTGCCTCCTGGTGCCCCCACCGCCTCGGCCATCTTCTCTTTTTCAACCGTCTTCAGCCTCCAGCCGTCCTCTGCCATCTTTCCGGCCATCCTGCTCCACGCTCTACACCGCCTACTAATACATCACAATCTGGGCATGGATGACGAGCATCCACGCTCCAGCTTGCGGGGGAGTGTTGGGAAATAGGTGGTGTGGCCTATTAGGTCCACTAGACCTTAGCCCACTAAGGGTTCCCTCTCTTAATCACACATTGATAAATCTCTAATACTCTCTCTCAGCCCTATATAAGGGCATGTATCCCTTCTTTTCTAAGCAACAAAGTTCTATCCATATTATCTTCTTCAACATAAACAAAAAAATCCAGACCAAAAAACTGACCTCGAAACACTACTTAACAATTCAGACATTTTCCATCAACGATAAAGCAAATACAAAAGAACAATTAAAATTTCATGCACTCATCAAATTCATATTTATGCTGAAGAATTGACTTCCTTTGAATTCAAAATGCAAATCTATGGCAGAGAAAGCATTAGAACTTACGATGTAGTATAACACTGTTAAGACAATTCCAGCAACTCCCGCCGAAACACACAGATAACTAAGTGTATACAAAGGTTTACTTAAAGGCACGCCTGAAGGAGAAAACACAGATCAAGAAAAAGTAAGAATAATTAAATTTATCACAAGTTGTAAACCCAAGAAATGTGAAGACCAACATCTTTACATTACCTAATATCCTTAAGAAGAAACCTAGTATTAGCAGCAGCATAGAACTGATGAGCCAAGAAATTAGTATCTTCATATGCCCCTAAGCATTAGAGCAAACCTTTATCATCCGTCTCCAGAAGTCTACCCATATCAACGAGGGGACATGAAATGATTTCCCTAAAATGTGAACAGGATAGAAAACATCTAAACACATTTACATGTACCATACCTTAATGTTTACTATTACATGGCCATAATGTAGTCCAATGAAGCAAGTCACGGCAGCTGTCAAAGAACTGAACGTTGAGAAAGCAGATGGTTCCAGTGAGGATTCTTGAATTTGTAAAAATTACGATACTTGAATAATATTTGGACATGATACAATTATCAGAATATTTTTCAATAAAAAAAGGAAAATAGACATAAAAGACCTCATCCATGACTTTCTAAATCTTGCAGTATTTGGGTGTCAATATCATCAGAAATTAAGATGGTGTTCACAGCCAATGTTTCGCGTCCAAGATAAGCACCAAAGAAGTTTCCGAATGGAAAAACATGAGAATAGGAACATGAAAAATCTCATACAGGGCTTTGTAAAAATTGCAGTATTTAGAAGATAATTAAATGTGTAACTTTCAGAAATCATTATGATCCATCACCACAAGGCATTTCATAAAAGGCATCATCTGACATACGTGGCCAGGGAATCGTATATATTACAAGATCATCAAATTAACCAATTCTTTCAAAAAAAAACATCCTGCTAACCAAAACCAGTATCTTTACAAAGAGCCAGAGTCTGAATGTGGAGTTCAACAGGGAATTCGCACTGAATTTGGTCCCCCCTTGATGAATTAGTAACCAATTTATAGGACCCTTGATGTAGGTTTGTATCGTAGGGGAGTAGAGGAGATGCAATGTAGATGTTCCCGGGGCCAGAGAGTAGAAAGGGAATGATCCCCAGGGTCAAACAGAGGAGGCATGGATTGACCAGGGACGAGCAGAGGGCTGACAATCGAGGGGACAGGGATTGCCGGAGACTAGAAGATAACACGAGGAGGGGTAGGGATACGGCTGAAGATCGGGTGAGACAATCACGGGGATAGGAGGATCGAGATAGTGAGCCAAGAGGCAGATATTACCTTAATTCTTGAGTTCCCTCCTAAAGGAATGGCTACACATATTCATAGAGAGGGGAAGCTATCTATCCACAAAATTCAAATCCCATTAGGGGCTAAAATGCTGAAGATACCTTTGGGGTATAGGATCCCGTTATACTCCCTACTGATCTCCATGTAGGTAGTGTTTCTTTAAAATAAAATATCCATGTAGGTAACTCTGACAAAAAAGGAGGTGACATGCCCCTCCCAGCCATCTCATGTCTCGCTCAAAGGTCTATCATGTATGAGTGAAGTTGCATGCCCACCCATTCCTGAACTCTCTACTCTGACAAAGTCCCTTTCAATATTGGGTTCCATGAACCATCCCAACATTCTCTGACTGTGAAGTGCGATTCTGGCAAGGGTGAAGAATTTGGGAAACACCACCTGTTGGATGCCATGGGCTGTCCTATCATCTGTCCAGTACTTCGAAAAATTCCCGAGTATGGGGGAAGATTTTTCCCAAGCCACGCCAAAAAGGAGACTTCCCTCGAACTCTAACAACACGCCTTTCCCAATCCAGCTCTGATTCATATCTACCCTTCAAGAAGTTTAGACCTAGATTCTCCTCTGACCACAAAATTATTGGGATATGTCAAGAGAGGAAGGAAGAAGATAATGACATAACTCAATAGAATACATGGCTGGGTATACATATACCCTAGGAGGGAGAGAATGATAAGAGGGCTAATGGGCTTATAGAATAGGGCTCATTAGCCCATAAGGTGACTATCTCACTAACACCCCCCCGCAAGCGAAGTATGGATGTCATCCATGCCGAGCTTGGACACTGCATGTTGCAGGAGAGGTCGAGATAGTCCTTTGGTAAGGACATCAGCAGCTTGATCAGCGGATGGAACAAATTCCAAGTCAAAGATGCCCTCGTCCACGCGCTCCTTGAAGAAGTAGCGGTGGAGTTCCATATGCTTGATCCGTCCCTGTTGGCCAGGGTTCTTTGCCAAGGCGATTGCCGACTTGTTGTCGCAGTAGAAGTGGATGGGGCCGGAATACTCCACACGAAGGTCATGGAGAATTCCGTATATCCACTGGCCTTCAGAGGCCCCATCGGCAAGTGCCCGGTATTCGGCTTCAGCACTGGCGCGCGGCACTATATCCTGCTTGCGGCTCTCCCAACTGACACGACTGCCGAAGACAAAAGTGCAGGACCCCGTGGTGGAACGACAGTCCACAACTAAGCCGGCAAAGTCCGCATCCGTGTACACCTTCACGGTCCGCTCCATACTCCGAGGAAAGAACAAGCCCTTCCCGGGGCAGCCCTTTAGGTACGCAAGTACCCGGTTGGCTGCCTGACGATGGATCTCCCGCGGAGAGTGCATGAACTGACTGAGGAGGTTGACGGCGAAACTGATGTCGGGGCGGGTGTGGGTCAAGTACAGGAGTTTCCCCACCACCTGCTGGTACTGATATGCGTTCACCGGTGCTGAGTCCTCCCCCTTACCCAACTTGACGTTAGGGTCGATGGGAGTAGTAACCGGTGCACACTCAGTCATTCCGGTCAAGGCCAGTAGGTCAACGGCATACTTCTGCTGTGACACAAAGATCCCCCGGGGGGAGTAGGCCACCTCAAGGCCGAGGAAGTAGCGAAGAGGCCCGAGGGCCTTGATTTCGAACTCCTTGGCCAACGCAGAGCTGAGGCGGCCGGCCTCTGCAGAATCGGACCCCGTGATGAGGATGTCGTCGACGTACACAGCCAAGATGGAGACACCCGCGGAACTGTGACGGAAGAATAGGGAGGCATCCCCATTGCTCTGAGTGTAGCCCTCGGTCTTCATGACCGAAGAGAACCGACCGAACCACATCCGCGGTGACTGTTTCAGTCCATAGAGAAACTTCCGCAGCCGGCAAACGGTGCCCGGGGGGCCAAGGGTATACCCGGGAGGTGGCTGCATGTACACCTCCTCCGTCAAGTCACCGTGGAGAAAAGCATTCTTCACATCGAACTGTCGTATCGGCCAGTCGGAACGAGCCGCAAGCGCCAAGAGGAGACGGACTGTTTCCATCTTCGCCACAGGAGAGAAGGTCTCGAAGTAGTCCACGCCATACAACTGAGTAAACCCTCGAGCCACAAGTCGAGACTTGAGGCGCTCGAGAGTACCATCAGCATGATGCTTCTTGGCATGAATCCACTTGCAATCCACCGCCCTCTTGCCAGGAGGAAGTGGGACGACTTCCCAAGTGTGGTTCTTGAGCAAGGACTGCATCTCCTCATCCATCGCCGCTTTCCAATGAGGAGAAGCAAGAGCATCGGATAGGCGACGAGGGAGGGGATGCGACTCGATGTGAGAAAGAAAGGACCGGTAGGAAGGGCTTAGCCGATCAAAAGAGAGATAGTGAGAGAAGGGATAGAGAGGTGTGCGAGTGCACTGACGAACCCCTTTCCGAAGGGCGATAGGCCATCCCAACTGAGCATCATCATCAGTAGACGAGGGTGACGCATCGTCCGACGGAGGAGCGGAAGCAAAGGAGGGAGAAGAAGATAGCTCCCCGGGGGTAGGGGGAGGCTCCCCGGGGGAAGATGGTGCACTAGGAGAAGGATACGGTGCACCAAGAGTAGGAGGTAGCTCCCCGGGGTGAGAGATGGACTTCCCGGGGTTAGGAGGTGCACTAGGGGGAGGATACGGTGCACCGGGAGGTGAGACGGTAGGAGGCAAGGGAAAGAAGGTGGCTGGGAACGGCGACGGTGGAGGAATGGGTCCCACAAACGGAAAGGGTTCCAAGGAAGGAGTCGAAGACGCCTCAACCAGCGGAAGGCGTGGCGAGGTAGAATCACCGAAGTAAGACTCATGCTCGGCAAAGGTGACGTTTGCCGAGATGAAAAATCTCCGAGACGGAGGGTGGTAGCAACGGTAACCTTTCTGGAGAGAAGCGTACCCGACGAAGACGCACCGGAGAGCTCGAGCATCGAGCTTCGTGCGAGTGGGAGCCGTATCGTGGACGTACGCCGTGCACCCGAAGATGCGAGGGAGGAGTCCAGTCCGCAGTGAGAGATGGGGGAACGCGGTGGAGAGACGATCCAGTGGGCTGACAAACCCGAGGGGCTGGGAGGGGAGACGGTTTACGAGATGGGTACTCGTTAAGACCGCCTCACCCCAATACGCCCACGGAACAGAATAGTTCAGCAGAAGGGTACGGGCGGTCGACGTGACATACCCGATCCGACGTTCTGCCATACCGTTCTGTTCCGGGGTGGCCACACAAGAGGACTCGTGGAGAATCCCATGGTCAGCAAAGTACGTGGCCAGCTCGGTGTTGACGAAGTCCCGGGCGTTATCGGAGCGGAAGCGCTGAATACCTCGGCCAAACTGAGTACGAACCATGGTGCAGAAGTGACGGACCGTCGGAGCAACCTCAGATTTGGCGGTCAACAAGTAGACCATGTGTAGCGGGTGGCCTCGTCAACAAAGATCTGAAAGTATCGGTGGCCCTTTAGGCTAGCCTGCGGGGCGGGTCCCCAAACATCACTATGGATGCGAAATAATGGAGTGGAGGAGTGCGAGGTGGACGGAGAGAAAGATGAACGACGGTGCTTCGCCAGTTGACAGGCATCACACACGATAGTCTGAAGGTCCAATCCAGTACACATCGAAGGAAAGAGACGCTGTAAAACTGAAAATGGCGGGTGACCCAGCCGTTGGTGAGCCAACTGGAGACGTCCCATACGCTGCACATCCGCCGGTCGGAGTTGGCGGTGAAGCAGGAAGCACCGAGAGCGCCCTCCATCGTCCAACAACAGCAATCCGTTCTCCCGCCTAATCGGTGTAGTCCGACCCACCTTGTCAGATAGAAACATCCCGTCAGGCTGGAGGTGAAAAGAACAGGACAAACTGTCAACCAAACGCTGAGGAGACATAAGTATAGCTCGCAGGGCGGGGACATGAAGAACTTTGCTGACCACTCCGAGGCCGTCTACAAACACTGCCCCAATTCCAGCAACACGCAACCGTCCACCACCGGCTGTAATAACTGTACGGTCCCCACTATGCCTTTCGTAGGATACAAACCGGTCATTGAACGGGGTCATGTGTTTGGTTGCCCCCGAATCAAGAACCCAGCTCGTATCCGATACGAGAGGCGAGTAAGAAGCCGTACCACGATACCACTGTTCAGACTGAGGGAGAGAGAACGCACCAAATCCACCAAAATGTGCCGTCGACTGAGTCGGAGTCTGCATAGTAGCCACTTGGTCACGGAGACGGGCCAAGTCGGCTTGGAGCTGCTCAAGAGTCGCCGGGCTGGTAGAAGAGGTAGAGGAGGCAACCATAGCTTTCCCTTCGATAGCCTCCTTCTTTTTCCGGTTGTCGTACTGACGCTTCTTGCACCACTTGCGGAGATGTCCAGGCTTGCTGCAGTAGGAGCAAGTCAGCCCGGAGGGACGCCCGCGGGGAGCAGGAGCGGCGAGGAGGCCGGGCGAGGAGGGCAGTCGAGTCACGAGCTGCCTCCGAGGAGAGAGTGCCAATGACATGAAAGTGACTCTCCTCTTCCTGGAGTTCCTTCACCAAGTCATCAATGGAAGGAAGGCCTTCCTTGCGATGGAGGGGACGGCGCCGAGTGTCGTCATACTCCTTGTTTAGGCCATAAAGAAACCCCAAGAGGCGTAGGCGAAGAGTGTTCTGGAATGACTTGCACGTCGGATCATCCGTCGGCAAGTAGTAGTCCACCTCGTCCCACAGCTTCTTGTGTTCCAGCGCATAATCCGAGATGGACAGTGCGCCTTGGCGAAAGTTGCTGGCTTTAGCAACGAGCATAAAGAGGCGCCAGTTGTCCCCTTCGCGGCCGCAAAATTTATTGGCCTGGTCCCAAAAACCCTTCACGGTGGAGCAGCGAGGGAACCTTTCACGGAACGAGGGTTCCAGGGAGGTAGTGTAGAGCCATCCAACGACGAAGTGTTCCTCGGCTTCCCATGCCGCATAGTGTGGATGGGTCGATGGAAGCGGGGCTTGTGTGCAATGCTTGAACAGTTGGCGAGCCTTGAGAATAGTCTCGACAAAGTGACGCCACTGTAACAAATTCGGGCCCTGGAGACACGTCGTGTCGGGAACCGCCGGCAGAGAATGAGTAACCTTGTGTGACAAGGGTTCTCGTTGAAAGTCTGCATCGGTGAAGCCATCATCTGGGACGGCCGGTTGACGCGTCTGGCCCGTGGAGTAAAGTTCCTCCGACATCAGAGCCGTGGTCTCTACGGAGACGGCTGTTGTGACTGAGGTTGCGGCCCGTGCTGCGGCTGCGGCTGCAAGCTGCGGCTGCGGCGGCTGCTTCGGCGGCTGCTGCGGCTTCTGCTGCTACTTCGGCGGCGGCGGCTGCTTCGGCGGCTACTGCGCTTGCTGCTGCTCGCGGCGCTGAGGCCGCTGGCTGCGGCTGCGGCTGCGGCTGTGCGCGGCTGCGGCTGTGTGCGGCTGCGGCTGTGCGCGGTTGCAGCTGCGGCTGTGCGCGGCTGCGGCTGTGCGCGGTTGCGGCTGCGGCTGTGTGCGGCTGCGGCTGTGTGCGGCTGCGGCTGTGCGCGGCTGCGGCTGTGCGCGGTTGCGCTGCGGCCAGCGCGTTGTGGCTGGAGCGCGGCTGCGGCTGTGGCTGCGCGCGGCTGCTGCGGCGCGGCTGCGCTGCGGGCTGCGCGCTGCGCGCGCTGTGCGCGTTGCGGCTGCGGCTGGCGCGCTGCGCTGGCGCTGGCGCGCGTGGCTGGCACTCGCCGCGTTCCGCTAGGCTGCGGCTGCGGCTGGTTCTCCGGAAGCTCCGCGGGCTGGCTACAGCTCGCGCTGTGGCTGATCCGTCGGTCACGCTCCAGATTCGCTAGACAGCGAGAGGGTGATGTCAAACCCTAGATGGAAGAGCTCTGGAGCTCTGATACCATGTCAAGAGAGGAAGGAAGAAGATAATGACATAACTCAATAGAGTACATGGCTGGGTATACATATACCCTAGGAGAGAGAGAATGATAAGAGGGCTAATGGGCTTATAGAATAGGGCCCATTAGCCCATAAGGCTGACTATCTCACTAACAATATTTGTTTGGGGGTTCATTCTGAAGTATCTTTTTACATTAGCGGGAGCGAGGACTCTACCATAATATCCCTATCCCTTTGGTTGAACTACAGACTGTGGAACAAGTCGTAGACCAGGGAAACACTAGTAATGACTTATGCACCTCTAGTGGGACAGGCGACCAAATGGAAAACTCAGAAGTCTTGCATCAAATATCCCCATACCCGAAATATTATCAGAGAAAAAGAAAGGAAAGAAATAAAGAAGTCACTGACTTGGGTGAAGGGGGAGAAGTCTCTAAGAATAGGGAAGTAATATCTGGAGATGAAGAAAGAGTCACTGATGGTGGAGGAGATGATTGGCCGATTGCACTAAGGGAAGTAGAGCGTGCGTAAAATCAGTTCCCTATTCAATGGTTAATTATCTGAACTACCAGAAGGTATCACCTAGATACAAGGTTTTTCTTACCAGAATCCATGATATCCCTATACCAAAATCTGCACGGGAAGCTATGAAGAATGCCTGATGGAGAGAAGCAATGGAAGAAGAGATGAAGGCTCTAATACAAAACAATACCTGGGAGATTGTGGAACGACCCAAGGGTAAGAAAACTGTAGGTTGTAGATGGGTATTTACTCTCAAATGTAGATCAGATGGCAGTCTAGAAAGATACAAGGCTCGACTTGTAGCTAGAGGGTATACTCAAACTTATGGAATCGACTACCAGGAGACATTTGCTCCAGTAGCAAAGATCAATACAATCAGAATCTTACTCTCATTGGAAGTCAACCTAGATTGGCCTTTGAACCAGTATGATATAAAAAATGCTTTTCTCCACGGCGACCTTAAAGAAGAAATCTACATGGATGTTCCACCAGGCTATGAAGAAAAAATACATCACTGAAAGGTATGCAGACTCGGGAAGGCTTTGTATGGATTAAAGCAATCACCTAGAGCATGGTTTGGAAGATTCACCCAGACCATGAAGAACCTTGGTTACAAGCAATGTAATGGTGAACACACTATGTTTTTTAAGAGCAAGACTCAAGGACTGATAACAATTTTGATAGTATATGTAGATGATATTATAATTACAGGAAATAATCTAGAAGAAATTAAAGATCTTGAGGAACACTTAGAAAAAAAGTTTCGGGTCAAACAATTGGGGCCCCTAAAGTATTTTTTAGGAATAGAATTTGCACGCTCCAGTGAAGGAATTTTAATGACACAACAAAAATATATCTTGGAACTTCTAGAGGAAACAAAGCACATGAATTGTCATATAAATGAGACACCGATTGAAGTTAATCATAAATTAACTATTAATGAGGATGAACCTAGAGTAGATATTAACTCATATCAAAGTATCGTTGGAAAATTATTATATCTGTCACATACTAGACCAGATATCTGTTATGCAGTAAACGTTTTGAGTCAATTTATGCACTCACCTAGAAACTCTCACTTTCAAGCTGTCAACAGAATTCTCAGGTACCTAAAGGGAACACCAGGACTGGGCATCACATACCGGAAAACAAGTAAACTTGACCTCATTATATATACTGATTCTGACTATGCTGGGTCTCGTCTTGACTACAGGTCAACCACTGGGTATTGCACAATACTTGGAGGAAACCTAGTGACTTGGAGAAGCAAGAAGCAGAGTGCCGTCTCCAAGTCCAGTACAGAAGCTGAATTTCGAGCTATGTCCAAAGGAATTGATGAAGTAATGTGGATCAAATATGTGCTAGATGATCTGAAGATTAACTATATAAGCCCATTTGTCATCTGTTGCAACAACAAATCTGCTATCAGCATAGCACATGATCCCGTTGATCACGACAAGATGAAGCATGTCAGCATTGACCAGTTCTACATTCAAGATCATTTGGAGCAAGGAATCTTGAAGACAGAACATGTAAATTCTGAAGAACAATGTGCAGACATCTTCACCAAGGGTCTACCTACCAAGAGCTTACAACATTTGAGATCCAAGCTTGGAATGGCAAATATACATTCCTGCACTTGAGGGGGAGTGTTGAATGTACGGGCATAACAAAGCCCAATGAACAGTGTATTAACTATCGGGCTTAAAATAAAAGCCTAATTATGATTATCGGGTCCATATGGCCCATTACCCGATTTGAAATATCAAATCGGGTAAGTAATAACGGCTAGTTTTCTAGCCGTTATAACTAGCCGTTATTAACGGCTAGTTATTGCCCTATAAAAGGGATTATGAGATGTACTTGTTTTTTAGTCTTTTTGAATATATTTTCTTCCTGTTCTTCATCTTGTCTCCTTCTCGCGCTGTTTCTCTTGCAAACTACTAGAAGAATCGACACATAGAATAGGAAATATTCCGTTTTAATCTAACAGCCATTATTCATTTTAATATAGCCGTTATACAAGTTATAATGGCTATGATTAAAACAGAAACATTAGTATTATTAGTATCAGTTTACAACTATAAATACGAACAAACACTTTTTAACTTTTAAGGATTAATAAACAATCTTTATTCAAGATTGTTGGTGCCCCCTTTCTTCTCATCTCTCTCAATTCTTCTGTCTCTTCTTCTTCAATCTTTCTTCTCTTTCTTCTCTTTCTTCTCCAATCTCTATTCAAGATTCTCTACAGTGGGCTCTCGGCCATTAGGCAAGAGAGAAAGAAGGCCATGGACATTGTCTGAACTCTCGCGGTGTTCATTTGGTCTAGCCGGCGATGTTCTCCCTCCCTCACTCCCTCGGCGTGGGTCTACCACAGTTCAAGCAGTTATGACTCTGACACACGATTTATGTAAAAGAACTTGCTCTGCGTATAAACCTATCTAGACTATTGGCTTGGAAAATAGAGAGCTCTTCTGTTGAGGAATCAAGTTGAAAATTGTAAGAATCTTCTGTCAGTAGTATTTGGCAATCGAGTTAACATAGAAGACCAGAGTAGGATCTCCTCCAGAAACTGCTTCATACAGTATTGATCTTCTTCACTTGCTTTTACTTAGGATTTGAGGGGTAAAATCCTTGCAGCCCTGAGCCCTATGAATATATAAAGAAGGACCCGGCTATGTAATTTGATACCAGACTGATAAGGTCTTGAGATTAAATCTGACAGCTAAAAACATTCCAGGCGAGGCCCAAATAGATTAATGTTGGAGTGAACAGGTCTAGAGAGGGAGGAATCATGCATGGGCGGGTTCTGACAAGATCTCTTTTTTAAGGAAGTCTTAAAATTTTCTCATGATCCCCTTTTAAAAATAAATGAAGAGCTATTATAATCTCACCTTCTGGCCCTCACGATTTTATGCTCGTGAGATTGAATATACGTATTCTCCTGGCCATCACGATTAAGAAGAGTGGAACATGGCCAGGTTTGAAATTCTCTGTCACGGGCCCCATTATGCATCTCCAGCATAAGAGGGTCTGACACGTGTGTCTTAGGAACGCATGTGAGAAAAGCTCATATGCCCCCCAATAAATTGGTTTTCGTAGAGTTAGATTGTCTTTTGGGGTTGATAAGAGCTTTGATGTAGGTTCTTATCAAGGAAGGGAAGTAAAGGAGAAGATGCTCACAAGGTTGGCGAGCAGAACAAAAATGATTGGAGGAGAGGTCGAACGGAGGAGGCCAAGATCGACCGGGCATGAGCTGCCTGAAGACAGTGAAGCAGAAAGGATCAAGAGGGACAGGGATCGCAGAGGAGGAGGGGGACTAAGAAAAGAGACAAGTGACTTTAATTTTTCTGTTCTTTGCTGCCCTATGTAATGGAAATAGAGAAAGGCCAAACGACCCAACTACTCCTAGTGGGATAACTCGATGAAACTAACCCTAGATAAGATAGGGATCAGATCAGGGGCTAAGGCCATAAGTCCAGTGATCGGCCATTGGCTAGTAATGGCCGGTTGAGACTCCTAGATATCAATGTTCCTTGTTCGAGTTGAAAGTTATTCCTACGTCTTGAAGAAAACAACCATTTGTCGTTTTTCCATCTCTTCTGTTGTGTTATTCTTCTACATGCTTGGAGGCTTGTGACACCCTCAACAAGCCAAGGAACATAAAGAAATCAGCATCAGTGCATCATATTTCATCATCTAAGGAACGTATTAAAATGCTCGTATCCTCTTCCTTGCTGGGGGGAAGCAAAGATGAATGGACGATCTTTCCAGTGCTCGCCCTCTCCCTCTGAGTCTCTGATTATGATCTTTCTGCCAGTATCTGTCTCTAAACTCTCTGCCCTGATAAGAGCTCGCGAGTTCATAACAGAATATTGCACCTAGGTTCCTCCCCGTCTCCCTCTCTTGCTTAGTTCTTCCTCTCTGCCCCTAACGATCCCTTCCTCTTGACATCATGTCTACATCCCTGGATCTCCCCCTTTCGCACTGATACAATTATAGGGTTCCCAGCATAAGTCTTCAAACATTCTCTAAGAGGAGGGAAGATAAACCTTCTACTTCATGCAATTTCTCTTTGATCATCTGAATTCTGAAAACGTAGAGGAATGATCTCAAATTTCTTTTTCAAGTGAATGGTGAGTGACCCTCTCATAATCACAAGTTGAGTAATTAAAACTGATCTGGTATAAAGACATGTATCGTGAAGAAAGTTATGAAATGAAAAACTTAACCAACTGAAGGTAATGAGATATGGGAGGACTAAAAAGAGGCAATTTATCAGAACAATCGAGACATATGGCCAAGAATAATCCTCTCTAAAATTATACCACCAAATAAATTCATTTTTTGTGTCTCGGTCACGTGACGGAAACTTTTCTTGCACGCAAAAGAACCCTGGTGAAGAAATTTCAAATTGAAAATGGACCACCTCACAGAAGAGCAAAAAAAGACGTAGGCCAAGCAAGGACTCACGAAAATGTTTTAAAATTGTAAAAAGCACAATGATAACCAGTTTTCTGATAAAGCATTATTCAAAATATTTGCATGTAATGTAGTTGACAAACCTCAAGATTCCCTCAGGGTCAAAAGGAGCAAGGCACCAATTAGGCGCATTTGAAGGAAGTGGTCCATAATCAGGAGCATTAATGCTGCACTCCTGTCATCATCAAAGATTTCCTGGCAGTAAGAACTATAACCGCAAAACATCATGAAAGTGTTCAAGTATGTTTAAAAACAAAATACTTCGCTAAACCTTTGTCCTCCTATACACTGGGCGTTGGTAAAGATGCTTCTCCCCAAGAAAAAATCGATCTACCAAGCCAACAGCATTACATGGAGGTTCAAGACTACCTCTAACTTCACAAGAAACCTACACAAGAAAGAAACCACCAAATGATACAGGAAAAAGAATGCATTTCATACAATTCAATCCAATCCATGTTTTATACCAGATTAAGGAAAATACAATTGAGAAATTTGAGAAGCATCAAAAGTTTATGACATCTGAAAGTGATCAAATAAGATACTAAATCAAGAGTGTGGGGAATGAAATTGCTTGTTTGGACTAAAAGAAAATCTGAAGTTCCATGAAAGGCAATTTAAGGATCAACCTGTCATCACAAATAACTGGAGCTTTTTTCCAAGGTATTGCTCGACAGGCATGTCCAATTGGGAATGTTTTATTAAATGGATTGGATTAAGGAGACTGAGGCTTTCTAGGACCAAGCACAACAATTTTATTGACTCCACCCATTATTTTTAGCATTCAAAAAAATATATGTATACGGCTTTTTGCTGAAAAATGGCTGTCATTAAAGAATATTTTAAAAGGAATGGTTCATTAAGTGGAAGTATATAACGTACAAATTCTGATTGATATAAATGGCTCTGTTCAGCAAAAATCCGCTGTGAAACTTCAAACGTCCAATCGGGAATGTAAAGACCATATATCAATCCCATATAAACTGAGCATAGCAGGATGGCCACGATCCTTTCCCTCAAAAGGCAAAATTACCATCATTATACGCGAAGAAAAATCAAAAATACAACCCACATTCACTAGAAAATGAAAAATGAAAAAAGTGCAGGAAGAAAAATGAAAAAAACGACAAGATATCCAAGACGTGATAAAATATATATTTCGCCAAGACTGTATTCATTTAGTCCATCTTAAAAAGTGACTAGAAATGAGCCAATACAGCGGTGCGGACAATGATCAAGCAACAAGGAGAATATCCAAACAACTTTTTTCCATATTTTTGTTTGAAAAATACAGCTTTGTCCTAATAGAGATATAGAATCAAGCCACTAAAAAGCAGGTAATCCACGATTTCAGTTTCCCCCGGGTAGAGATTATTTGTAACAGATGGAATAGAAGGAAAACGACCATCATCACATCTTTTATTCTTGAACTGTTGACTTGATCTCATAAAATTCTCTCCAAGTCCATAATAAAACGCCTTATGCAATCAACAACAGGCATATACAAACGTAGAGAATGGTGTACATGTATCGGATTCCTACAATTGATAATAAAAATGGAGACTAGTGCAGAGGTTGATAAAATACTGTGCACAATAATCTAGATCCATAGATACATCTGGGTTCTTATTTTTTAACTGCGCAATGGTATACAGAATAACACAAATGTATAACTCAGAAATGAAAACGAATGCTAGAGCTGACAAACCACTTTAGAAAAAAAATATAATTAATTTGAAGCATGGTTTCCCAGAATGGTGTGTCATGTTACATAGAAGTTGTGGGAAACAAACAACTGAATCTTCATGTACATACTCAACGATAATGATAAAGATGTAATGCTTAGTAAAAGAATGACTCCAACAAAGAGACGAAGCCTGACCATTCGCTGAAATATCTCTTCGTGTAAGCCAATGGTGAATCAACCACTACTTCATTGATGAGCCAGATTTCCATCATCCCGGCCAAAAAATATCCAATTGATATCCTCTGAAGAAAAGGAGTAGGAAGCAAAAGTAAATGATGAGTGCCGAATTCAAATAAAGAAAGACCCATTTAATTTAAAACAAAAATCGGCAATATTTGAAGCTCTTTATATTCGACTAAATAAAAATTTGCCCATGGTTCCCGATGGAAAAAATTAGACTGCACCAGGGTTAGATGGAAAAATTCGATGTGTGATATCACTTGAAACTGGGGATTAGAGAATAGAAACGAGGATGCCCTCCTTGGTATGACATTTTCCAGTGCTAGAAAAAGAGATTGCAGTCTACGAAGAAATAAGTTCTCAAGAATCTTTAAAAGTGACGATGAAATTTCCTTTTCTCGCAGACTTCAATTCCAGGATGAGAAGCTAACTTTAGTATTTTATTTAAAATTTCATACGCGTATTATCTATTAATAAAAATGAAATCTAGAAAGTTGAGACCGATAGAAACATGTTTATCCTGAAAGGATGAATATCTACCTGTAGCACACCAAGCAAGCGAATTCGTTCAATATCAACTCCAAAAGTGAGATTATTTCGCCCGTGAAAGAAACCGCCTGAAGATGAGCTCAAAATTAATTATACAAAAAAGTGAAAAATATATTTACATACTTTCTAAGAACTAATACTTTTAAGTTATTATACTACCAAAAAAATTCTAATCGTTCTGCTTTAAGAGAGTGATAAACAATAGTATATTAATGGAGGGGATTATTATAAATTTTGGCGCAGAAAAATGCACCAATATATGTTGAAATCAACTTAATGGTTTAGAGGGTCTTTTCACCGGTGACCCAATTTTGTTCTCTATCTGCATTAACAGTTGAAATCATTTTTCCAATCCGATTCAAAAAATCAATCCAGATCAATCTCGGAGGAAATTAAGAGTTACCAAAAAAAAAATAGCTTCATATGCCAACTGGAAATAGAAAATCACAAACACTGCATATGGACCTTGCAGAAGCAAGCCCAGGAGAAAGAGCTTGATACTTCTCTTCACAACCTTCTTCGTGGCGACCGTTCTATCAGGTGCCCTCTGCATTGAATCAATCAATGAAAATTTCAGTGAACCATCAGATGTTTTCTGAGAAATCAGGAGAAATCCATCAGCGAAGACCTTGAACACCAACGCCACTGAAACACCGACAACGAAGAGAAAGAACGGCATGACGAAGTCCGCAACCGTCACACCGGTCCATGGAGCGTGGTTTATAGTTGGAAATGCACCTCCCGCATCGTCCACCAGGATCATCAACTGATGAAAAATTCAGCGTATTACATCCCTAAAAATCGGTAATTTTTTGGATTAATTGTAGGTGGGAGGCAGAAATCGACGAACCGCAACGGTGAGGCCGCGAAAGACATCGAGAGAGGCTAGTCGTTGTTTCGGCGGCGGAGAAGCGATCGGAATAGCATCCGGTTCGAGCGGAGGCCGAGAATGATCTTCTAGCAACGGTGTGATCTCCGAATCCTGAATAATTTCAGATGATTTGGATGACACGTTGACGATGATGGAAGCCATCCCCGATCGAGATACTCCCCCCGTTCTGGTCGTTCGTGAAAGTTCAATCACGAATGAACTGACTGCTGATCTGATCTTGAATACATGTTTTAGAGCACACGGATGAAAGATTTATCCACATTTCTCGACAATTCGCGTTGAGATTGAGCGACAGAGACATCAGTCTCGTATGAGACTATACCAGTCGAGATTATGAAGGGAGAAATCAATTGTTAGGAATAAAAGTAAAAAAATGTTATGAAATTTTTACTGGAGTTTAGAATAAATACCCAGGGTTATAGATTGGTCAACATGTCAAAAGTTTTAAACAGTCAGGAAAGATTAGTTTATTTTAAAATAATCTGTTATTTTAATCATGAAGATGAAAGATTTCTTCCCTAGCAGATGATTATTTGTCGGCTTCTCACATTTCGTGAATACGGGTGATAATATCAAATTATATCAATAAAATTCTATTTTCATACTTATTTTTTACGGTATAATTTTAGATTTGCATTTGCATTATTCACCGTTTAAGGATAAAATGATAATTTTATGATTTCTTTTCCTAAGCTTTGTTTCATATATTTTATTGATTATTTATACTAACCGCACTTGACTTCTTAGAGTAACGTGGATTTCTCACATTTTTTTATAGTTTTCTTTGAGAAACAGGACTTAGGTAAATTACAATGGTAAATTTGACATAATAATGGGAGGACATGAGAAACCTAAACCATATCATACATAATAAGAAGATGTCCAATACACGATAAGCCTACTCTAGAAGCCCATTCAAAACTCCTTAAGAACCGGGTCAACTAAAAGCAACAATTATGGACTTGCTTATAGTGCACTTTAACTATTACATTTATAAAAAATTAATACTCTCTCAAAAGAATTGTGTCCACTCTGTCTTCCCTACAATGGTTCTACTAGGAAATCTCAGGGCTTCAATTGACATAATCTGAACTTGATTGTGTAGTGAAATATCAAAAATGAATATGGATCTCACAACCAAAAAGTTAGCATAAATAAAACCATTTGCAAAAATCAAATCTGTATTTTTGTGGTTCCTCAAGTGATCATCTCTAAATCGTTCAAATGTCTAGCCTCAAAACATATCCACGCAATCTTCAAAGCCCTAGATCTCCTCTTCTTTCCACAAACTACATTTCTGGAAGTCTAAGGTGGAATTAATAAAAGCCCCAAACTGTGAGTATATCCACCAACGTCCAAATAACTTATGTGTGTGACCCTCGAGGCCCATGTATCAATCTAATTAATAACTTCAATGGTCCAATAACTGTTATCGGGCTAACTTGATTAATTAACTCTATCACATATATATTATTTAATCATGGATCGATGTAACCCAATCAATTAGTTAAGTTGTCTCTCATAGGGTACAAAGCTACACCACATGTTGTATAAGATACTAAGTAGTACGTCAGCTCTCTCGTGGAACCTTTAGTGTCATAAGTTATTATGTATTTATAATCTCTCATTCGCATGAGACTCTCAAATGACTTAGGGTATGGTGAATCGTTAAATCCTAATAAATCATTCTAGTTAATACTGATACACGGCGAAATCATCAGAGAACAACTTCTCTAATATTTCTACTACCGTAACCAAGGGTTTAACTACATCATCTTCCTTGGGTTAATTTCCTATAATACCGAGGGTGGATGATCCCGTCTTGACCACGCAATCACTTTCGTGGACTTGTTGATGCATTTAAGCTAGGATAATTTGGAATCCCCTGATTAGACACTCGTAGGTCATAGTACTAATTATATGAGTGGGACTAGGCATTTTTATTCTATATGGATACTTCAATGTCCTTCTAGAATATCCTTTGAATGTGAATGTTTAGAACATATGTTTAAAGACTAATGATCTTCGTATTGTGTTCTCATCATAATTCACTTAGTCATTCCACATATCATGGACATCAATTGTAAGCATCACACATGCATTATAATAATATGCATTTATTGTGTCAACGAATATTGAATGAGAACGAATCTAGAAAACTATTATAAAAATAGATTTAATCATTTCATGCATTATAACATGTATATATAAACATTTTAATGCAAGTAGATGTGTAAATATTGTCATACTAATGTATTAAGAATTTGTGTAATCAATACAACTTTATTGTATCTTTTTATAGCACGAAGTGTTACTTGGCCTCCCACGAGCTGGAGACTCCACCAAACAATTGGGTTAAGTTGACACATCATTAATTAATCTCAATGATGATTTAGTTAAAAAATTTGGAAGGATAATTAAAGTTATTGGGCCATTGGAGTTTTCAACTAGACTGATACATATGAATAATCTTTTTTGGACATTGAAATTCATGCTCGAGGTATAGGGATTTAAAAAAAAGTATCACTTTGATGAAAAGAGGGAAGAAAAACAAATCGTCCATAAATATTTCAGCTCAATCAACCTTCTAGATAATCAGATATCAGGTTTGAATTTGGAGTAATCCTAGTAATTTATTTGATTAGAATATTCTATCCTCATCACTGATGCAGCCATCGTATCAAGTGAAGGGTTTCCATCCTTAACTTCTCTAAATTTGAGGGCAATTGTTGGTTAAAATTTATTGCTTCTTTCCTGATCCACAGCTCCAATAGTCGTCACATGTCCTTGAGTGGAATAAGGGAAAAAATAATTTAAATGATCTGTTCAGCTAGTGAATAACCATTATGGCATCACAATTTGCATCTCCACACCAATGGCTACAATATCAACAATACTTATAATATAAATAGGATCAGATTATGATATTATTTCAAATAGTTTGATGTTCATCTCAATTATCCTTCAAAGATGAATACTAAGAGTACATGTTTAAAGGATAATGATCATCTTAATTCCTTAAGTCCTTACAAGTGCTCAATTACTTCATTGTAAACATCACACAATAATTAACAATCCATAAATATTTATTTAAATGAACTTACACATGACATGGAAGTCTGATTGCTTGACAACCATATAATGTCCATTAGCTATGCCTTTTGATGTACAACTTTTATATCATAAACTAGTAATATGCTAAAAGTATGCCGTCCATAAAATAATCATGTCAAAGATAAGTATTCATGAATTGCATAATATGTTTTTGTCATGAAGCTCCAATTGAGTCATGGTTAAACTCAAAAAATGGATTTAGTTTATTTAAAATATTTGAAATAAGCCCTAATGGATAGAAAAAATGAAGAAAACTAGTTGTAATCACATTTGATCTTGAATACTCCATAATGGCCAAAACTGTAAATATAGTACACACAATTATAATATATCAAGTCGTTACATTGGAACTAATACAACAATTTTAACATTGAGCAAAAATATTAGTATATAGACATTAAAAAAGTTATTTACTCCATAGTCATGTAACGTTCCAAAAATGCAATCTATTGACTGGATAAGATCTAGTGTTGTGAATATGAAGGGATTAAACTAAAGATATCACAATGAGGATAAACCATATAGAATGCTCCCACTATTGTTTTCTGCCCTGTCTTGAGGAAGTGCTGTGAGATGATTTATGTGCTGTATAGATGTTTAATATTAAATGTGCATTTTCAATAAGTAAATGGAACCTGGTCTAAAGATGTCTAAACTAATATTAAGGCAGCACTAAACGTGGAACAATAATACCTACACTTTTAACCTTTAGGAGTAGTTCATAAAACACTACTTGTGCTTCAGATTTTACATAAAATTTCTCAACAGAATGGGCACATATATCAATCTTCCCTCAAAAGAAGAGAACTTAGTGAATTTAAAATACACAAATAACAGCAGTTGTCCACATTGATATGAAACATCAATGGGATTTAAACCGGCGGTTTGGTTTGATCCATATCATCATAAATTAATTTGTGATTGCGAACACGTGAATGCCACAAAAAGACAGGTAGCTATAGTGCATGGATGCAGATGGGATGGTTTTTTCGCCCTAGGTACAAAAAACCGTCCCCCTTAGGGCCTACGGCATTGGACGAGACAGAAATTCATCTGCTGGACAAAGGATGGGACTCTTTTTTCATTTAGGGATGAAAAAAAGTCATGTTGGACAGTGTACGAGACAAATATACTAAATTTTCATTTTATGATTTTTACAAAATTCTAGAACTTCTGTGAATTGGAATATGTATTGTTCCAACCCCAGGGGTGCTTCTGTTTCCCAACTAGACTGTTCCCAGACAAGATGGTTCTGGACGGGACTATTCCCAGACAGGATAGTGTTGGGACTATAGTGCAGGGACACAGAGAGGAAGGTTTTTTTGCCCCATGAAAAAATCATCCCGTCCGCAAGGTTGGACGAAAATTGTGATGGAAATTTGTCCCCTGATGAACGGACAGGGATGGTTTTCGTCTGCTTGGACGAAAAAATCATCCCGTCCGGAGATCTTAGACGAAAAAACCGTCCCGTCCGTGTCCCTGCATTGATTCCGGACGTTTGACTGGACGCTCTTCATCCTGTCCCGTCCGTCGTCCATGTCCCAGACAATTGGAACTATAGTTGGGATGACCCCAAAAAGGGACGTGAACGGGACGAAACCTTTCCTGAACTGTTCCGCGTATAGTTTCGGATCGTCCCGGACGTGGACGATGGACAGGATGGGACAAAATTCCTCCCGTTGACGTTCGGATTCAGTGCAGGGACGAAGGACGGGACGAATTTTCGTCCGACGTTAAGAAAACCGTCTCGTCCAGTCCTCCCGGGATGAATTTTTGTCCCGTCCCTCGTCCCGGACAAAAAAACCCATTTTTTATTTTTAATATATTAATATAGATTTTTCTAAGTTTCTTAGGGAATTGAAGAGGAGAGAGAATGCGAAGGTCCATATGTACAATTATTTCTGAGCGGGTCTGTTTACACGCACGTAAAAAAACAAGGACTTTGATGCGAATTGTCATTATGAGGCCACATGGCTACATCTCAACCTTCGGATGTGAATCCAGTGGTTTTCCGTCCAGATTCGTGCGTCCAACGTCTGAGACCTCGGGATGGATAGTTTTTTTCGTCCCATGGGACGAAAACCGTCCCGTCTGGTGGTCCCCGGGACGAATTTCCGTCCCGACAATCGTCTGTATTGTTTAGACGGGGCGCTTTTTTCGTCCGCGACGGAAAAAAACGTCCCGTATGCGTCCCTGCACTATGCAGTACACCCGACGGCGTCCCCGTCCCGTGCACTATGCGGGTAGCAGATCGGGGGGAAGCATGTTCTGCCCGATCAAACAAAACGACCATTCTCAACCGTTCGATCAGCTAGGACCGTCCGATCTGTTATTTGGACGGCTGTAACTGGATCCAACACGTCACTGAAGAACGAACAAAACTCCTGACCTCTCTCTCTTGTAGTTGTTCTTCCGTAGTTGTTTCCATTCGAGGGAGATCTGGTAAGCGGCGAAGTCGAGGGTGATCGGCAGGATGGGTAGATCGCAGATCGGGTTCAGTTTGGGGATCACAGCAGTCCTCGTATTCGTTCTTGCATTGAAGGTGGTGGCGGCAGATGATGTGTTGTCTCTGTCGGAGGAGACATTCGAGAAGGAAGTCGGCAAGGATCGGGGGGCGCTCGTCGAGTTCTTTGCCCCATGGTGAGGGATCACTCGAATTTTTTTTTGGCTCGACCTTATTTTCCCTCCCATTTTGGAGTTCTGTTTGTGGGGTTTAATCCCAGTTTTTAATGAGTTGTGTTTATTTGGAATTGGTTTTTACATGGAGAAAACGGTGAAATATACGTGGAAACTGAGTAGAACGTGGAATTGACGTGTTCATGATTCCATCTTCGTGTTTGTTAATAGGATTTAGTGGATTTAGCTACCTAAATATCCATTGGCTTGTCTAACTAGGTTAAATCTAAGAGTTTGGTGAGTCAGGTGACTGGAAGTGTTTACTTAATTAGTAATTAGAATTCTTTCTTCGTCATGAAGTAATTTTTGATGTACAGGTGTGGTCATTGCAAGAAACTTGCGCCGGAGTTTGAGAAACTTGGTTCTAGTTTCAAGAAAGCAAAATCTGTCTTGATTGCAAAGGTGCGTCGTGGTCCGCTATGTACCTGTAACTTTCATATTATGCTTTGATGATCTGACGGAAGTTTCGGTGGATTAAGGTTGACAAACAATTGATACGCCAACTTTATGATTGTTTTTGGTTGATTATTCCTTGCACCTTATTTAACAGATAATGAAATTGCTTAATAAAGATATAGACTTGTGGCGACTATGGGTTGAAAACTAATAGTTATTCGTATCAAGGTTTCAAGTTTATTGCAGTTGTACCACTTATTAGCGCACTGAATCTGTCTTTTGGAACTGTAAAAGAGAATAAAAACTTCAGCTGTAAGGGAGTCGTCTGAGTTTAATCTTTCGCTTGGGAAGTTATTGATTCTATTGAAGAACTATAAAGGGAGATGTATGAGTTCTCGTATAAAGAAGAAATATGGAATCATGTAGTGATATTACTTTAAGATTATTTTTCTACCGCTTTTTTTCTCATTTCTATTGATGATGCGTTTTTCCATTTATCTTGTTTTGGATCGCATAGGTAGATTGCGATGACCACAAGAGTGTCTGCTCTAAGTACGGAGTTACTGGATACCCAACTATTCAGTGGTTTCCTAAGGGTTCTTTGGAGCCCAAAAGGTATAGGTCTACTATATTTTATAGATTTTTCTTATTCTTTTTTTAAGCACCATGAACAAGATCTTGAAGATCATAACCTTATCTTTTGGACTTGTCTGCAGGTATGAAGGGGCGCGTACTGCAGAATCTCTTGCGGAATTTGTGAACACCGAGGGAGGTACGATTATGTTGCAATGGGGTTTATTTTTCTCGTAATAATGTGACCACTTACTTCTTCATGTTGTATTCAATGTGGTTGGGATTATTAAAATCAAAGCTTTCATCTGCAATAGTCTCCTCAGGGTTCATAAAATTATCGACAACTTCGTCAAAACATCCGTTGGGTTGTATTTAGGGTTTGACAGGACATGGTGACATTATCATTGTAATTGTCACATGCGTGTGATGATAATAATGATGTCATCGTCACTGATCGGTAACGATCATGATGATGTTGACTCGTCATTGCCTCGTGCAGTCCGTTGTTTTAAAGTTACTTTGGATTACATTAGTGTGCGATGATGCCGTCGGCGGTAGGATCGTTTTTGTCATCGTCATCATATTTGTGTGTCATGGTGATGATTATGCTTTGTCATCATCATTGTCATCATATTTGTGTGTCATGGTGATGATTATGCTTTGTCATCATCATTGTCATTCTAGTCTCGCATGAGTGATAATGATGATTATCATCGTCATTGTCATCCTGGCAGGGATGAATGATGACTCATCATCATTCTATCAGCATCATTATCAAGGATGCAGAACTCTAGTTGAATGTCCAAGCCTCCATTGTCATTTCTGGAGGACCAAAGGGTTTACTTCATAATATGAATATTCTTTCATTTCCTTTGACAGGAACGAATGTGAAGATTGCGACGGTTTCTTCTAGTGTTGTGGTGCTGACCTCAGAGAACTTTGACAGTGTCGTTTTGGATACCAAAAAAGACGTTCTTGTTGAGTTTTATGCTCCATGGTAAATTTCATTCCTACTTATGCTGCATCCACTGTCTATATTCTCCAAATTTTCAATTATTAATGCATTACACAATTCTTTCTTTCTGATTTTCCGGGTTCCTTTGTTTATTTTTTGTCCTCTTCTCGATGTAGGTGCGGTCATTGCAAAAGCCTAGCGCCTGTGAGTATAGCATGCCATCTATCGACTCTCATTCGGGTCTTCTTCTGGGCTTGTCTTAATTTTTTGCTTACTCTGCCTTTGCATTTTTATAGATTTACGAGAATGTTGCCTCCGTATTCAAATTGGACGAGGATGTAGTTATTGCTAATTTTGATGCTGACAAGTACAAGGATCTGGCTGAGAAGTAAGTTCCTTGCCCCCATATCTTAATACCATGTTGGTCGATTTATTGTTTTGTTGAGGAATAGGAAGAAATGAATCGGGAGAAAAAAGTTGAAAAAATGGCAAAAAATACTGGCAAAAGTGATATGATTCTCATCATATATGGGGTATTACTACCGAAGTCAACTCCGTCAGAATCCCATCAGAATCCGGTATTTCTCTTGGCCAATACCCATCCTGCCAATCCCTCTCTCTAGGTTCCCATGAGTTTTAGGTTACCATTATAGTTCAGGGATGCGGACGGGACGATTTTCGGGACGAAAATTTGTCCTGGGGACCACCGGACGGGACAGTTTTTGTCCCGTGGGACAAAAAAACAGTCCGTCTGGAGGTTTCGGACGATGGACAGATGGATGTGGACGAAAAACCGCCGGATTCACATCCGACGGTTGAGATCTCGCCACGTGGCCTCGCTATGACAATTTGCATCAAGGTCCCTGTATTTTTCTGTGCGAGCAAATTGGCGCCGCTCAGAATTAATTGTACATATGTCCATTTGCATTTGCTCTCCCCCATATTTTCCTTAAAAAACTTAGAAAAATCTATATTAATATATTAAAAATATAAAATGGGTTTTTTTCGTCCGGGACGAATTTCGGAACGAAAATTCGTTCCTGGAGGATTGGACGGAACGAAAAAACCGTCCCGTCCTTCGTCCCTGAACTTACTCTGGATGTGGGATGGGACGAAATTCGTCCAGTCCCGTCCATCGTCCACGTCCGGGACGATCCGGAACTATAGTTACCATACCAAGAAAAAAGATCAAGAAAATGTGATTAAATTGGGGTGGCACCGTCAACTCTTTAATTCTTGGAAAATTCAATCCCGTAACTGCATTTGTGGCTGGATAAATAATTATTTTAATGCTGTCAGGTACGGAGTGAGCGGGTATCCGACCTTGAAATTCTTCCCCAAGGGTAACAAAGCAGGAGAAGACTACGACGGCGGAAGAGACCTCGCTGACTTTGTCAACTTCATCAACGAGAAATGTGGGACCAGCCGAGATTCAAAGGGCCAACTCACATCCAAAGTCAGCATCCATCTCAATAATCTCAAGCAAATCATTGCAAATTCATCCGAATTTCTAACGACCGTTGGATTCCGCAGGCGGGAATTATCGCCGGCCTTGACGATTTAGTGAAGGAATTTGTGGCCGCCGACGATTTAGAAAAGAGCAAGATCTTTGCTCGAATTGAGGACCAAGTCGGGAAACTCGAAGGCCCAGCGACGAAGTATACCCCTAATTTTTTATAATTTTCTTCTTTATTCTCCTCCTAAAACCTGCTAATTTCCCAACAGGTCTGGCAAGATCTACTTGAAGGCCGCGAAGAACTACATCGAAAAAGGCGCCACGTACCCCCAGAAGGAAATCGAACGGCTCCAGAGAATGCTCGAAAAGGTACGAACTCCCGCTCTCCCTCTCGCTTATCCAACGGCTGAGATCGCCCCTCTCGATGACTGCAGTCGATCAGCCCCGTCAAAGCGGACGAGTTCACCATCAAGAAGAACGTCCTCTCGTCCTTCGTCGCCTGATCTCGCCGCCAAATTTCCCCTCTTTTTTTCCAAAATTACTCGCAAACATTAAATATTTAAAAAAGAAGACCGTGCACTCGATTAATTTCTACTGTTCATGGTTACCGTGTGAAAAGCTTAACGCGACGGGACGGGGTGAAGGGCCCTGGCGAGGCCGTTGACGGTCCCGTAGCTCCTGGAGCTGAACCAGAGGCAACCGAGAAGGCCTTGGCGGTAGGGCAAAAAGGTCTTTTTCCTCATCTCCTCCGCCTGGGCCCGGTTGGCCGTGTAATGCCGCACGTGCGCCGCCTGCGACGAGCCGCTCCGCCGCTTCCCCGCCGCGTTCGCCGGCTTCGGCGGCGGCGGCGCCGCCGCCGAGAACGCGCCGAGAACGTTCCAGAACTTGTCCTTCGGGTCGGCCCTCCCTTCGCTCTTGCTGCGGTAGAGCAAGTCCTTGAGGAAGACCCAGCGCTTGGAGTGCCGCCGGGACGACGTGGATGACGACCGGGACGAACACGCCGACGTCGTCTCGGGCGGCGCGGGTCTCGGATCCGGCTCCGGGTCCTTGTCCTCGATCCGAAGAGGCGACATGGATCTGGCCTTCCGTCGCATGGATCCGCTGCGGACGGTGAGTTCGCGTCCCCGGGACGGCTCCCCGTCGTCCTTGTCGTCGTCCGTCGGCAGATCGGACGGCGGGGACCGTTGGATGCGCAAGGAGAGATTCATCGGGCGGATCTGGCCGTTGAGGAAGAGCTCGTCGGCGGAGATCATCGAAGCGGCCGTCGAGTTCCCCGCTCCGCCTCCGGCGAATCTCGACGAAAACTCGAACTCGAACTCGAATCCTTCGCCGCTGAATCGCGTCGGACTCGCCGGCGCGCTGAAGAAATATCCGCCGCGGCTCGGACTGGACGGCGCGCTCACGTACGGCGTCGAGCAACCGCTATCGCCGCCATCTCCTCCGCCATCGCCATCGCCATCGCATTTGGAAGCTCGATCGCCCTCTTTCTCCGCCATTCCTCCCTCTCTCCCCAAAACGCGAAGATCATGTCGAGATATAACACCTCTGGCCGCTCTTAAACAAAACAAAACTAGCAAGCCAGCCGCCGTGAAATCCCCGTTCTGCCCCTGCCTCTCATGACGTCGTCCTTCCGGAGGTAACTCCACCGCTTCTCATTTAATTTCGAAATTAAATACCCGGAAAAGGAAGCGCGTATCATGGAAAAAAAAAAGGATCTGAAATCCCGCTTCTACCCCTGATACTCTTACTGAATGCCCTCCGCTTTTACAATCACCGCGCCGTCACGTTCGCCGTAATAAATGAAAAAAAAACAGGTAATTGGTAAAAGTTACAAAATATTTTTTTTTTGTTTTTTTTTCGGGCTAAGGAAATGGAAAATCGGAGAGGAGCTCGTCAAGGAGGGAGGAGACGATCTGAGACTCGAGGTCAACGCCAGCTTGGAAGGCTTCTGGGTCAAAGTCAACCCACCCGGTCAAGTCGTTCTCCACGAGCTCATCCACCATCCAACCGCCCATGTCTTCCCATCTCAAGATCTGACGGTGAGCCTCCTCCGCCACTCTTTCCACGGCGCCGCCGCCGCCTCGTGCCCACGCCCTGAAGCTCCCGCAGAATTGCCGCCGCCGCCGCTCATCCAGAAGCTCACCGACGCAGTCGAACAGCACCTTCCGCCGGAGTCGGCCCACCTTCGCCCCGCCTTCATCTTGCTCCAGCCTCTCGAAGACCGACGGCGTCGGCACATCAAATGCTTCCACGTTGGTGCTCCTCAGAATTGCCGCAACGTACTCCGCCTCTCGCCGCCGGTCCGGCACTGCCGCCTCCGTGATGGCGACCACGACCGAGGACGAAGCAGAGTCTCCGTCAACGTGCCGGAATTCTTCTTCCGTGTTGAAAACATTGTTCTTTTGTTCTGCAAAAAAAATGCCCATCACAGGTGAAGACGGTTCGGGACGGACGGAACGGAACTGAACGGACGCGGATTATGAGAAGATAATTACCATTTGATGTAATGTCGGAGACGTCGCAGGAGGTGAAGCTCCCGTTTGAGAAAGTGGGGTCAAGCACTGATAGTGGACTCGCATGTTCTGTGGGGCCCTGCTTCATAAAAAAGAAGTAATTAAGAATTATTAAAAAAAGCATCTTTAGAGAATCTAGCGTGGGATCGCATGTTCTTCGGGCCCATGCTTCCTCTAATGAACTATTTACACTTGTTGAAAAAGGAATCTTTGAAAATTCTAGAAATGGCAGGTTAGACTTTCCATCACCGTTCCTTGTCACTTGGGCCAAGGGGAAAAAGACAGGAATAACATAATCGAAGAACAGGTAGGCAGAGGAAGTAAAAAGATTCGATCTTCATCATTGGAGAAATTTATAACAATGATCAAATAATCCGGGAGATAAAGACAGACCTTATTGATGATGCTGCAGGGTGGGGGTCCAGAATCGACTGAGACTGATGAACTAGACGGCTTATTGGGCTGGTCAAACCCAGAAGTCAACTCTCTCAGCTTCTGCTCTAACAGCATGCTCAAAGCGTCTCCACTGAGCAAATTACTCTCACACTTGCTCTTTTCAAGCGTGGGTTTGCCCATCGGTGAAGTAAAAGTGAAAGAAACGACGTCGCTATCATCATCCCATCTCTTATGTTCATCGATCGATATGCCAGACTGAATTCTCTTCTCTCTTCGACCCACCAAAGAAGAGTCAGCAGAGTTACTGTTCTTCCCAGACTGCGAACTCCAGTCTATCGATCTCTTCTTTCTCACTCTAGATGAAAACGTGTCGGCCTGTGATTGGCTGTCTTCTTTGATCTTCGCTGAGCTCTTGTTCTTGGAAGAGGCAGATTTCCTCAGCTGGGGAGTTGAACCCGCTGGCTTGTTATTCTGCTTCTGATTATTTTGCCTGAGGACTGCAGGTGGCGAGTTTCTCTGTGGCTTGCCTTTGTAGCTTCTTTGACTTTTAAAAGGTTGACTCTTGCCAGTCTCCTCTGTTTCCCTTGGAAGAGAAGTAGCAGTAGAACCTTCTCTCTTCTTAACGTTTACCTTGGCTTGAACAGCGAGAGACACAGTTCTTGACCCAATTTTCTTATTTTCTGATGAATTTCCTACGCTTGAAGCCGCATCCTGAGAATCCCAGCTTTCATTCAAAGACTGGCCTCTGAGATTCTGGAAAGCCCTTCTGGACAACCCAATGTTTTCCTTGGCAGCTTGAGTTTTCACAGAGAGAGAAGAAAGAGAGGGCTTGGTGTTCTTGACGGGCCCAGGAACTAGAATCTTGGAGGCGGCTTCCATTATATGAGCTGCATCTTTGCCTGAGAAGTATTTTGGGTTTTTAATTGGGGATAGAAGCTTGTACTGGTTGATTGCCAGAGATCTGGCTGTTCTTGGTGGAAGAACTTCGGTTTTAAATCGTTCGATTGGGCTGCTCGGTGTCTTTCTGTAAGAACATTCAGATTTTTCCTTGGTTGAACGTGAATCGAATAATGGCGAGGAGATGGTTTCGGAGATTGTTGTGGGCATTGTGTCGAGGCCCATTAACCTGGCTACAACTCCGGGTGCCCTAGTTGCATGACCATCTTCATCCGTGATCGAAGAAGCGCAGCTGTAATCGCTTCCCTTTATGCTAAAGACAGCCCCCGAATCGTCATCTTCGATCTAAGAATGCCACATTTAGGTTAGTTAATGTTGGATCTTGGCTAGGGATTCGGAAAATTTGTTTATAAAGAAGAAGTTCTTACGAATTTGGGCGCTCGTGTAGTTTGAGCGTGCCTCGCGGGATTTGGTTTTTGCTTTGATTCCACTGGCGAATTCCCGCTGGAGAAGAGCTTCTTGCGCGATTTTCTATTCCAGTCGAAGAGATTAAAGAATCCGCCGCTCTTTGATCCGGCCTTGTCCAGCCCCATTTCCTCAGATCAGAAGACAAAATCACTTCCGGGGCGTCATAATCACAAATTTTGAACAATTTTCTGCATGCAAAACAAAAGGAAAACTTGAGATCGTTAGGGAAATAGGTAATCTTGAGAAAAAAAGGTAAATGACGATGAAGATCCAGCCGATCCACCAAAGAAACCCCAAGACAACGCATTTTCAAGGGACGGAGTGCAGGCCAGCCCAAGATCCCTCGTATTTTACACCATTTCTTAACAATCGACAACCATACCAAAAAAACCCTAGTTCTTCGTATCGCATCAAACGGAAATAAAAAATGTGTAGCATGAACAGCAGGTCAGCTGAAACCCCAAAAACCCAGCTACCCATTTCCGTAGCAAGGACGAAAAGAAGCATCAGCAGATAAAAAAAAAACTCGCCTTTACAGAATCAAGAACAGATTCAACCGTAGATCTGCCCAAGAATCAGCCGTCTACCCTATTTTGAAGATCTCAAAAGCTCAAAAAGAACGCCGCCGCAGCTGGATCAAGCTCAGGTGGAGAGGGCACGCGAGACAGGGCAAGAGTCGAAGAAAAGACGGAGCTTGAAGAGACGATCTGCCATCAATGAGGAGGAAGAAGGACAAGTGAGTAGGCGTCGAAAAGCGTTAACCCAACGTCTCTCCCTCTCATCGGCAAATTCAAATTACGAAATCTGAGACGTTGGTAGATCGATCTCCGTCCGATCCGACGGTCCGGATCTTCTTCTGTACGTAGCTGGGACCCACATTTCAACGGCACGTTTTTCATTCAATATAGAATTACAAGTCACCAAATGGGGGGATATTTACCCACCTTTCAAAAGTATTGGTATGGTGAAATCTGAAATATTAGTGGTTTTCATTTCTTGAGTCTGCCCCTGGCTCAGAACCAGAAAAAAAAAGGTTGAACAGGGTTTGGGAAATTATGAGCAGTATTTTACGTCACATTATCATATTTCATGAAATTGGCTAGCTAGATATTTTTTTTCTTCTGCTTTTTGTTTAAAATTGTATCCTCATGAGATTGTTCAGATGCATATTAGAAGCCATGAATGACTGCCATGAATTCTGATAGTTGTTGGTTAGGAGTGGTATGTTGTTACTGTGGAAGTATGGGATCAGAACAGATCATTAGAGTTCTATGCTCTTTCGTGTCTTCCACACAATGAGCAGCATTAGAAGAGAAAATTAGATGTATATAAAATTACTCTTCAGCCTCCCTCTGTTTCGCTAACTTACGAAAAAATGAAATTTATATTTGAGTATAAAATAGAGGAGTTTTTAAATATAGCTTGCACTTAACCTTTTGCTACTTCTTCTCTCGCTCCTTATGAATCCTTTATTTATAGAAAATTTCTGCATAAAAAGATAGTTTACGAATCCCATGAATTTGGATTTCATTACGAAAACACTTTATGTCAATCACAAACCCAAAACTGGCATAATGTATATATCGGCTGAAGTATATCACATATCTAAAATGAAGTATACGAGACAGACTTCGATATCTATGTGGAGACTAAATGAATTCCTCCATTTTCATTCTAAAAAAAAATACTTAAGTAAATATTTTGGATTATAGAATTTATGTGCTGACAGGTTAATTTGACCAACAAAACATAGTTGATTTGATCTGAAGGTTTAACCAGTTTTAAGAAACATGTCACAGCATTTTAGGGTCATATATCAATGATTTGGCTCACTGACCCGATGTTAAAAGAATAAGCTCCCTGCATAAAGATGAATAAAAATTAGTGTCTATTGTCTATGAATATAAAGTATACCTTAAAGCTTGTGACATTCTTCAATTCTTATACATGAATTTACATGCTAATTATGAGTTGAAAAAACCCCTCAAAAGTTTTATGCATTTTCAACATTTATTAGGACACTAATTAAAACATTTTAATGAAAACCTCATCACAACTAACATATTATTATGTAAGGGTTGAATCAGTAAATGAAACATTATAATAACATAAAATATCCATTGGAATCTGACATGTCTCATCCTAGGTCAAAATATCCACCCATAGAAGTCAGAGATCCCAAATTCATGAACAATAATATGAAAAAAATCATAATATCTTACATATATTTCTCATCAATGTCATCAAATGCATGAATGGATATTTAAATATAAAAATATTTAAATTTACATGAATGGATATCTCAATTTTTTGATGAAGTATTTGTCGTACTATTCTATATCCTAAATAAACTTACCCAAAATTAAAATTAATTAAATATTGACAAAGTTTTATACATGAAAAAAAAATTAAAAATATAATGTGGATATTTAATATCCTAGCTGTTAGCATTCAGCATTGTAAAAAATAGTTCTGTACCAATGTGAATTTCAGTGCAAATTCACTACCGCTCTTCTCTCTCTACCACTCTTCTCTCTCACTACCTCCTCTCGCTCTATCTCTTTTCTCTTCTCTCTCTGCCTCTATGTTGCTTGCTCCTCTCTCTTGCTCACTCCTCTCTCTGTAATCTTTCTGTCTCTATGTCGCTCTCTCCTCTCTTGCTCACTCCCCTCTCTCTATCTCCCTTCTCTTCTTTCTCTCTCTCTCTCCATGTCACTCATTCCTCTCTCCCTCTTCTCTTTCTCTCTCTCTTGCTCGTTATTCTCTCTCCCCCCTTCCTCTCTCTCTCTCTCTTGCTCTTTCTTCTCTCTCTCTCTCTCCCTCCCTCTCTCTTGCTCGTTCTTCTCTATCTCTCTCTCTCTCTTACTCTTTCTTTCTCTATTGCTCTTCTCTCTCTCATCTCTCTTTGACTCACTCTTCTCACCCTCTCTCTCTGAATTATATGGGAAAATTTCTGTGATGTACTATTTTGATGGAGCGCATCCAGACGACGCCAACAAATCATCATGCCAAAGTGTCCATGAAGACGGCCGGGTTTAAATATCCCGGGTAGAGCATGTCCGCACCCGTATCTTCATTTTTTCATTATCTGTTTTCAGCCGTTTTGATTTCTGTTTTAAGTCGTTCGTATCATTTTAAGTTCATATCATCTTGTCTCCGTTGTTTTCTTATTTGCGTTGTAAATGAAGGGGGAGATCCTTATTGGACTCTCCTTTCTGAACACCTTGTAAGGGCCCATCATGGCCCTATATAAGGCCATGACGGGACCACGTCATTTTCCGATCTGTATTTTTGTTTTGGGCAGTTACCCACATCCAGGTCTCATCAAGAAGGAGAAGAAGAAGAGAGGGAGGAGAAGAGGAGGAAGGAAGAGAGAAGGGGAAGAGGAGGAAGGGTTAAAGCAAGGAAATCCATCGTGCAACTTCCAGGCTACCGTTCGCTGCCTAGACCAGCCTTTGTCTATCCGTAAACACCCACCGTCGTGCTTCTTTGATCGCTCCTCATCGGAAGAATCTTCACGGATCGCCCACGCCCGTTGAGTTGCATAACACCGCTGTGAAGGGTCAACTCTCTATACCACCAGCCCAGTATTTGACTGCCCGGCCACAATCTATTGGGTTCACATGTCGTGAAGGGACCCGTCAAACGGGTGTCTGAGACTCCACTCTATTCCCCTTCACTGCCACGCGCCACGCCTCTTGAGTGGTTACGTCGCTCGGGGTCAACTCCTGCGCACGGTGAAGGAAATCGCTGTAATCGTGCGACGACTCCACCAAGTTTGCCAACCTTGCATGACGCTCGTGGACAGTCCCCGCACAAGGCTAACTAGATTCGCCATATTCACGGCGTTACACTCTATCGGATCGGTCCGATAGTTGCACACGCTTATAGAGAGTCAACGCCGTCGAGACGAAACCATTGGTACATCCCCGCCGAGCATCTCCACGGATGTGTGGTCGCACGCACACCGTGCTAAGCTGCCGCAGAGTGTTGAATCGTCCATGTTTGCCACTCGCCTGCGCCGAGTCAATACAACCCGCGCATTATCATTGGGCAATCATACGAGCGTGTGGCTGCACTCTTCAGCGTGCTGTGTTGTCGCATACCGGCCGCCTCACACTTGTGCCCGCCTCTGACTGACTACGCCCAGAGTTGTCCTTTGTGCGCCCGTCACCGGTTCGAGTGAGTGCTCTCCTGAATCGAGACACCCGTTGCTTTCACCGCACAGTTGAGAACGTTGCCAGTGCCACTAAGCTGTCATCCATCCACCGACCCCCCCTGATATCTCGCTCCTGCGCCGCACTCTCGCCGTCAGTCGAGCTGAACCGTGCCTCTTGACGGCATGCTTCCATCTACTTGTCTGCATCCCGACACTTCTCCACCGCATCCGCACGGGCGCTTACACCGGCAAAGATCTTGACGACGCGCAATGCCGACCAACGAGGTACACCGTTTCCTTGCTTGCCAGTTATATTACTTTCTACAGTATATCTTTTGACTGCACTCCACAGACCTCGAGTTAGATTAGGTGAGAGAAAATTAACGAGAAAACTACAATTTGAGCATCTTCCTAGGTAGGGGCTCGAGTCGCCGTCGTCGCTCCAACGAGGGTCAAAAGGTCACCGTCATCATCATCGGTCGCCCGCTCCGGAGCTTGGAACTCAGTGAACCTCCACTCGTCGGCCCTGCGCGTACTCTTCACCTAGGTAATTCTCATCATCTAGTAACATTCACTTAGTGAATTACCCGTCGGACGACGCCATCGATAACGTCCGACATCAGATTTGAATTTCAGCACAAATTCACGCTGGACATTGCACAAGGCTTTTGGTGTGACCAAAAAATTTGCTCAGGTGTGTGAATCTTCCGACTGCCTGCACAAACTTTCCTATCTAAAATTTTTCTCTCATTCAAAAAAATCAGCCTTATGAATAAACGAAATTAGTTATCAATTACATATAGGAATTGGAAATTATAAATTTATTCATTATTTACACATAATTCTTTTTTATCTAGTGTGAACATAATTGTAATTCAAATAATGTATTAGGAATTTTAACATAGACAACTCACATGCAATTTTAGAATAAGAATATCACAACATGTAAATTCAATTTTAATGGATCACTTTAATTCTATTTTATTTATGTTAAAATATCTTGCACCTGCTCATCGTTTGGATACATTTAGCCCGTTTTTCACTCAATGAAAACTTTATTATATTATTCACCCTATTTATATAAACATACAGCCTTATGAATAAAAAATCAATTATCTCAAAAATTATCCTGACGTATGATAATAATAAATATCATGCTATTTTCATTAATCATTTCACGTATTACCTGTTCTTATTTTCATCAAAATGATCATAATTTCATGATATTAATGGTTTAAATGATCATAATTGCATGATATTAATGGTTATAATGAAATTTTAAGTTACCTTGATTTTATGGTACTTTAACATTTTTTTGACACTAATTTCATGAATAGATAACATTAGGGCTCAAAATATTAATTTATATTTATAAAATATTTTAAGGGGTTTATTATAATTTAAAATGAAATTGGGATTTTTGGATTTTGAGGGATTTATATGGAATTTCTGACATTAAATTCGTAATGAATATAATTTTATAAGTTAGAAAATATAAGGGTGAAATTATCAAAATAATTTTAATCATTAAAGTGACCTTTTCTGCTAATAGAGGTATGTGCCATGCTGGCAATCTGATGCCAGACGTCGTCAAGGTGTCGTCCGGTCGTTACCGAGGGTAGCGTCTCAGTATCGATAACGAAACTCTATCGGACAACGACGGAGGGGGTCGTCCGATAGTGATGATAAACAGAGGAAATATGATGGAATGTGAAAAGTTTATATGTGGTACGTGCAAGTGCCGACTCGCGGGGCGTGCCGTTCTCGGGGTTCCACGAGGTCGCCTAGGGAAGGGTAGTCCAGGCCTCTTGAACCTCGTCCGAGGGATCGAGGATGACTACGCGGCCGAACGGGAATATCCCCTGAAGTTGCTCACACGCGACGGGCGAGCCCGACTCGTACCGGACGGGTAAGACTCTCGGACGATTCGTCATCATTTTCTCAATCTGTCTCTCTCACCTACGTCTAACCCGAGCGCGGTGGAGGCAATTCGAAAGTATACTGAAAAAGGTAAGAGACGAAAAGGCAGTTAGGAGGGGTATCTTTGTCGCGTCTCATAACATGCAAATTAATATACTTAATTACTGAATTATACATTCTATTTATGTGTTTTAAGGGTCATATTTGCATGTTATCATGATAAAATACATTGAAATCAGTTAACATGTCGTTTTTCTATTATTTCATATTTTTTATCATTTTTTACATGGAATTTGACATTGTTTCAGTGAAGAAATATTTTTACATGATTTTATTTGCTTGGTTTAAGGTCAGTAAATCATCTCCTGATTTTTCTGAATTTTTCCCATATTTTTATGAATTTTTCTGAATTTTTCTGACCATTATTTAGGCAAGAAATGATTTTTATTTAATTAAATAATATATTGATTATTTATTTTGCATTTTAAATGCATTTAAAATGAATATCCACGTCATTCGCCCGAAATTCGGGCGAATGAAGGGATATATTAATTAAATAAGAAAGGAGAGAAGAGAGGAGAGAGATAGGAAAAGTCAAATAGAGTGATTAAAAGAGAGAGAGAGAAAAGCGGAAATCGACGCCGATCATTGGCGTTTATTTAAAACAATGATTTTTTTCTTTTTCTCTCTCTCTCTCTTCTAACCAAGCGAAAAAAGCACTATTTTGTCCTTTTCTGTTTTCTTAAAAAGCAGCGAAAAAGTGCGGCCGACGCGGACAACGAGGGTGCACGTGTCCCGAAACACGGAAAGCGAGAAAATCAAGCCCAGCCAATAGGAAATTCCGATTTTTTAGAGAAAATAAAAGAGATCCAACGGCCCACATTTGATCTCACTAAAACTGCGATATCTTGAGATCTACAACTCCGATTGGGCTGAAATTTTGAGGGCAGGTTCGTCTTTTCCTCCTCTACAATCTGGACGGTTGGATCTTTAAATAGAGGTCAGAAAAAAAGGCGAAATTCACTTTTGGAGGCTCTCCCCAAGAAATTGGCCAGGAAGGACACAGGAGGCATTCTGGAAGTCGTCAGATCTGGATCTCTTTATCAAATTTGTAAGTTTCTGAATTGTATTTGATCATCTTCTAGAACGATTCAAAAACGCCTTGGCATGGGCGAAAGGTACATTCCCTAGATTCATGTTTTGAATGCATCAGAACTTCTTTTTGATTTGGATTCAAGATCTGACTTTTGATAATTAATTCTTAATCATTTTAGGACATTTCTGCTTCATTACAATTTTAATTTAGGGTCGAAATTAGGGCTTTCCTCAATTTCTTCACTTTCTCTCTCTAGGTTAATTTGATTTGTTTCTCTCTCTAGATTTCGGTTTTTATTGTTTAGGAATTTAATTTAATATATAAAAAACCCAAAAATAAAATTTGAACCGAAAATTCATCCATTTTGAACTCCAATTCAAAAATCACTTTCTTGATTATTAATTTCCCAATTTTAATTCTGAAAATTATTATAAATTTTATTAAATTGGGAAATTAATAATTTATATTTTTATGAGCTTAAAATAATAATAATATTCTTATCTGGAATTATCTGACCGAAATCAAAATTAAGTTTTACTTAATTTTGATTATTTTAAGAATATTATTTAATATTAATTGAATTAAATATTGCAAAATTCAAAATTACTTGACTTGATTCATAAAAATTGTTTGAAAATTCTGAATTGTTGCCTCCTTGCGGATCGACCCCTTGCTTGCTCTATATTCTTATTTAGTAATTAAGGGAATTATAAATTTATTGCATAAGTCTAAAAAGCGTCCGACGACAGTTATCTCGGTAGCACCACAGAGGATCGTAACGGAGGACGTCGACAGCACGAGGGCGCAAGCGACGTGAGCGGTGCGACGTCGCGGGCTATGCTGCGGCGTGGGGCGCGTAGGCGGCACATGCGTCGCAGGTGGCGTGGTGTGGGCGCGTGACGCGGTAGCGCGCGCAAATGCGTGGCGCAAGGGCGTGCCCGGTCGCGTGTGGCACGTAGGCAGCGGCGCGCGGTGCGGCTCGCGGGGCAATGGTCGTAGTGGGAAAGCAATGTTGTGACGTCTGTGGCCTCGCGGTGCGGCGGCGCGCTGAGGTGCGCGGACGGCGGTGCGCTGGTGTGCGGCGCGCGCTGGGACGCGGCAACGCTGCGCACGGATGCGAGGCAGAGGAGCTCGGCGCGCGGCATCGGCACACGGGCGCGCTGGCGAAAGCGGCGAGCGCGCGTGGCGGTGTGCAAGGGGCACGACGGCGCGGCATGCGGACGTGCGGGTGGCAGTGCGGTGGCGTGCACGGGCGCGCGGGCGGCGCTGTGTGGCGGAGGCGAGGGGCAGCGGAGCTGTCGGCGGCGGTGGCGGCGTTCGTGACAGAGAACGGTGGCGGCGGCGGCTCTTCTCTTCTCCCCTCTTCTTCCTTCTCCTCTTCTTCCTCCTTCCTCCTCCTTCCTCCTTCCTTCTTCCTTCTTCCTCAGCGAGGGACTCTTCAACTTCTAACATTATAACTATTCAATGAAATTCAAGAGTGAGTAAGGAGGGCGCCCACCCCTTCCTTTTAAAGGGAAATAGGTGGATGGGCCCTTTGAAAGAAAACAAAATGAAGGGAAATGGCTAAGGGTTAGGGCCCATTAGCGGGAGGGGAAGATATCCTCATACGGGAACTTCCCCTTGCTACAACGCAGGTACGAAGAACAGAAAGCTATGAACGCGGGAAATAAAAGCGGGAAATGAAAGCGGTCACGGGGTCGACGATGGCGCGCCGTCACCCGGGATATTTGAACCCGCGCGTCGTTGCTTTTGCTTGTCATGCAGGCTGGACGCGCATCGGCGGCGGGCTCGATGACGATGCCGACTCCTTGAGCAATGGTCCTGCGGTGTTGGACGGTGCCGCGCCATCACAATCCACCACAGCTATAGGAGAATAACGAGATTTGGAGGAGAGAGAAAAATAGATGACTCAGATTGCTCTAAATTCAAACTATGATATCTAATGATCTAAAAGGACCTTCTCATGGAAATTTCGTGGGTAGTCTCATCTTTACCTCCACAATCCATTAATCTTATGGGCAAATTATCTTATAGATTCTTAATAAATTAGGTTAATTATATTGATTTTATTAGTTTAGGTTAAATTAGTGAAATAAATATTAAAAATAAAAATAATAAAAATTAAAGCTAAAATTTTCTTATTCATTACTTTCTCTTTGTGGATTAAACCTTTGATCACCTTATGCTTGTAAGGAAACTAATAAATATTTTTGCATAAACAAGAAGCATTAAACGGTCTATTTAAATCTAATTTATGATTTATCAACAAATATTGTCTCCGGGGAGCACGGGTCATTCAGTTTGTGAATTACAATTATGTAATTGATTATCATTTATTTTTTAGTCTAAAAAAACTTGATAGTAGGGCTTAAAAGTATACCTATGCACTTAATCCTTTCATTAATATTATTATTACAGTGCAATGAGTTCATATTTTTGTGAAAGAAGTTATATTTAAAATGATTTTAGGGCATGAAAGAAGTTATACTTATTTGTATGAACATAAGGATTCAATGCAGAGGAAGACTTATTATGGCTTCGTAACAATATCAACAAAACCATGGAACGAATAGCCTCAACGCGGATCACATTCATGATTTCTTGGGTCCTTGAGTGAGACAAATCGAGCTGCTCATTTGCACAGCCTCTAGATGTATCCATGTGGTCCATGGCATGTCAAATCTTTTCCTTCACCTTGACAAACTCCGTTCAAATGTTGTTGTCATTGTAATTATGCAATCCTGGTCACAGTGGGAGTGGAGAGGAGCTTAGGGGAGAAGGGAGAAGAAGTTAAGGCCCTTGAAAAATTCTGGCATGGGTGAATTTTTTTTAAGGCCTTCCCTTATTTATACTAGGTGGGTATTTTTCATAAAATTCCAAAACTTAAGCATATCTTTAGATGTCCAAACGACCATTTGCATGTGACCATCTAAGCATGTGTATCACTCTAACTAATGACTTCAACATCCCAATAAACTTTATTGGCCTTACAAATTAATGAACTATATCATCATATATATTAATTAATGTCTGATCTATTCAACCAAATTGATAGGTTGATTCTCCAACCTGTGGTGTGCCAAGCTACACCTCATGATCTAGAAGATACAAAGGAGTGTATATCGACTCACTCAAGTAACCTGTTCAACATCAGTTACCATGTACGTACAGTCCCTGCTCCACTTGATGCTCCTAGGATGGCTTAGGGTACAGTCAACTATCAAACCCTAATCGGTCATCTGAGTTATTACAGATGCGCTTGGAAATCATTGGAGAATTCTTCTTTGATACTTCACTACCATGGCCAAGGACTTCATCACACCATCTTTCTTAAGCTGTCAACTCTTTTACCGAGAGTGAATGATCCCATCTTGACCTCTCAATCATATTTGTGAACTTCTTGATGCTCCCAAACTATGACCATTTAGAATCCCATGATTAGTGTCTCATAGGTCATAATAAAATATAAATGTTCATCCACAAGATAGCTTTGGTGTTTCAGGTGTAAGGACCACTTACACAACCATGATGTGAATCAGCCTGATTGACAGTTTGGTATAATACGACTCAAGGATTCATACGAATTAATTTAGTGAAATCTTTTAACTAAAGATCACCCACTATTTATTCTTAGTGTCTCCACACTAATGGCTATAGGGCCTGCCATACTCATCGTATGAATGAGGCTAGATAGTGCCATTCTATCCAGATACTTTGATGCCCATCTTGAAAATCATTTGAATAGAAATATTTAGAACACACACTTAAATACTAGTGATCTCCATATTACGATCACATCATAATATACTAAGTTGGATCACATCATTATATTCATGAACTTCATTACAAACATCATACATGCCCTATAATGAAAATGTTCCATTGATGAACATGGAACAAGATGTGGAATGTGTGATTAGCTTGCTGGCTACATATATATTTCCATAAAAAAGTACTATACCACAGGTCAAGACAATGATCTCCTCTTCATTAATCCTAAAAATTTACCTAATATTTACTCACATGAATCATCTTCCATATTTTCAACTGAAGAGATTATTTCTGATATTCATATGCTAATTATGGATAGTGAGAATGAAAATTTGATAGAATATCAAGAAGAATTACATACACAAATGAGTACTTTGAAAAAAGATAAAATTATTTATGTTATTCATTTGATATTTTTAAATGATATTTCAGTAAACATACGTGATCATTTTCATAGGAACGTGAATAATTGTGAGGGGAGAGTGTTACTTGATAAAATAACTATCATAGACTTGAAATATCATCACCATTGATGATCAAAATATAATTTAGTGAATCATATTTTCTTAAATTATTTTTTAGGAAAAATATTTTCATTGATTGACATGATAATTTTTTTGGTAAACATAAGAAGTTTATTTCTTTTATAGATCTATTGAATATCCCAATTCTAAATAGAATATTAAAAGCTTCTTTTTACTCATTGGACAAATCATTTGATGAAATCACATTTATGGTTAGGGACTGATGTAAATACCATTATTAAACAAAAACAAAAGATGACTATCATATCATGGCATCACTTCACTATAAAAAACCTTTAAAGTTGGTTTGCGTCTAAAATTAATATTTTTTGATTTTATATCTCTTTCTCCAAGTCTGAAATTTGTATTTCAAAATCTTTGATCAGGATGGTATTTAGAAAAAAAATTAAAATATAAATTTACTCATATGGCTATTGATCATCCCCTTTCATTTGTTTTTAAACCACGCGGTATCCTTTTTAAGGATTTCTTTAAAATATTTATTTAATATCTTCCAAAATTTCATTTTTTTAGTGTCCTTGATTTTCTTGGTGTTTTTTTTCTTACTGGAATTTAAATTTTAAAATAAGATAAAATCATCAGGAGGATAAGCAACAATCAAAACAGGGCCATGAGACATGGAGAATAAGAAATACCCCTCCAGTTTGCAGTTATTTTATTTATTGAATGTCTTAATTTCCAATGCATAGAGGTCCATGCATTAAATAAGAGGGGGAGTTATTATTTAATCTGGCATAGTTTTTTAAAAATTCATGCATCAATCTAAGTAGGGAGAGAAAGTTTTTCATTAACTGGAGTTATATTATAACCACACCTTAGGAGGCCCCATAATAAGAGTATGTGTAGAGAAGTTAGGCTCCTAAAGAGGATCATGAACATGCTTTATATGGTAAAAAATATAATTTTAAACAATATTTGGATGATTTTCAAATTATGATGATATCTGTTAGGTTGAAGGAATAGACATGAAAATCAACTGGTTGGTATTGTAGTCTTAGATGGAGTGATGAGTGACTTCGTGAACCCCCACCACATCACGATCTTTTATAAGCCCGCCCTAATTATGTGTCATGGTTGCCCACTACCTGAATATTATTTTTGGATAGAAGTATGCATTTTGAATATTATTTTGTCCTAAGCAGAAAATCACAATTCTTTGAGCCACCTAAAAGTATATTTGAAACCTATATATCATCTTTACCCATTTTCCTTATCTTAAGTTACACCATTTCACCCACTTTCTGATTATCTTGTAGGAACCCATCTCTCCCCCATCCTCCCTGACTACTTATGATGCTCTACTCCCGAATTCTTTCCTTTCCTCTCCCTTGTGATATCATTTTTGCTTGATATCGTGTCCTTCGTACACCCCTATTTCAATTTTGTTCTACATCTTCTCAATCTATGTTTTCTCTTTCTCACAACGATGGGATGAATTGTATTGAGAGCTTTTTATTTTATAAAACAAATTCATAAAGTTTAAAGCATCCATTTTTGTGTTGTTCACCCCTTTACAATCGAAGGGACAAAAAATAAAAAATTAAAAATAAAAGGGAAATAAAAGAAATTAAAATTCAAAAATAAAAAAAGGAAAAAATGGGGTTTATTGTTTTGGAAGCATATGTTGATCAATATTTTTATCATCTCTTGCTTAGGTGGAGACACACCTATATTGTCCACTGAAGATTAACCGTTACAGGCATTATAGCAAAATGATTTAATGTGTGTTTTGATGAATTTTTAAAGTAATGAATGCCTTAATAAGGGTGTGTTCAAGCACACTTGGTCCTCAGTCAACTACTTGACTGGTTTAAGTCAATACCAAATATCGTCCTTAGTTCTATTAAAAGGCTATTAAGTTTTCCCTTATGGTGAACAAGTCAGATCACTGATTTAGGACTTTAATTTTGTATGATATGAATATAAACATATTCTAACATTTGTTTTACATTTTTGTATATTTGAACGCATTTTATTGGCTCAATGGCTTCGCCAAATTCACAATTAGTATTTTTTGGTAATTTAAGGCTAAACCTTTTGATGATTTAATGAAGATTAGATACATGAACATATAAGTATCCGATGGTGATATCTTGAGTAAAATAATGTTTTGAGAAAAATCTGAAATTTCCATATTTTTTAAAGATGAGGTTGTTGGCATAACAACTAGTTTTTTACTCTTACACTTGAGAGGTATTTTGAACTCATAGAAAAATAGTTCATAATTATGAGGATCACTTTTTCATATTAGATACATATGACTGTTGGACTTTTGATAAATTACAGAATGCCTTTTCGATTTATAACTCCATACATACAGTTTTCAACTCTAATATTGAATTCCCCTCACCTTGCTCTCTTAAATAATACAATCCACAAGCAAGAGATACTTTCACTCCCAGAATAAATTTTCAAGCAGTTTTTGCGTATCATGATATTTATTGTTTAAATCAATACGAGTACAATGGATTTTAAATAATCTACTGTGGTGGAGGTTGATTCAAGATATAAATTAAAGAAAGCTGGCCTCTGAATTTCGTACGTCCCCGACCCTTGTGATAAGTTTTGATATGTTTAATATAAGCTTTAGGTCGATTTCAATTTTTTTTAGAATTTTTAACTTGTTCTTAAAATGCATACAAATCCTTGAAACTTGGAATATTGTCTTTGAGTTGATTTTGAAAATGTTACATGAGTTTGAACATGGACGTGGAGGAATGGAGAGTTAATGAGGAATGTAGAAAGATCGACCTCTAGAGATTGATTCACTTTGATTTTGAAGATTTCTTCTGAGATAGTACTTGTTGCTTATCGTGTTAAGAATCCATACAAATTAGACTCGAACCATTCAGTGAATAAATCAAGAAGATATTTTAGTTTTAAGCACCAAAGGTAAAATACGAATCACCAAACTTCATCCAAATAGAAACATGGAGGAGGTGGACTAGAGTAAAGAGAGACCACAAAAGGGAGGTATTGCTGCTGGGAAGACATAATTAAATTTACTAATTTTTATCTCTGAATTAAAAAATTATGATATCAAAGAATATTCCTTTTGAAAAACATGCAAATATGTTGTGGCTTCAAGATTGCTTAAAGAGACTGATTATATACTAATTGTTGTTGAGGGTCAATCCATATTGTTGAGAATTATATATTTTTTTGTTAGATTTTTGTAGTAAGTCAAGTTCAGTCTTTTGGAGCCGTAAGAAGAAGGCTTTGGATCTAGAGTATAGAAGGCCTCAAGGGTAGCGTAAGTGCCATCGCTCTATGAAATATTTTTAGGGTCGAGAGACATAGCTTCACTGATTTTTTATTTTTTATTGGTATTCTTGTTCAGCCTATTTACAAGTGATTTACTTTGGGGGAATTCACACGAACATGGTTAGGGCACATCATCACCTCAGGACGGATACCCCTAAAAAACATTAAGTATTAGCCTAGGCCGTCTAAAAAAACTTGTGTCTCCCATCTCCTCTACCTCATTTCCTGGTTAGAAAAATACAAGGTTACTTAACTGAATTAAAGATAAAATTGATAGAGAGCCTAATTCACCTGCTCTTAGGTTTCCTTGGCCACTTAAACTAACATCTACGATCCTCATCTTTCTGTAAATCCTTCTGGTGTATTCTATTCATTCTTCTATTCTTGGGAGTAAGTTAATCTATGTATTACTCCTTTATCTATTATTATTTACCTAATTTAAGCTTTCTTTTAAGCCATCCACCATTATCTTCTTTCTTCACCCATAGTAGATAGGAACTCCATTTCCCATCTTTCATTGATATACATTTGATATTGTGTGCTTGCATTGGAGGAGAATAATGTGTATTCCCCGTCTTTGGTGGGATGAAGTTAGTGGGGACCCCAAAAACTAGTAGCATCAAAACCTGACGATTTATCTTTCTTTTGAGAGGTGTAAGGCCCTCCATTTTAATGAGTTAAATGAGGAAATTCGAAGGCTATAATATCATACCCGACAAGTAGGCTTAACTCCTCAAGATTGCTAGCTCTTCCAAGGCCAAGAGGGCTCATTAAAAACATTCCTAAAAAGGTTAGAGTCAGAATTTTTATAGGGAGTATACATGCTAAAAAATTTATTGGTATTTTCAATACTTCATGTACATGTCTTATTTTGTTTAAATGTGAGGGAGCAATCTAAGGAGAAGGAGAACATAATGGGCATTGACATGGGGCTAGCAAAGTAGGGGGGGAGGGTATTTGGTAATCATAAATGACATGATAATTTTCACAGTAATTACATGCATTTTATGTGTTTATCCTCATTAAAATGATAGAATTTGATGTCCTTAGCCCCCCTTAGCTTTCTCAGATGTGCGAGTGCTCCACCTTCTCACAAACCACGCCTGTTGCTCTTTCCTTGTCCCACTTAGCCTAGTCTAGGTGATGTCCACAATCCTCTAAAATTTCTTAAGAATTCAATTAATAATCAAGAAAACTCACAAACATATATTAATGATTTTTGAGTGTTAATCACAGGTATTTGGCAGATGATTTGTGTTCAAGATAATATGTATGGGAGATAATATATATTCAAGAAATTGTGTACTAACAAAGATATGTACTCGGGATGATATGAAATATAGATCACTGGATTTCAGGTAAATATAGCTCTCTCTTATTCAATACCCGTTCTTTCTACTCTCTTTTTTATCTTCAACTTCCTCCCCTTTTTATTTAAAATATCTCTCACCTTACTACTTCTAAATCTCTTCTACCTTATCTCAATTTAACCCTAACTATCTCTATTCCTATATCCACAAAATTTGCCATTCCTTAAAGTCCTCTCATACATAAGAATGGAAATGTGCACCTTTTGATGATTCAAACCTCAGATCTTTGCCTCTTCTATTTTCCTTTCTATTTACTTCTTTCTTTTCTTCTTTCCATTTCGATCTTCCTCTTGATCAATCAGAAATCAACAAAAAAGAGAAAATAAACCTAGACATTAAACCTAGACATACCTGTTCCCTTGGATGCCTTACGAGAGATGTTAACAATGGGTGAAAAAGCTTGAAGGCCTTCTCTTTATTTCATGGAATATCTTTATCACAAAGAGAGTGCTTGAGGAGAGACCTTTTAAACTTCAAAAACTAGGGCTAAAATAAGGGGACGTTCTTTCCCTTTAAGAGATAGTACGTACCAGCATTAAATGCACACAAATTTTGAATTGGTGTGAGAAGTCTTACCTTTCTTGCCCTTGTCTATCTCTTATCAGTACAATGTCATGGAAGGGCACTTTTGATGTATATTTTTCTGTATAAAATATTTAATTAAATTACTCAAGGTTACTTATAAACAGTAGCCTCTTCTTTGTGGATGTTTTTGACCAACCAAAAAAATCCAAGTGATATAGAAATTTAGGATTTAGTCACACATAAAGCATATAGTTCACCATTAAAATTTGAAATTAAGATGTTTTGGTCTGACCCATGATAATTTCATATGGTCAGGGAATTCCATGATAATTTCATATGGTCAATTCATCAAAATATATAGATTGACTTGAAGTCAATGACCTTAAATCTTGAAATAGAATACCCAATTTTAGAGAAGGCAACCTTAGATTTTTTGTAATTATGATACGCAGAGTGATTTGGTAATTCAAAATCTCATTTTGGTCCATTCTTTTACTCCAAAAATGAAAGACTAGAGGAGTGACATTCAGATCAAGATACATGAGAAAAAGTACCATTCAGTCAGTTGGACATGTGACGATCCAGGTTAATGTGATCTTTGTCTTTTTTCTAACTCATGTCTTCATCCTTTTTCCAAGGTTATCATTGTCAATAGCCTAGGTTTCCACTATCACACACAGCCTGTCTGTCGCTCGTCAAAGCACATTCACCTCCATCTCTGTTGCACCAGTGACAACCAATGGTCATAACTCGACCCCCTTTGTCATTTGTTGGCACCTATCCACCATCATGTTGATTGTAATCATTTGCAGTATCTCTTTTATCTACTCTACTCCACTCACGTATAATGACATCAATTGTCACCCAGTGCTGTCAAAGCCTAGCGAAGATATTTATTTAGAATTACTTATTATTATAATAAATATTAATAAAATCTTAAATAATTTTATAAAATCTTAATAAATTAGGTTAGTTAGAAAAATTATTTTCCAATCATTCTGGATTATTTTTCACTAGTTGGATTTTACTTATTTAGGTTAAATTACTAAAATAACTATTAAAAAATCAAAAAAAGATATTAAAACTAAAATCCACGTATTCAATACTTTCTCTCTGTGGATTCGACCCTTACTTGCCCTATGCTCATAAGGAAAATTATAAAGATTTTTGTTTCATCCACATTTACATTTAAATTTATTTTTTGGTTCATCAATGGACTAAAAATATTTGACTTGAATTAATATTCATCCCAAGAAATCCAATTCCATAATAAATGTGATGATTTTGAATAGAATTAAAAAAAGAGGTTCAGATTATAACTGAAGAAACATTTTTGACAAGCTTCATCAACCAATGAGAATTTGAGCCTAAGTTGCATAAGTTCATCAACATGAAAATCTCTAAATTCAAGGAAGTAGGGAGAACAAACCTATTTGAAATTCATCAATGTATTATTAACTATGAATAATTTTCATATCTTTTACTCTAAGAATACATAATTATCATAATTAAAATATCTGTAGATGAACTTAGTTTCTTAAGAATAATACATTAGGAGGCTAAAGATTGTGTAAGCATAATAAATGGCTCACTAAAATGAACTCTTGCAATTTTATATTTTCCCAAAGCACATATTTTATTATAAAAACCTAAGTTATATGAAAATTAAAAATTTCTGAATATAAAATAATTATTTAAGATAGAAATGGAAGAAATTCAGATATATATGCTGAAATTTAAACTTGCAAAGGAAAGTGAAGGAAATATATGTGGTTGGTAAGCCAATCACACATTCCATATTCATTAATATAATACAGGTGCATTAATTCCATATTCATTACAGTGTGTGAATACATGATTGAACGTAAGGAATCATGATGATATATTACTACAGAGATTATTAGACTTTGTATGTGTTCTAAATATTAGACTCTAAGCATGTGTTCTAAATATTCATATTCAAAGGATAATTGAGAAGGACATCAAAGTATCTTGACATAATAACACTATCTAGTCACACTCATATGATTAGTATGGAGGGTCTTATAGCCATTAGTGTGGAGAGACTACGGATAGATAATGGGTGCTATCTCAACGAAAATAATTCAGTGAATTTATTCGTATGAATCCTTGAATGATATTATCTTAAAATTTCAATCTTGTTGATTCATGTTATGTTTGTGTAAGCGGTCCTTAGACTTGAGACACCAAATACGTCTTGTGGACGGATGGTTGTACTTTGACCATTACCTAAGAGTTTCTAGCGGTCTTAGTTTGAATCCATGAATAATTACACTAAGATGATTGAATTGTAAATTTGGGATCATCCACCCTTGGTAAATGAGGAGTCTGCTCAATGAAGACAATGTAATGAAGTCCTTGGCTAAGGTAGCGAAATATCAGAGACAAGCTCTCCAATATATTTTAACATAACAGTACTAGTTTGGATGACCAATCAGGGTTTCATATTTAACCATAACCTTAGTTTTCCTAGGAGTGTCGAATGGATGAGGGACTATACGTATACGGTAACCGATGACAGACATGTTCCATGATTGAGTTGATACACACTTTTTTTTATCTTCTAGAGCACGAGATGTAGCATGGCATCCTATGGGCTAGAGACTCAACCTATCAATTGGGCTCAATCAATACGTCATTATTGATCTATATGATGATAGTTAATTGATTTTGAAGGCCAATAAAGGTTATCATGCCACTAAAGTCATTAAATAGATTGATACATGGACCTAGATGGTCACACACAGATGCCCTTTTGGATGTCTAAATATATACTTTAAGTTTGGGAATTTTAATGAAAAAATCATTTAGTATAAATAAGGGAAGACCCATAAGAAAATTCACCGAGGCCAGAATTGCTTAGGGCTCTTTCCCTTCTTCTCACTTCTCCCCTAAGCTCCTCTCTATTCTTGATGCAATCGGGATGGTATAATTGTGATGGCGAAGAGTGAACAGAGCTCGTCAAGGTGAAGGATGAGATTCACCATGCCAAGGATCATGTGTATACGTCTAGAGGATGCACACATGAGCAGTTCGACAGATCTCACTTGAGGATTCAACAAAGCACAAATACAATTCATGTCCAGGTGATTGGATTCAATATTTTGTAAATGTCATTTTGATTCCATTATTAGTCTTCCAATGAGAATTATTCTAAGTTTCATCTAGATCAAGGCCCAATAACTCAATAAAAAGAAAAATTGATACTTAAACAATTCAATGACCTTAGGAAAGGGAAACCATGAAACAAAAATGAAGGACTTATAAATATTTTTTACTCAAGAATTCATTGGTAACATATCTCTATGATTTATTGAGTTGAACGAGGAGGCTAATTATGTCTTGTGGGATCTCTTATTGTAATTTTATTTTTTCTCATTGTGTATTATAAACACAACTAACAAATTGAGGACTTGCAAAAACTGAAAGCATATTTGCTAATTTTTATATATCAATTAGTTTATATGATCTTACTCATACTTTATGTAAATAAGAAAAAAATGGATTTTGAAAAATTTGACTTAAGCTCTGTCATGTGATTTTTATTTGAACAAGATAGAAAATTTATGTGACAGTTAAACTTGAAATTTCACTTATGGTGTATGATACAAATTTAGTATTTATAATTAATCAATATATTTATATATATTAACAGATTTCCTTCAATCATACTTATTTTCTTTATTTTCATAAAATACCAGTGTATTAAATCTATATTCTTAAAAAAATTTATAAGGGGAAAACCAAGGGTAAGAGTAGATTACTCTACGAATATATTATGAACAAGGCAGAACATCCAATATGTTTCAAAAAATTCTCTTCCTTTAATTTGGGAAACCTATTCTATACTTCATAATATGTCAGAATGAATTAGTTAATGAATCATAAAACATGATAATCTAAGCTAAATTCCCTTCTAAGCACTAGTAGATCATCTCATGATCCAGAATGTTGCCCTACGAATTTATTATAATCATTGAAAGAAATAATGGAAACTGAAATATACGAGCGATCAGGACAGATGTTGAATTTTTAGGCATTGAATTCCATCTTTGTACAGGTTAGGAAAGCCCTCCATATTGTAGCTGAGATGAATTTTATGTTAATAATATCATTTCATTCTAGAACCAGTTTTAATGTTTTTGAGTAAATGAAAACTGGCATGCACTTAAAATGATAATTGTCATGTACTCAAAATTTTAAATGTTGAAGTCCGTATGCCATTTGGAATCAAAAGGCAAATCAAGGCGGGTTCCAGATATCAGAACTAAAACTCCAATGAGAACAATGAGAACCATTATCACAAAAAAATCCAAATCTCCGCGTCAAACTTTTCAGAAAACTCTTGTGGATTATCTGTCTATATGTCTCATACAATTTTAATCTTCATCTGCTCATTTTCTTATCTAAATTCCAATTTTACGGATGGAATAAGAGAATAATATGTACAATTGAGTCCTAAAAGGCAGAATATATCCAAAATAAAATGTTTCAGTGTAAAATAGTTGCCGTCAGCTTATGAAGATATCCAAAATATACGTGTTTACGATGGAACTTGGCAGCTGTACAATATTTTTCCAAACTCTTGAACACATTTTATCACTAAAATGTCCAGTTTTCTACTCTTGTCTCCGATGACAAATTTTCATTATATAAAAAAGATGATAATATGAGGGACGGGAATTTCTCACGATGGGGTACATCAAATAACTTTAGTTCACGATATTTTACTGAAACAAACTATCACTTCAAGATATAGAAATAAATAAAAAAACAACCCAACTATAGTTTGCATAATGAAGAAAACAAACCTTAATCCAACATAAAGAACCAAACAAATGATCTTCAATGTCTACAAAGGTGACAATTCATATCTTGACAGGCCGGGTTCTGCTGAGGATCTCAACGACGCGTGAATCAGGTTCTGCGGGGGCCATTCTCAAACTCCAACCTCTCCCTTGGGATGCTATCAATCCATAGATGCCTAAATCTCGTCACTTAGAGACAGAATGTCAACGTGGCGACACGCGTTTGAAGGGAATACCCAAGTTTTTAGTCATGAAACACATCACCGATCGTCCAAAAACTGGTACCTTTTATTTGGATCACGAGCATTGCGATTTCTGAGGTCATGAAATGCATGCTTCATTAACTTGGGCACCATGCTTTTTCTCACAGCTCAATTTTCCTACGAACAGATCATGCTTCTCACATCATGTTCATGCCTGTTAATACAGCATCAATCGTAACCTCCGAATCTGACTAAAAAAAAACATAATGATGATTGGAGCTTGAACCAGATACAAACGATAGAAAGACAATGAACGCGTGGAATCTAACATCCCTCAGCATGCGCTGTCGGGCATCATTTTCTGCAGTCTAATCTGCTCGTAAAACTTGGCGATGAACTCCTCCGCCCTGATATCGATCTCGCCATCGCCACCGTCCGTTTCCGGAGAGGCCGCCATCGGCGACGGCTGCTCTTCACGTCGGCGTTGGTGCAACGGCTTCATGGCAGTTAACAGGGCCCTCCACAGGCTCCTCCTAATGCTTGTTTCGTCAAGCGACGATAACGACGACGAAGAAGAGGACGACTTGTTCTTCCCGGAGCGGCTCCGGCGGCGGCCCATGATAAGGCCTTCGCCGCTTTCGCTGCTCGGGTTCTATCTGAGGCGGAGGGAGCACGAAGAGAGGGGCCTGCATAAAGAAAGGCAAGGCGCGGAAGAAAATATAAGGCACTTCCAATAATGGAGCTGACGAAACTACAGGTCAGAGAGAGAATTACAGAGAGTTTCAATGCGTGTCCGCGGTTCGACGATGACTACGGCTGGAACCCGATGTTGCCCATATTAAGAAAAGGGTTGCGATGACAGGTGGTGGGTAAGAACTGTCTCGGCCTGATTTTCTGGAGTTTAATACGGGAGGCTCGGAGGGCACAGGTCGATCACCGAGGGATTCACGGACTTCCATGCGTAAATCTCCTGTTACTCTCTTCTCCGCTTCTCTCTCCATGTTTCCTCCACATTCTTTTTATAACATCCTCTCTCTCTCTCTCTCCAACTCCTTCCACATTTTTTTATAACTCTATATTTATATTTCTTTCTCTCCCTCTCTTAACTTCTCTTTTTTCTCCCTCTCTCACTATCCCCCCCCCTCTCTCTCTCTCTCCATATTTCTCTACTCCCTACTTTATTTTGATAAATCCATATTTATATCTCTTTCCCTCGTCTCTCTCTCACTCCTCTTTTTTCTCCCTCTCTCTCTCTTCCCTCTTACTCTCTCCATATTTCTCTAATCTCTACTTTACTTTAATAATTCCATATTTATCTCTCTCTCCCCCTCCTCTCTCTCTCTCTAACTCCTTTTTCTCCCTCTCTCACTCCCCCCCCCTCTCTCCATATTTCCCTCTTTCGAATCTCTACTTTATTTTTATAACTCCATATTTCTATTTCCCTCTCTCTCTCTCTCTCTTCCTATCCCTCTCCATCTCCCTTACTTTCTCTCTCTCTCTGTACTTCCGTCTCTCCGGATTATTTTTATAACTCCATATTTCTATCTCTCCCTCCCGCTCTGTTCTCTCTCTTACTCCACCTGTCACACACAGAGTGTCTCTCTCTCTCTCTCTCTCCATATTTCTCTTCTCCACATTATACTTGGAACTCCATATTTCTATTTCTTTCTTTCTCTCTCTCTCTCTCTCTCTCTCTCTCTCCATTTTTTTTCTCTTCCTCTCTCCATTATTTTATATTTAGGCCGCCCATGTTTTCATGCGTTTATTTGGGTCTTTCCTATACTTTTACATTCGGGTGTGCCGCCTATTTGAGGCAGACTAAATATAAAATAGAACACAATGCGTGATACACTACTATTTTGGCTCCCCGGGTCACGGTTTCCACAGCTACCTGTCATTCCCTTCCTCTCCCTTCTGTTTTTAGCTCTCAATACCCTCAATCTAGTTAAATGGAGGAAGAGAAACAGTATGACACCAGTGTGTCCTTCCATTATTATCTTAGATTGGGCTCCCCTGACTTCTTCCCACAACAGCTAGCAACCTATCTAACATTAAAGTGAGGCCAAGAAGAAGCATAAGAAGGGAGGAGTTAGTTTCGGCTTCATTCATCTATCATGAGAGTTTCATCTATGCAAGCATCTCCAGATGTACGTCTCTTCATCCATGAGACAAACTCCAGCCACGCGAGAATGTCTCTTCATCGGCATGAGCGTCTCCAACTGTGTTTCTATCTTCATCATGCGAGCACCTTACTCTGCACGCATCTTCATTTACGCCAGTATCTATCCTCATCCGCACAATCAATCATGATTGGCATTCCACTGTAGGAGAGAGAGAGAGAGAGAGAGAGAGAGAGGGAGAAATGTTAAGGAGTCAGTACTAGATAAGTGCGCCAACTCGCCAGCTCACTAGGAACTTAATCAAGATTAGTTAGTAATGAATCAATTAAATATCGTATACTCGTTAGAGACTTAGTGGATAGGATAGGATTAAAGATAGAAAGGTCAGGATTAATCTAGAAAGTCAGGATTAAATCGTAGATAGGAGGTCCACAGGGCCGACTCAACGGTCGAGATCGGTGCACCCTTTCTGTTATAATGGTCGAGATTAAAACACATCCTTTATAACAGGAGAGACCACGACACGGATCAACGGCTGTGATCGGTGCACCCACACCCATTATAACAGTCGAGATTAAAATAACAAATTCAAATATATATATATATATATATATATGTTGCAACTATTACAATGGATCTAGAATTAAAACAGAAACTTTCTATTTACGACTATGATATAATACTATATATATTCAACCATGTAATCATGGAAATCTTGAGGAATACGACGATCCTAATCTCCACCTCTTTTCTTGGTGTTCTCCTTCTTCTTCTTTATTTTTCTTCTCTTCTCTATCTCTTCTATCTTCTCTTTACTTCTACTTCTGTCGAAGATTCTTTACAAGAGAGAGAGAGAGAGAGAGAGAGAGAGAGAGAGAGAGAGAGAGAGAGAGAGAGAGAGAGAGAGAGAGAGATATTTGATTAAACTTGAATGTTCTCAGAGATAACTACGTGGTTGTATATATATTTTTATCCAGAACAACAAGTATCACTAGGTTTGACTAACTGGCTTGGATCAATCCTGGCCATTAGATTATTTTTTATATAAACAGTTTATAACCATTCAATGTCCTTAGTAACCTAGTTGCCTTGCTACAAAATCTGGTGATTAATACGGTAGACCCTTTCCATGCCACCCACCAGTCAAGTGTCAAAAGAAGGACCAGGTTGTCCCTTTATAAAGTTATACACTTCTTTAGTGGGCTTCGTGAGGATTTCTGCAGGCTGATTGGTGCCAGAAGTGAATCTTATCTGATGTTCCCTCGATGTAAACCGTACTCTAAATAAATTGGAGATCAATATTCATGAGTTTTGTATTTATGTCGTACAAGAGACAATTTGTTGCATTATATGTCTCTCCAATAATGTCACACTTTTGTCTTATTCACCGCTGTATGTTCTTTGTTCCATCTGGGCATTTTCTTTTCTGGACAACCTCCTCTAAAGTGGGGGTTCCTCTCTCTTGTCGTTGGATCAAGTGTTACAATCCTTTGAGGACATATTGTGCATTATTATGCGTTGATTTTCAAATTTTTTAATCTCCCTTGTTTATGTAATTAGCCTTCTTAATTTAGGCTTTCTAAATATTCTATTATGGTTTGGAATTCCACTGCACTTGCATGCAAACTCAATCTGCTTACAAAATGTGGTACCCGAGCTTTGGATCCAACAAGAGGACCAGGTTAGGGAAGGATATTTGAGCTTCAGACCCCAGAAGAGGATCTTGAGAAGAATCATATATGAGCTTAGGTAAGATTCAAGTCCCCCAAAAAGTTATGACCACTGCAGAAGCCTTTGATCAGTAAATTATTTATAACTTTGGAAGATGGTCAAGGTCGCTTGGTCTGAATAAGTCTGAATAAGATCATGAAGATGTTGAACAAGGATGAGTACCATATATTAGATGAGCTCGTTGAAGCAAATTCTTAATGAGCTGTTAATGAAGCATATATTATCTAAGCTTGAACTTTAGTGAGCTGTTAATGATAACACAAATACGTTAGTATAACAATAATTACACATTCATTTGTATTAAATTGATAATATATGTGTGTTATCAATACTATAATGATTAAATCCATTTTTAGAACATTTTTTTGAATTTTATGAATTTTTTAGTATTTTAAGAATTTTTCTAATGGGTTTTTCTAAAAGAAGATAATTTTTTTGAGTCGGAATGTGATTTATCTGGAATTTTAGACATTATATTAATGAAGATTTGATTTTTCTAAGACAAAAAATATATTTATTTATATTTTTGGATTTTAATTTAATATTAAAGGCATTTTACAGGGTAATCTTTGATCGTGCCACGTGGCATGATCTGAATCATCGATAAGTAAAAGATCACAATTGTCAGCAATGATTACTGACTAATCATTGTCAAAAAACAAAATTATGGCATCACAAATCGTGATGTCGTAATGGCCAACAATTTCTAATGGATTTATTTTTAATTTCAGGAATGATGTGGCCCAATGAATAAAAGGCGAGACTTAATTTGCAAGGAATGCAATTTCAAAAATCAAGAGAGAAGAATAAAATATTTTAAAAATGTTTTCTTCTTTTACTTTTGACCAGTCAAAAGTTGCGGCACCAACTGACGTGTCACGAGACACATTGCACGCAGTGTACTTTTGGCGTGCAATTGTACACATGGCGTTGATGTTTCTATCATTAATATGGGCATTCTAAAAAAGCGCATTGATGTGGCATGCGTGTATGCTACGTCAAGTGATACACAACTTATATTTATTATTATATCTAATTATATTATACTATTTTTCCTTCCTTTTTCACCTCTTCCTATAAGTGTCTGGTGTTCAAGAACATGGAATGTTTATCTGGTGTTTATAAATCCCTCTCCAAGATGAGGCAAGTGATGACTGAGTTCAATCAGATGGGGGCGTAGACTATATGAATTTATTTCCTCTTGTTGTGAAGCATAACTATATCTTTACAATTATTGAATATAGCTTCCCTCCGTAGAGAGCTTGAGGAGGACATTTATATGGATCATCCTGGAGGATTTATGGATCCAATGGAAAAGGACCTCATTTGTCAGATCAAGAGATAGTCCCCTCATTAATGGTTTAAGATAATTTATACTATTATGACCATGTTGAGCTTCATCGGGATCAAAAAAATATTTGTGTTTATTTAGGATATCATATGACTTTACCATTTATGTTCTTCTCTATTTTGTTGAAATTATGACTTCAGACAAATATCCACATAAGGATCAACAGAGGATGGAGATTGAGATGAAAGATCTCAATCTAGTTTTGACAATACTTGGCATGAATATCTTTAGTTGAGAACAGGGCATGCATTATATCCTTCAGCTAGAAGGCATATATTGAAAATACTATCCTCATATTTAACATGAAAAATATGTGAATCCAATTAGTACCCTCTCGTGGTGCATTTTTAAATTTTCATAAGCTATTTAACTCATGTGACTAAATTCCCATGTATGAGTCCCATCAGTTTATTGATGTATAAAGATGATTCAGACTTACCTTGGAAAAATCACATACATTCCGCGTTGTGAGCCAACGTGTAAAATCCAAGAGAGGTCCATTGGGGACCAGTCCAATGGATATTTAGGTATTTCTGAGTGACATTGACAAGATGGAAAACCCAACATCTAATGTATTCACCATTGGTGGCTTTGCCATGTCATGGAAGACTGCACGCAGCCTAGTACTGCACTGTCCAATATACATGAAAAATATATGGGCATTACAGAAGTGGTCAAAGAGGCTGTTTAGTTGGATGAATTCTTGGTTAATTGTGAATGGAGTTGAAAGTTCTCAACCTATTGTGGGCAATGGATTGGATATTTCATAAGTATTCAAAGCATATTGATGTTCGTTATTATTTTCACATGATGTTTTTTCACATGGGGTGATATTTCAATCAAGATGATTTCAAACCCCCACAATCTTGCTAACATGATGAAAAAGTTTTATTATCATTTTAGGGGGTTGCAAAAGTGCTTCAATGTTATTTCTATCTGAGATGATGGATCAGGACCATGCTTCCAAGGAATTGATTAGATGGAGACAGGATTTGAACCCCCAGTCTTCAGGTCATGGGCCTCATGAGTTGACCAATTCCTATACCCCACTTCTTCCCCTTCCTTTAATGAAATAAAACTTAAGTACGCAATCTGATCATAACATTGCATCTTCTGCTTGATGCGCCTTGCCAGTTCTGATTTATCATAGTCATAATTTTGAACAACCAAGTTGATGTTAATCAAAAGCCGCTTCTCTCAAAGAGGGTTTTTATGTTTCACCATAAGACATGGACAATTACCCCTACCATCAGTAGCTTATGAGTCAAGTCCATCTGTGGTTAGGGACTTTCAAACCAATTAATTGTTTCACTAAAGCCACTTCTTGCAGAAGCTTCTGATCACTCACAATAATCTAGATATACATCTACCAATTTCTGAATAGCATTTAAATTCAAGGAAGAAATTGCCACGGAGGCATCATCTCTTCTCTTGTTAAGCATGATTCTTTGTGTGAATTTTTTTCTGAACTATACAGACTATAATGTATATCTCTTTTTCCTTTTTGTATCAAAGCTCACCCAAAGTAGCTTAATCCATCGAACTTACTATGAACCATTATATAATGTATTTAGTAGAATTAATAAAATGGTTTTTAAAGGGGCCAGCTTATGGGACTGGGATTTCTTTGACTTGAGTACAAGTATCGCCTCCATGTCAAGCTCAACTAGAAAGCCTCTTTTTTCATAACTTTAAAATGTATCTCATAGCCACATGACAGAGGAAGGTTCTGAGGTTATAATAAAATGATTTGACTTTAGGAGAAGAAATTTAAGAAGTTAAAGCAGTTGTGAAAGAAAAAACTGCAGATAATTAGCTTCTCAGATTTGCTTTAAGGTTATACAATATTTCTGACTTGAGCATTGTGCATCATTGCATGTTGATATCTTAAAAGAATAATCTCACTTGGAATAATAATTAATAAGGTTTATTAATTTAGTAAATATAAATATTCTATTTGGGTTTGAAATCCCTCTAAACTTGGTTGCAAGCTCGTTCTGCTTTCAATAGTTAAGAGTAGAGATTTAGAGATGTGTCATCTCAACTGGTGTTTCTCAAAGATGGGACTGAACACAATATTTTTATTTACCACAACAATAATATGTACTTTTTATTGAACTACTGTTTTGGATTTGATGACAATGACTTGAGGTAAAAAAGTTAATTAAATGGGCCCCTAGCACAGCACTAAGGGGTGCTTCAAATAGTGCATATCATCATTCTATAAACATAGCGAAGTACTCACGCCTCCTGTAAGATGGTACCAACAACAAAAGTACTTTCCATAGGATAAATAGAGTTATTTACACACAAGATGTTGCTTAGGCTGCTTCTGGCGACAGCATGAATGGTCTTAGTTGTAGTCAGACTTTTGTAGATCTAGATGTTTCTGAGCAGTGAGGCTTACACCCATTTGCATTAGTTCATCCAATAATTCCAAACCTTTAGCTCTAATTTTGGAATAAGCCATCTCCTATCAAGGCATTAACTCTAGATAACCTAATCCGCTGGTTCAGTCACATTAAAATTGATGAACCCTTGATGACAGACGTCATCTAGACGTCGTTCGGTTGTTCACCGAGGGTAGCGACTCGGTATCGATACAGGAACTCTATCGAACGATGAAGGAGAGTGTCGTCCGATAATAATGATAAACAGATATGAAATATGACGGAATGCGAAAAGTCTCTATGTGGTACGTGCAAGTGCCGACTCGCGGGGCGTGCTGTTCCCAGGACTCAACGGGGTCGCTTCGGGAAGGATAGTCCAGACTTCTTGAACCTCGTCCGAGGGGTCGAGGATGACTATGCAGTCGAACAGGAATATCCCGCTAAGATGCTCACACGCGACGGGCGAACCAGACTCGTACCAAACAGGTAAGACTCTCGAGTAATTCTTCGTCGTTTTCTCAATCTGTCCCTCTCACCTACGTCTAACCCGAGCGTGGTGGAGGCAAGTCGAAAGTATACTGAAAAAGATAAGAGACGAAAGGGTAGTTGGGTGGGGGTACCTTCGTCGCGTCCGGCAACAGCTATTTTGTTAGCACCTTGGAGCTCTGTAGGGGGGACAGCAACAGCACGGGGGTGCAGGCAATGTGGGCAGCGCGGTGGCGTGGGTGAGGCGGTGGCGCGGGGCAGCACGGTTGGCGTGGTGCGGGCGCGTGACGCAGGACAAACGCGGATGCGCGGCGCAAGGGCACTCACGGTCGCACGACGCAGTTGTGTGCGGCGAGCGGCGGTGGCACACGGGTGCTCGGGCGGCGGTGCGGTGCGGCTCGCTGGGCGGAGGCCACAATGGGAGGGCGGTACTGCGACGTCCGCGGTCACGTGGTGCGAGGGTGCGCTGAGGCGAGCGGACGGTGGCGCGCTGGCGTGCGCGCGGCGGCGAGCAGAGGCGCGCAGTGACGGGGCGCACGGTCGTGCGACCAGCGGCTCGAATGCGCATGCGGCGATGGCACACGGGCGCGCGGGCGGCGGCGTACTAGCGGCAAAAAGTGGCCGGCGATCGGCGACGTGCGTGGGCGTGCTGGCGGCGCGCGCGGGCAGCATTGCGGCAGTGTGCTCGGGTGCGCGGGCGGCGTTGTGAGGTGGAGGTGAGGGAGGCGGAGACGTCGGCGGTTGCGGCGGCGTTCGTGGCGGAGAACGGCGGCGGCGGCGGGTGGCTCTTCTCTTCTCCCTTCTTCTTCCTTCTCCTCTTCCTCCTTCTCCTTCCTTCTTCCTCCTCCTTCCTTCTCCACTTCCTCAGCGTGGGACTCTTGGACTTCCAACGTTATAATTCTTCAATAAAAAGTCTAGAGTGATAATATGAGGGTGCCCACCCATTCCCTTTATAGGAGAGAGGTGGATGGGACCCTTGAAACTACAAAAGAGAATGGAAGGACTATAGGGCTGGGGCCCATTAACGGGAGGGGAAGATATCCTCATACGGGAACTTCCCCTCACTACAACGCAAATACGAAGAACGAAAGAAAACATAAATGCGGAAAACGAAAGCGGTAAACAAGATCGAAGATGGCACGTCGTTACCTGGGATATTTGAATCCGGGTGCACGCATCGTTGCTTATGCTTGTCGTGCGGGCTGGACGCGAGTCAGTAGCGGGGTCGATGACGATGCCGACTCCTTGAGTGATGGTCCTGCGGTCTCGGGCTGTGCCACGCCATCAACCCTTTCATAGAAATGTCTTGACATTTATATAGTAATTTAGGGCAAGGTCAACTTTCAAATTGTAATTGTGATAGAAACTAGGACTGGTGCATTGGAAAATATCTAAAGAATCATTGTAAAATATTTTCATTGCCTTGAATAAGTTCTTCTAGATTTCATCTGCCCATAATTTCTCCTCTTATACTGAGGGAAGTTGTTCATATCTTAAAAACAATCACCTGAATGAACTTTTATTGTGCTTAACTTTTGTGATTTTTTGAAGCTCCATGATCCTGTATTTCAAAGTCAAGCACAATTTCCCACACACAAGACACTCTTGGTGCATCAAAACTGATTGTCACGTAGTTATGATATCATTCAGGGATGATATGGATGATTTCAATGACTCTTTCCCTAAATAGAACCCATGATATCTCCATAGTATGTGAACATAAATGGTCACAGTATCAAATATCATATGAATACATAACTGTTAACATTCGTACATATAATGCATTTATTTGTCATTTATCATTATTATGCGCATAAGACTCACTGAAATTAAGATCATTAAATTTATTTTATACATATTTCTATGATTCAAGCAGAAACATGATGCATCCTATTTTTAATATTATTTTTTAATGATTCAATTGAAATTATGATAAACCACTTAGATAAATTATTTTTATGGTATTTCCTTTTGGCTATTATGATTTTTATAGATTTTAAGGAATTTCTAGCATTTAAATTATAAATAAAAATATTTAATTCGATTATTTTAAATAATTATTTATTTTTATTTAATAAGCTTTGTCCTTATCAGAACTACATATCAGGTTTTCAGGTTTTCGAACATGATAATGATATGGCAAATCATGAGATCATGGAAATGGGCTAGCATTTCAGGCTGCTCAAACTGGAGTGAGTCAGCACAATCTTCCTAGAGTCAACTAAGTCTGAAATGGGTCAGCCCATAATTGGATGGATTGACTCAGCCCAAAATGTAGAGCTTTGATGGCCCAGCTTAGACGACTAGGTTAATGACATGTGGGAGATACAGAACATGATGTCAGGTGTGAAGCATGGATTCAGATCGACTAATTTCTTTGACAATATTTTGATCATTCTTCCATTTCATGAAGCATTTTCATTCATAATTGCAATGAACTGTGACACAAAAAAATCAGTACATTACCTAACAATTAATTTTTAGAACACATTATACCTTAGTCGTGAGCTTGAATTTTTTAGTACTAACATGATTACTTAGAGTTTATAGTTCTCCCTAGAGTGGCTATTATCTAGTTCCTCAATAGACAACACCTGGTTCCTCAACTTCCACTCAACATCAATACAATGTATAGTGATGCCTAGTAGTTCAATATCATTTTCCGATGAACACGCATCCATGGTTAAGGAGACGCGGTCGATGATGGTAAGTTACTGTGCAAAATGTATATTTATTTCACTACACATTGATGAAAATGACTTCTTCTCTACTCTTGAGCTTGGAATATGCATGTTAAAGTATGCGCAGAACTGAGAATATCGTAAAAAATCATCCAAATCACCTATACTCTATGGTAGGTCATCAACACATAAGAGCCACCCAAGCTCTACTTTAGTCACTTTGGAGGTAACCCCCATCCATCAGGGACCTTCCTATTATATAGCCCGCACGACCCACCATGCAATAGGTCGGCGAATGATTTCTTTCCCTTTTGTGATCACTTCAAATCATTGTGTATATCCCAATGAAACTTTTTAAGATGTTTCTTGAAGAAAGTTCTCCAACTCTGCATGTTGCTATTGATGATGACTTTGCTGCGGTGGGTGATCTTCATACATACGCTGCATGTGTACTGCTTAGGTCCGGTCTTCCCAAAATATTGGAATGCCTTGGACCTCAGTGTGCAGTGCTTGCTCATAGTAGTTGAGCCATCAGCTATAAGATCAATCTCCTCTCATTCCATACCACTAGCTAGTGATTTTTTTCATTTGTTTGATCACCCGTATGTTCACCATCGCAATGAGGACCAGCATATGATGTGCTTTCAGATGTCTCCTCATCGCCACGAAATAGATATCTAAGAGCTGAGTTTACATGTCTATCAAAATGTGTCTCAATGGAATCCATCGTGCATGGCAAGGACATATTAATTTTGGGAATTACAAACAAAGAACATAGAATGATCAGAGTGTGATCATATTAATTATGAGAACAAATAATGCTCTATCAAAACGCGCTCATTCAACAACCAAACATTTGACCTAATCAGAGTTTGAATTCACCCTGGATGGATCAGATAAAAGGTTCCACTTAGGCCGAGCTTGATGACAATTTGTCTATGATTAAAATGCTAACCTGATCATAACATAATTATAACCAAGAATCAAAATTTGATAGGGTATACCTCTTTGAGGGGAGGGTGTAAACTCTAATCAGAGTCAAACAATCATCATCATTCAGCTCAGATCAAGGTGCCAACCTAACACATCATTGGTACACAAACAATGTAGGAACAAGACTTGAATCCACAAGCCTTGCTCTACTTGAATCAGCTAAGTCCTTAATCTACATAACTATCTTCTCCAACGCTTGAGTCCACAAGAGGGTTGTGCTTGAGTCAAAAAGTGCTAAAGCACTCACTAGAAAATGAGAACACTCAAAGGCGAGAAGTGCGAGTTTCAACAAAACAATATACTTCAATAATAATCCTTCATATAGGCCACAAAAGCTGTAGGGTCATCTATAATGACAGTGCCCATGAAAAGATTGGGAAAAACAACTCCGACAGCTTACAAAGAATAATAGCAGCCTAACACAGCAGAGATATTATGTGAATTCTAAGGTCTTTAGAATACATCAAAAGATATTATGTGACTCAAGAAGATCTTAATGAGACAAAACAGAAGATATGCACATCTCACTAGATGTAGCAGATATATTTTGCAGATTCTAGTAGAAGAAGAATATGTTAATCAGAGAATAATCTTTCAGTGAAGAATCTATCAAATGATTCTCTCAGAGAAAAATCTGTTTGTAGATTTTGTCGGTCTCTAGGTACTTTTCTATAGATATAATAACTTCTTGAAGAATCTTATCATTGGGCTACTAGTTTCTAATGGGCCTCAAGAAATGGGCTTCTAGGCTTCATTATGGTGTCAACCTGATCACAATTTATTTCGAATCAGACCTTGACTCTGATATGGATTTGACAATATCAGAGATTACATTTGACAAGAGTTATACATAGGCAAAGTTTGATCACAATGTTTCTATAATCAAAATTCTAACCTGATCATAACAATGTTATGATCAATAATCAAAATCTGATAAGTTCAGCTCATCGTGGGGGGTGGGAGGAAGGGAGGGTAAACTCTGATCAGAATCAAACACTCATCATAATTCAGCTCATATCACGGTGTCAATATGATAGAAATTGAGTTCCAATCAGAGCTCGACTTAAAACTTGTCTCTAACGAGGTTGGGACCATGATCATTGTCGAAATATGATCGATGTTTGACTCTAATATGTATGGACTTTATCAAAGTCCAACTTTGGATTCGACCTTATATGAGTTTGCCTTTGGCAAGACTACACATCTGAAAATAAGTGAGCTCTGACCTATTTAGGAGGCTGATATTATTTGAGTTTCATATTTTTACCTAACGATAATTTGACTTGATCAGAGTTGGACTCTAATCACAGGCTAATGCAAATGAGAAATCAGGTCTAATTAAGATGTGACCCTTATCTGAGTTGAAACAAGAAATTCCTTTTCAATTATTGACTACCCATTTCAATTTTAAACATATGTTCATCCATATTAGAGAGTGACATAAAATTTTTAAGAGATACATATAAGGGTTAAGTGATCATATGATTGAATCCTTGATGCCATTATACAAGAATAGTGGGAGCAAGAAATTCTTTCTCATTGACCGGTACCCCATTTTAGCTGATGACATGGTAGGACTTGTAAGAGATGATGCAAGAACATGATCAAAAGATGAAATAAGAGAGATGGATCTTCACTAAGGCACAAAGAAGAGCTGATAAATGTAGTAGATTTTGAGGAGCATCTGTTCACAAATAGAATTCATGTTAAAAAACTGTCATTTGTTTGTCTTTATTTGTGAATACTGGCAGTTCACAAACAAACAAAAGGAAATTCCAATCACTACCACCGTGATAGTAGAGATGATATAAAGGTAGAGATGGGGGTAGAGATTGAGATTGAGATTGAGATATCATTAAGTGATAGTAGAGATGAGAAAATAGGTAAAGATTGGTATGCAGAGTTGAGTAAAGCAATGGAGATGTACAAAGGCATGGATCCAGAGATAAAAAAAGTACGGAGGAATGATATAAAAAACTAGTCATAGAAAGCTAAAACTAGTTGATTCATCCAAAAGCCATAATATAAAGGTGATTCTTAGAAAATCAGATAAAAAATCAGATCAATCCCAAAGAAATGACTGATTCCCACAACAAACACAACATAAGGTGAGGAATCCCACTCTGGCAGAAAAAATGCAACAAAAACCATTCAGACAGTAGATACAACAGAGGCCTGTGAGACCTACCTTTCAACCAATAACACCATAACAAGATGATTACAAAACGCAGGCAAGAAGAATGAAGAAATCAAAATGGGAGTCAGCGGGTAGGTGGGTTGGAAGAATGAAGAGTATGAAATTATGAAAGCCTTTTTCAAGTTTTTTCAAACATTTGATCAAATCCAAACCGAACCAGATGGTTAATATCAAATTGTATCAGATTATGTGATCCAAAAATTGGGCTGGATTTAAAGATATAATCTGAACTGAATGCAAATATCATCTGAATCAAATGTTTCTCAGTCTGATCAAGGTTCACATTAGATCATCAGAATGATCAATCCACTCAAACATTTAAAGGATCAGTTCAAATCTCCGACCCCTACTTCTCAATCATCTATGAATTTAGTGTAGTTGTAGTGATTCATGTTAATGACCTTGTTGTCTTCTTCTAGTGTCCATCACGTTAATGTCATCATCACAACTATTTTCTCACCTTTCAAAGAGCATATTTTGTACATAATAATTGAGCATCTTATAAAGACGACACGATACGAGGACATGATTGTGGTGTAGATACATAGATAATCCCTTGCTAAGCCTAAGTGTTCTAGAAAAAAGTGAATGGTTTCTCTTCACCAGTATAATGTATTTCGTGGAATTCAAGAACTCCAATATTTCAGCTCTTAAAGTTTTTTTCAAGGACTTTCAAAATAGTGAATATGATGCAATCAGAAAAATGAAGTTTTCCTTTAATAAAGCCTCTTACTTTGTCAACTTATCCTTCATCAGCATGTAAGTGCACCGTAGAGACCCTACTTGGTGTTGTGTAATACATGCCCATCTTTGTTATCCTCAATCCCCATCAAATCCATGTTCTCTTTCCCCATATTTATCAAACTTTGAGCAATGCTAACACAACGGAAATGGATTCAGACTTTAAGGGACTATGGATTTTGGTGGTATCATGAAACGGTTACAATGCTTGTTGAAGCATTTTATTTCTCTTCAAGGAGTAATTATCATCAGCACTATTTCAAAATCCTCTGTAATTTTTTCACCCACCCTCTTCTTCAGAATGGCACTGGGTAACATCCTAGTGTTGAGTTCCACCTATTCAGAGTGTCTTCCCTTAGGATGCTGTAGTTTTGTAGCATAGATGTTCACACATGTTTGTGTAGATGTATAGCTTAAGTTGAGATCTGTTGGGTTCTAGGGGCCTTGACTTGGATGAATAAATCTAAAACGATGCGCAGCGGAAGTCTTTTGCGAATCGAACGGCATCAACCCAAACATTGAAACGGCGTACCTTTGCACGAATCTCATTCGCGATTTCTTCAATCCCGGAGTGAGACGAGTCGAGCTGCTCAAGTGTGCAGCCTCTAGACGTATCCACGCGGTCCTCAGCGCGTCGGATCTCCTCCTACTCGTTGACGAGCCCCGTTCTTTCTCCATCGGCGTCGTTACGTCGTCCCGATCACATCAGGGATGGAGAGGGGGTGTGGGGAGAGTGGAGAAGAAGGGGAAAGGCCCCTGAACAATTCTGGCCTGGGTGAATTTCGTTCAGGGCCTTCCCCTATTTATACTAAGTGGGTATTTTTCATAAAAACCCCCAAAACTTAAGTATATCTTCCAACGTCCAAAAGACCATTTGCGTGTGACCCTCTAGGCCCATGTATCAGTCTAGTTAACGACTCCAACGGCCCAATAACCCTTATTGGCCTTCCAACTTAATTAACTATATCATCATATAGATTAATTAACATCGGATCGATTTAACCCAATCGATAGGTCGAGACTCCAACACGTGGGGTGCCTAGCTACACCTCGTGTCCTAGAAGATATAAAGGAGTGTGTATCGACTCACTCATGGAACCTGTTCATCATCGGTTACCGTGTATGTATAATCCCTCATCCACTTGATGCTCCTTGGACGACTTAGGGTATGGTCAACTGTCAAACCCTAATCGGTCATCCGAGTTAGTACTGATGCATTCGGAAATCATCGGAGAACTCTTCTCCGATATTTCACTGCCTTGGCCAAGGACTTCATTGCATCGTCTTCCTTGAGCTGTCACCTCTTATACCGAGGGTGGATGATCCCATCTTGACCACTCAATCACCTTCGTGTACTTCTTGATGCACCCAAACTAAGACCGTTTAGAATCCCATGATTAGAGACTCGTTGGCCATAGCCAAAGTACAACCGTCTGTCCATACTCATCATATGAGTGAGGCTAGATAGTGCTATTCTATCCGGATACTTTGATGTCCTTCTCGCGTATCCTTTGAATAGGAATGTTTAGAACACATGCTTAAAGACTAGTAATCTCCGTATTACGATCTCATCATAATTCACTAAGTCCGATCATGTATTCATGGACTTCATTATGAGCATCACACGTGCACTATAATGAATATGTTCTATTAATGAATATGGAATGAGATGCGGAATGTGTGATTGGCTTGCCGGCCACATATATTTCCATCAAGACCTCATTATCGAACTGATTACTCGTCTACTATGACATAGAAACTGGCCCAAACTTCTTGTGTTTGGACGTGAAGGACCTCAAGCACCTCAACGTTTCTTCATTGACCGATGAAGTCAGAATTCCCAGATGCTTGAATCCATCTTTCAATACCAAATTCAGAACACAAGAAATTTATGGCATATGATATGGTGAATTAAATTTTCACATCACAACATCACTGCATCACTGCATCATTTGGTGTATTATTCATTCCATTATCAGTTGTGACATCATGTACCCATAGAGTTATTTTAAACGGAAAATTTAAGTTAATTTTCATAACTATATGATAACATTCTGATAACATATTTTACCTTGTCAGATATCTCAAATTCATGCAAGACTTTACCTGGTAATGTCCATTGTTTTCCTTGAATAGTGGCCAAACAGTTTTGCCAAGTTGAAGAAATGAGTCTTTTGGTCATCGATCAAGGGCAAAGTCTTCTGCCAAGTTCAAGAGGACATTGATTTTCACTTGTCCAAGCATGAATAGTAAGAAAAAATCAGCACACATGCTCCAACTGGCTTCACAGTTTCACTTTCCCATCCTTGAACATTTTGAATAATGTGTTCAAAGAATGAAGAACAACATGTTGTCCACATAATAACATACAAGTCTGTTCATTCCTCATCCACTAGGAAGAGTGAACATGCATGCTGTTCAAACGGTGCAGAGTGAGAGTTGGCTCTTTCTTTAGCCATTATACTCAAGGTGGACACTTTTCATAGTTGAAAATATTTATATGATGGAACACTGATCAATAGAGATGTCTGAAATTTTATTGTGCACAAATGGATTGCATGCTTTCAGATGTCTCCTTTGGAACTATAACATCTCTTGAGAATTCCCATGATTTCCAAAGTTAAGGAAAACATAAATTTCTTTTCAGTAAAATATTCAGCTATTTTAATGACTTGACGACCATTCTAATGATTCTGATTCATGGTGTCTGCTCAAACTCATTATCACAAAAAATATCTTGCCCTTGTGAAATTAGCATGAAAACACTTAATAAACAGTTACATGATAATGTCCTTACAGATTTATATTATAATAAATAAGCATGCACATAAAATAAAAACTCAGGTGAATAAAGTAATCAGTAAACAGAAATTCAAATTACGAAAGTGAAAATATAAATATAAAATGAGTTGAAAATGTAGTCATAAGAAAATGGAAAAAATGAATAGGGAAGTAATGAAATAATTAAGATAGTACATAATGGGACTGATCTTCATGCTAATAAGAAAACTTAGAAATGAAATAAGGAATCAAATATCATTCATAAAACAAATAGCAAGATATATTTGTATCCTGATAAGAAAGTGCATGAATAAAATAAGGAATCGCAAAAGGTAAAATTAGAAGAATAAACAAGTAATAATTCATATATGCATGCTACTTGGTAAATCCATAAATAAAATGAAAAAAGTTAATTTAAACTAAAGATAATGGGACAAATATATATGATAAAAGGAAAATAAAAAACTTAAATAATAAAAAAAATTAAATATAAAAAATAAGAGGACTGATCCACATGCTAATAAAAAATACTGATATTAAATAATAATAAAAATCATATATTAATTAAAGAAGAGGACTTATTCACTCAAGGGATCAAAAAATATAAATCGAAAATAAAAAAATTTGGACAAATACGCTTGTTGAGAATAAAATGCAGAACTTAATTTATAATTATTATGAAAAGATAAATAAGTAATGGTACAAAACCCCATGCTAGTAAGAAAATGCAGAAGTGAAATAGGGAAGAATAAACATAAGATATAAATAAACAAAGAAATGGACAGATCCAATTACTAAATAAAATCGAAAAATAGAATAAGAAATAAAAACATTAATTAAATAATAATAATGTGATAGACCGGCATGTTAATAAGAAAATGCACGAATAAATAGTAATAATAAGTAAATAAATAAATGGATACATCCACATGCCAATAATAAATTCAGAAATAATAATAGTAATAAATGTAAATTGAAAAATAAATAAGCAATGAGAGAAATCCACATACTAACAAGAAAGCACATAAAAATAGGGAATGAAGAACCCAAGGATTGCATGGATATGTGTAGAGGCTAGACACTTGAATATCTCAATACAACTGGCATGACGAGCTAATAATCACATAGTTCATACATGAATAGGTGATTTATCTTTAGGTTTCAATTATTTTAAATTTCCTCTATAATTCCATTTTTAAAAGTGCACATCAAATATGGATCATGTCAATCATGGCCTTACAACTCAACACCTCTCTTCACAGAGTCACCTGTGCCACTAGCAAGTCACACATGCCAGAAGCAGACCTATTTTCCATCGTCCACAAGACAATTGCTTGGATTTATTCATTCCTTGCCCCATTTCATTATATTTGTTAATATTTTACTTAAATTAAAGAAATCGATTTTCGAATCTCCCAATGCTTTGACCCCTTAACAAACTTTATTTAAGATATAGTTTTTAAGTTCCATAAAAATGAGGCTTCATCCATGCGAATATTGTAATATAGTGCATTAAGTATGAACTTTGTCTCAAGACATTAAATAAATAACTTTATCAAAATGCATCTGTGAGAACACCCACAAAACTGTTCATTTTATTGAGAACATGCCATCCTAAAAATTCAGTCAGCTTTAGTCTTCTTATTTTACTTATTCAATGTTTTTCTTATTCTTCATCTTGCTTTTCTTCTAATAATATTTTTTTTCCTACACTTACTCATTTATCTTTGTATGATTATTATTATTTTATATTTGTGTCACCTTGTTTTCTTAATAATATTTTCTTTAATTTCATTTATTTATTTATCTTTCTTATTAATCTTACTCTTAGTATTTTTATTCTAAGTTTTAAAAATAATTCTTGTCATTTTTTATTCTTGTTATTCATTTATGCTTCTTCTAATTGTTTATATCCCCTTGTTTGATCTTATTCGTATTCTTTTTCTCAATCATAATTTTATTATTGATCATCATCACCATATTCAGTATTTATTAACAATTAATATTTTTGTAAGATCACTGGGCCAACTATACACACACTTAATAACATTTTTCTCCAAAAACATGGTGTTTTATTTAGAGTTTTCAAATTCAAAAATATTTACCTAAGGTAAAAATATGTATCATTTTTATCATTAACTAATTATCCAATCTCTTGCCCCCAGCCCTTCAAGACCAAAAAATACTGATATAGTAGTATTATAAACTGTTATTTTAAGTATATGAGTGGCTTCTTCTTATATATATCCCAAAACTTTGCTGAATCAGATTCTGCATCAAGACCACATAGTAAATCATTTGAAAATAGTTTTATAAAACCATATTTCCTATATTTAGCCACCTAAAACTGTCGAACACAAAAAATGCGACTACAGTAACTTTTTTTACTACTCCACTCATATGATCAGTCCTGTCTCTTATTTATACCAATAAGAGGTTACCATGAAACTCTACTCAAACTTATGTATACACCCAGTCTGGCTAATACTAAGTTATAATTACCTTTACCTTATTTATAATGTAAAGGAACCATTTACAACTATAAATATTAACTTAATCAGGAGCAATGCACCTAATCTTACGAATATTTTCCACAGAGGTTATGTGATATCAAAATAAATAAATGTGTGATTTTAAACACCTAATAGATTAATTTATACAAACCAGTTAGAAATTGGTATCTTTCTTATTCACACCTGGAAACCTAAAAAATAGTGCTTCTCAGTTCCTCGTTATTTGAACTCCAAAATAAGCTAGCTTTGATTTCAAATAAGAAGACTATGGATTTAACCTATACCCTATCAAGTATAAGATCGAATGTTAAAATTCAACATTCCAAATAGCATTAAAATTGCTGCCTTTGCAAAAGTAAAAAAGAAACTTGACGTACCAGATGTAAAATTTTCACTTGAATGGCGGCCCATCATGACACATATCCAACTTTTCTGACTTGATTTCGTCATCGACTATTTATTCTATTTTTCTCAAGAAGCAATCATTTTATTCCGGGAAAACAACTCCTCATTAGATGCACGGATCAACTTTAGATACGCATTAATTGTATATATTTCGTATTCTCAGCTGTGCTGTCAATTGAGTTTTGATGTGTTCAAACCACTCGAGCTTTGACGCAAATACTAAACAGGTAAGTTTTATAGAGCATCATGACAAGCACCACTTGCAAGCTCCGGGTAAAAGAAACACGTTAAGTCCCAACCGATAAGTACGAAACCTGTTGAAAAGGCAGATATACTCGAGACATAGAGAAGGAATTTTTATCGCTGCAACCGGAACAATCCATACCCCAGGATACGATTCAAAGGTGAATACCACATGATGTTAATTGTAAAAGAAATAAATGCTAGCTCAGCTGGTGCAAAATTACATTCAGTAAACAACCGTAAGACTACACCGGGGATGAATCATGAATATGATTTTTTCAATATAAATGGCGCTGTACTGTGCGAAGAAAACAGTGCGCCTTAGGCCTCCTGTACCTGATTCCAGAAACGCGACGCTACTCAGAATAAGTGGATCCATTGAAAGAGCCATGATATCAATAGTACCATGAAAGGAAGGGGAATGGAGGACAGAACCGCCGCCAGCGTAATGCAATAAATCCGGCAGCTTTTGAGGTAATAACTTCATTAGCTGGGCTTTTGGAATTTTTCTGTCCCTTATCTTCGGCTCTGAAAATTCTCCAAGGAAGATACGATGAAGATGGGCTTCCAAACGTGTGCAGTACCTCACATGTACATGGACTATGTCAACGTCTCATTCAACGATTCCTCTGTCGCGTTGCAACTACATGTTTCTCTCTTACTTTTCTTTTCTCTCTTTCCGGTTGTCGTGCCAGAGAGCAGCAGCAGGCAAGAGGAGACGAACAGTGGAAGGCGTAGAGACGGGCCACGAGGGTACATCACCAGTGGTGAGTCACTGTCGATGCTCACGATATAGGCTGTGGCTATGGCCGCAAGCGGCAAAATAGTAGAATATTCCAGGTGCGTAAGAAGAGGGCGAGGAAAAGCCACGATGAAAGACCAGAACACTGGAGGAAAATGGGGTTTTGCTTCAGTCAATGCTGGCATCTCCGTCGGATGTGATGGTCGAGGCCAGTGACGTGTATCTATTGATCGCATGTTTCGTTAGAGCGAGAAAGAGAGACGGTGTGGGGAGAAGAAATGGAGTTTGATGTTCATGTTTTGAAGTTAGTCGGAATTTGTTTCCTTCAATGCCTGGGATTGTGTCGGATCTGATGTCCACGGCGCAGCGACGTGTAGCCATTCACCGAGAGAGAGATATAGAGAGATAGAAAGATGGAAAGCGAGAGGTAGAGCGAGAGCGAGAGAGAGACAGATAGAGATAGAAAGATAGATGGATCGAGCGAGACAGAGCGAGAACGAGAGAGATAAAGAGAGAGAGAGAGAGAGAGAGAGAGAGAGAGAGAGAGAGAGAGAGAGAGAGAGAGAGAGAGAGAGAGAGAGAGGGCGAGAGAAAGAGAGAGATGTGGGGCAAAGAGATGGCGTTTTGATGTTCCCTACAGGTATAGAAGTACCTCTTCTTTGTTTTAGAGAAAATCTCCATAGTTGTCCTCCATTTTTCTACCGTCTAATAATCGAGTTCGATTTATTTATGTTTTGTTACAAATATTGAATTCCTGGATTTTAGATATTTTAATACTTTAATTTTGTATAATATTAGTTTGAGAAGAATTATTAGTTTCCAATCATCTAAAGATTATTTGAAATCCCATGCTACCTGGTAGAATTTCAGACAAAAAAACTTAAAGGAGAATAGCTTATTATAAATCATTCCTTGGGATAATGTCACTTCTCTCTTTTACTTGCCCATCATTAAATTTGTATTCAAATTATGTTCGAGATACTTTTAGGTAGGATTACCTTATCCTGAGCTATGATGATTAGAAAACATCATTAAGTATAAACATATCAATTTATCATGATCAGTGAGCCCCGTCTAAGATTTTTCTCCATAAAATATCTAAATTAATGAATAAAAGAAACTTGCTTTCTTCAACCCCTACAAATTCTCAATTTACAATTTCCTAGAGGTGATGTGATTCACGGAACCATAGTTTTAGAGCTGAAAAAGCATCCATAAATTTAGAATATGAACATATTAATATCGACGAGTCTTATATTAAAATTATATTATGCACAATCCATAAACAAACAAATGTGTTGAAAATCCAAAAGGTATGAGACCCGATAAACTCGAGACTCATTGAAGTGTTGATCACTGTAACCGGAATAATTCAAACCCCACGATCCTCCACATTAACGCGATTTATGTTCATACAGCCAGCCGGTACTTTCTCCCTCCCATGTCTTTGAGCTGTGCAGGGCACTACATCAGGTTCCGTAACAGAAATAAATGCCACATCAAGAAGTGTAAGATTACGACCAGTAAACAACTCCAAGCGTTCCTCTTTTACTGACACTGAACTTCATCCCAGATAAAACATCGACTTTTAAAGAATAGTGGCCCCAAGTTAGCTTGCAGCCAAGGAAAGAACGAAGAAAGTAATGGGAGTAATGCGAAGCAAACAAATCGAGAAGGACAACGTTATCCTCTAGCTAATCGCATTAATTCCTGCAACTCTAACAGGAATGGCTTCATGATCATTGGTTTTGTAATGTTTCTGCCCCTTCGACTGTGAATTCTTCAAGGAAAATAAGATGGAGATGGGCTTGCAAAACGTGTGCAGTAGCTAACATGGACTATGTCAACGTCCCCATTATACGATTCATCTGTCGCGTTGCACTTCTATCTAGCTTGCTATCTATCTAGCTATCTCTTTTCTCTTTTTCTTGACACCTGAGAAGAGCCGACTGATGAAAAACAATTGATGGGGGAGAGACAGGCCACGAGGGTTCATCTCCAGTGGAGATTGTCGCCGTCGAAATAATTCTATTTTTTTTGAAGAAGGAGCGGTCCAGGCGAAGCCACGACGATCCCAACCTTGAAGAAAATGCGGTGACGTGTATTAATTCATCGCATGTTCTAGAGGGAAAGAAAAAGAAAAACTGGGAAAAATGCAGAAAAGGGAGAGAAGGTCGGAGGTCCCTATCGGAAGATTTAAGCGTGGCCATGGCGTCGTCCTCGCGCCCATGCCTTGAGTTCAATGCGTAGCAAAGAAAAGAGTAAAATAATAAATTTTATAATCGGGCGTTAAATCTTTTACTAAATTGTTGCTCTCTTGCCGATAAGGGGGGAAAGCACGAGGAAAAAATAACGAGCGCACGTCGCTTTCAGGGTTCTTCCCAGGCTGGGGCACTCACTCTGGATCGACCAAAATTGTTTTCCGTGCCCGCCATGGCACTGCCTCAGATCCGATCTCGATGAACCAGTGCCACTGTTCCCCGACGGATCAGATCTTGACCAATGCACACAGACTGACACATACAGACTAGAGAGAGAGAGAGATAGATAGATAGATAGATAGATAGATAGATAGATAGATAGATAGATAGATTGATGGATATTTAGATAGATAGATAGACAGACAGGCTACAAATGGATAGATGGATAGATAAATAGATAAACAGACAGACATACAAATAGATAGATATGGATATATAGATTAGACATGCGCCAAAACGTGCGAGCGGATCTCGCTCGTGCGGTTGGGCGCATGTGCGACGCTATTGTGCGAATTTTCGCACAGAAATTTCGCACACCGCACCGCCCACCGCACAGGGGTCGGTGCGGTGCCAAAATTCCACGTTGTGCGAATTTCGCATCCCCTGGCCCCCCCCCCCGTCTGCCGGTCGGCCCGCCGCCCGCCCCCCTGTAGACTGTGCCCCCTCCGCGCCGCCGCCCTCTCCCCCTCCCTGCCCCGCCGCGCCGCCCCCCTCTCCCCCACTGCATCCCCGCGCGCCGCCTCCCTCTCTCCCCCCCTGCCCCGCCGCGCCGCCGCCCTCTCCCCCCCCCCGGCCGCGCCCCCTCCGGCTACAGCCCTTCCTGCCGCCCGCCCCCCCGCTAGCCGCCCCCTCTCCAGCCCTCCTCTGCCGGCACCCCCCTACCCCCCAACCGCCGCCTTCCCTCGTCGCCGCGCGCCCTCCCCGGCCGCCGCTCTCTCCACCCCCCCCCGCCTTCTCTCCACCCTCCTCCGTCGCGGCCCCCCACCCCCCGCCGCGTTCGCCGCCTTCGCCGCCACCGTCTTCTCCGGCGACGCCGTCTGGGCGACGCGGCGGCGGCGCCGTGGGCCGCCCTGGGCGTCATATTATTTTTAATTATTAATTATATTAATAATTAAACATAGCAATTATACCTCTTATATTAAGAATTAAATATAGTTATTTTATTTTCCAAATAGCATTTAAAATCTTTTTTTTAAATCCTTATAAATGAGCGCTTTCCCGCACAAAAGCGCACCGCACACCGCGCAGGGCATTTTGTGCGTGCGAAAATTAGCACACTCGGTGCGAATTGTAACTATGGGCAGAGACAAATTGATTGATAGATAGATAGATATATGGGCAGACAGAAAGACAAATATATTGATAGATAAACAGAAAGGTAAATATATAGATAGAGAGGTTTATTTATTTTTCGTTCTTAAGATTTCATTCACTATTATTTTTATTTCTTAAGAAAAGTTTCTTTTTCTTTTCCACTTTTTTTTATCTTACTTTCATAAATCTCTTTCGTGTTCCTGCAACTTGTTTATTTTATTTCTACTGAAAATCCTGATTTCCTTTCAAAATTATAATGTCAACTGTTTCCAAACTTTCACTGTAGTGATCTCCTAATCTATTTATCCATTTTTCTTCGTGGGTTTTGATCTTTTACTCCCCACCTCGTTTTCAATACTTCAGTTTTCTTATTTTTCTTTTTAAAATTCATTAAAACCCACCACCGCTAGGCCCGGCGGCGGATTGCACTGCGATCTTCAAAGGGGACAACATCTACAGCACGGAATTAAGTATTTGGCATGGCCTGACGACGTCCACAGGAAGAAGATGAAGTCATTAGCCATGGCAATGGCGTAATGGCACCCCACACCTCGCGCTTTTTGGGCCTGAAAGAGACGCACGAAAGACAGCGGTGAGAGGAGACGAGACGCCATTAAATGGCACCGAGCTGGTCGAATTGAAGCCCGTGAGACTCTCCTCCGCGAGGTTCACAAGCCAGAGAGTCCCCCACCCCCCCTTTGACGTGGAGGCCGCCATTACCGTTCCTCTAGCCCAGCAGTGGAGCCCCCTCGGCCTTAACTCCCTTCCCCACTGCTCTTATATATACCACTCTCTTCTTCTCCCTTCTCCCTTCTTCGCTGCACAGAGAGAGAGAGATGGGGAGGGCGCCCTGCTGCGAGAAGGAAGGACTCAAGAAGGGGAGATGGACGGCCGAGGAAGACGAGATTCTCGTCAACTATATCAGAACCCACGGAGAAGGCTCGTGGCGGTCTCTCCCAAAGAATGCAGGTGAATAACCCGCCATTTCCTAAGTTCTCCCCGCATTATCACCGCTGACTTTGGAAGATTTCATTCACTGAAGGTCTACTCAGATGCGGGAAGAGCTGCAGACTGAGGTGGATAAACTACCTCAGATCCGACTTGAAGAGAGGAAACATGAGTCAAGAAGAGGAGGAGGTGATCATCAGGCTGCACACCACGCTTGGGAACAGGTTAATAATTCTGGAAGTGCACTGCGGGATAAGAGAACGCCGGCATTGACGGGACTGTTCTTGCAGGTGGTCGCTCATCGCGGCGCAGCTGCCGGGGAGAACGGATAACGAGATAAAGAACTACTGGAACTCGCATCTCAGCCGTAGGATCCACCGGCTGAGGAGAGCGGACGGGGAGGATGGGGCCACGGTGGTCGTGGATCTGAGCAAGATCATGGGGATACCCTGCCGGAGGAGGAAAGGGAAGAAGGAGGTTTCGTCGGAGGAGGAGAAGTTGCGAGTCGACCGAGTCGGGTCCGAGTCGGCGAGTCGGAGTTGCGAGAGTGGACCGTCGGGGAGCTCGTGTGCGACGAGCGAGGAGAGGAACAGTGGGGAGTGGCTGGACGTGGACTGGGAGGCCATGGCGACGACGCTTTGGGAGGGGACGGATGACGACTGGCCGTTGCTTTGGGACGGTGAGCCGGGCGGCGTCGAGCTTCATCCTCAGCTGCGAGCTGGCGACTGTGGTAGAGAGGTGGATGATCTTGACGAGTGGCTCATGTGAGATGAAATTCTTCTTGTTTATTCATAGTTTTGGAATGTCCGCATCTCTCTCTCTCTCTATCTCTACTCTGGTGACAGCCCTTTGCTCGATATCCCTCTCCTTCTCCTTTCACAAACACTCTCTCTCTCTCTAGTATGGTGACAGCCCTCCTCTTCTCTCGCTCCCTCTCTCTCTCTCTCTCTACTGAGGAGACGACACTTTGCTCGACATCCCTCCTCTTCTCTCTCTCTCTCTCTACTGAGGAGACGACACTTTGCTCGACATCCCTCCTCTTCTCTCTCTCTCTAGTTTGTCGACTACCCTTCTCTCCACAGCCCTCTTCTTCTCCTTTGATTCTCTCTCTAGTATGTCGACTACCCTTCGCTCCACATCCCTCTTCTTCTCCTTCGATTCTCTCTGTAGTATGTCGACGGTCCTTTGCTCAACATCCCTCGTCTTCTCTTTTGATTCTCTCTCTAGTATGTCGACGGCCCTTTGCTCAACAGCTCTCTTCTTCCCCTTTGAGTGTCTTTCTTTCTCTCTCTACTTCTACCCGTAATTCTTTGAAGGGTCTGAATCTCTCTCTGTAGTATCACAAAGAGCCTTCTCTTGCCATTCTTTCTTCCTTTGAAGCCACTCTGTCTATGTCTCTCTCTCTCTGTCTCTTGGGTGCTCCCGGAGGTGAGAGAAGAAGAGAGTCACTTGCAGGAAAAAGAAAGAGGAACCGGGACAAAAAGCGGTAGCGGTCCCGCTATGCATGTGGAGCCATTTTCCTCAATAAACAAGAGAGAGAAAGAGAGAAAGATGTATCTACAGATAGATAGATAGAGAATCATAGAGAGAGAGAGATAGATTGAGAAAGAGACATAGAAAGCATGTGAGAGAGCTTGAAAGAGATAGATAGAGAGCCGGAGATAGACAGAATCAGGGGGAGAGGGAGAGAGAGATAGAGAGAGCGCTAATGCGCGGGCAAGAGACAAAGATCGAGAGAGATGTATATAGATAGATATAGAGACAGTGATAGATAGATTGGTAGATAGAGAGATAGACAGAGAGAGGACGGGGGGAGAAAAAGATAGAGAGAGCGTATAAGGGACGGCAAGAGAGACACAGATCGAGAGAGATAGAGATATACAGATACATATCGGGAGAGATACAGATAGAGATATATATAGAGAGAGACAAAAAAAGGAGCGGGAGAGAAAGCGATAGAGAGAGCGTGGAAGCGGGGGCAAGATAGATACGGATAGAGAGCTAGATATAGATTTAGAGATAGAGATAGATAGATAGATAGCTAGAGGCCAAGCGTAAATGCCGCTGTCTCCACATGCAGCCAAGAAGCCAGTTAGACTTTGCAGTTCTGCCACAATATTTTGTCAACGCGATTACACAGGAGAAGCTCCCCAGTATATGCTCAACTCCGTAATATGATCTCAGCAATAAAAATTAAAATTTACTCTTAAAAACCCGTAATCAAACAACCCATTTCCCATAATCTGTACTCCAAAATAACCGCGCAGAAAAATATTCACGCGACAGCTAGCTCACCGCGGCTGTCAGAGTCAGCATTAAATGAGCCTAGTCATTTATTCTAAATAAACTCCAAGTTGAGCAAGGAATATTATTATTTTTCTGAAAGGGTGCGCTGAGATTATTATAATAAGTGGTCTGTGCAAAAGGAATATACAGGGTTTATGAAAGCCTAAATAAGAAATTACAGGATTACAAATAAATAATGTATGAGAAATCAACGGAGGTCTAAAACTTCAAACTCGAGGTGGAGATTCATGTACACGTGCGAACAGTGTTCGTAGATGGCACTACCGTCCTCTGGTTCTCCGTGCGGATGGAACCCCCGCTGCTGACAATTGCGGATCACAGACACTCCTCCAGGTTCCGTTAAGTGAAAGATTCCGTGGGTTCTTTAAAAAGATCCAATTTTGAGAATAAATAACTTAATTCGCTTAATTTTCTATAAAAGTTAAGATATCAGCGAGTGTTACCTTGATTGGTCTGTGGGTGCCATTACAATGGCGATGGCTTCTGGTAGCATGACCTATGAATAATAAAAAAATGAGTGGGTAAATGATACGAGTAATTTATCAGAGGATAAATGTTTTCCTTTTTTGGTAACAAAGTTGGTAACACATCACCTGATATGAATAATGAGTGTGAAGATCAACCGACGACATGAAGCAGGTCTGCGTCGGGTGCGTCTGCAGAGAAAAAGTGTATAATTAATCAGAAAGCAACATTGATTTTTGCTTCAATTGAGCAAGCAGGCATCTTACTTTTCGGCCTAGATATTTTAAGCGTTCAAGTGAGGACGATTATCAAATGAGACAAGGAAAGACAATGACTCAATTAGGAGTGGGGGATCAATCGGAGATACCGATCTGATCAGATCGGATCCGGGTCCAATTAGAAGATTAATCATGAGTTATCTGAACGGATCAGATGAACGATCATTGTGTGGATTCCAATCCCGGTTATGATCGTTCATGATGTAGGTATCGTGATGAATTGGTTTGCACGAATTTATGATCGTACATGATCGGGAAAGAAGGCCCCCCCCCACAGTCCTCACTGATTTTTTTTTAGTTGTCCTTCATCCAATCCATCGAATTGGATTGATCTGTCGGACAAATTTAGTCATGATCCAACCTAGTGATTAGATCCGATTGGATTGTTCCAATGGGCGCAAAGATCAGATCACGATATGACCATCCTATCGATCAGATCGCATGAATCTGTCAACCTATCTGATCCCAACCCATCCTTGATATCAGATCAGTCACAGTTATTATGATCAGATGGATCAGATCATGATCAGATCCAATCATCGTGACTAATCAGATCACACTCTGACTGTCCAATCGATCGTAATTTCTGATTGGGGGCCAATCTAGCCCGATCCCTGAGCCCTACACTCAGCATACCTCTCTCTCTCTCTCTCTCTCTCTCTCTCTCTCTCTCTCTCTCTCTCTCTCTCTCTCTCTCTCTCTCGTCTTTATTTACCCATCCAAGATATCCTTCAAGTGTTTTGGCCTGGTGCTCGGGATAGTAGACTTTAATTGAATTAAACTGAATAAAATAAGAATGATTCCGTTACTTACATGAATCCATCCGAGAGGGAATAAGGAGCGCTTGTCCTGTACGTCAAATATCTCTTCCTCGTTAGTTGTCTGACACTGTGTTGAAACAACAAGTCGGTTAGGGTCTGAACGCGAAATCGGATGCACATATTTAGAACATGAGTGAACCAAAAAAATCAAACCCATCATCAGTAACAATAAAAAATAATAACATAAGAAATTTCTGAATAATCGCGCCCCCTGTATTTATCGGTTAAAAGATCAGCAGGAGAAGGTTAATCTTACAGAGTCTGAGGTAGACTCCTGCTTGGGAATTATCAACGTCCTCACATAGAACTTGCTATTTTTCTGCATTTATTGGAGATCTGGAGTGAGTAATTCACAGGCGATTAATTAATGCTGATGAGTAATTAAGAAATTCATATCCAAATAAATAATTCGGAAGCAGAGATCACAATCCAGAAGTACGTACCAGAGAACCCGCAAGAACACCACAAGTCTCCAAATTTTTTTTCGTATTGCTCTCCGCGATCTTCAGGAAGGCTTCCATCATCTGAGCACTCTATAAAACATGTTCAATGCCTTCATCGTTAACTCCATTTTTTGAAAAAAATAATTCACTCTCAAGTGTCAATTTGTTCTACTCACAATGTGCACGTGTTGATAACCTGGGGAATCTGAAGTTTTAGCAAATCCTGGTCTGGGATCTGCAATTTTTGAAGGATCTAAAATAGGCAATTCATGAACTTGGGCAAGGACTGGCGGAGGTGACGGCTGCCTGATAAGCGGAACAAAATCTTCTTCGGGTGGAAGCGAAAATCCAACATCAAACAAGGAAAGAACAGATTCCATGTCGGAGTTCATTCCCTGATTCCCATCCTTTAATAGAGTCTGAGAATTTTGGGTGGGTTGCAAACTGAAAATTATAGAACAAAACAAGGTTGTGTTGAATAAAAGTTGAAAGAGAAGAATGAATAATAAAATCTAGATACCTAAGGGCCTCAGTTTGCGCCATGTCGATATGGCTTGGATATTGGACCTAGAAAGGAAGAAAACTATTAACTAGTACTATAATCGCCGGAGATTAAAATGACAGAAAAAAATACCTTCGTATCGACGATAGATCCTCCCCATTGCCCTCGCAGTCCATTTGGACCTAAAATAGAGTGTCTGGAAAGTGTTTCTTGCTTCGGATTTGGTAGGCTAAAGGACCTACATTTTAATAATAAATGAATGTAATCTGAAGTATACAAATAAAACAGGTAATCTTGATCCTCACACTCAGATCCTAGAAGTATGTTTTCTGCAAGAAAATTGGTAGATCATAGACAAACATCAAATTCTTCCACAAGGAGAGATTCATTCATTTGTCGCCAAAGAGCAGTTCACAGATTTACTCGACAAAAAACCTTTCACAGATATTTAATGTTCTGCTCGATGGGTTCCATCAAGAATAGAATTAATTCAATCTGAATGATCCATTGAAATTCCGATCATCCGCCTCACGATTTCAAATGTTTCAAAGTGCAGACTAGCTGTGTTCCAATTGTGTTTTAGCCATTTATAGAAATTTTAATCCATCGATCCTTATTGTTTGGATTTCCCACAAGCATAGCGTGATACCACTTTTCCTAAAATACTTATATCATGAATAACGACACAACAGCTCCAAGGTTATGAAGCTCTTCCTCACGTTCTCATGTCATCAATTAATTGAAGCGGATAAATTTCATTTGAATTCTATCGTACTTAAGAAACATACAAAATCAGTGAAAAGGAAAAGGTTGAAGCAATACATACATCTTTTGAAATTGTCTCCCTGAGCGCAACTGGTCAGGCATGTTGGTCAGGTTGGCTCCATTGTTGTGTTTCATGAGGAGATGAGATGAAGTCTTTACCAATGGCTGTAAACATGAAAAATGTTTAGGAAGAAAAGCAGACTTTATGAAATAAAAATACATAAAGAAAAGAAGAGACTGAGTGATTTATTGACTGGGTTCATGAGAATCTTTCATTAGATGAAAGGGCAGCTCGCTGGTATTGCCAGTACACCAAACAGAGAGCCTACCGAGCCAGGAAATATGTGACTGCTCCCTTGCATGTGTGAAGGGAGCCTATAAATAAAAGGAGCAAGAGACCCGAAGAAAGAGGTTCAAGAATTGATTGGTTCTGATACGGACCTCTCACTCCGATAGTAATGTGCGATTACTAAGTGACGAAATTTGCTTGAGAACACAAAAGGAAACCATTCCAACGACTGAGGAATGTCCACAACGAGAAGAACGGAGAGATAGAGTGCTGATGAGAGAAAAAAGAGAAGGAAGAATCCCGAGGGGTGAAGATAGACTAGAAGAAGAAATAGGCAAGCCGGATCGGTATTGCCCTGCTGATGCCGAGAGGACCTCCCGACACCCCTCCTTGAGCTCCAGCTCGAACTCTCTTCTTCTCCGCCTCCTTTCTGTTACCAAAACCCCTTCTTATTTCATAGGTCGATAACTGACCTAGGCCCCCTTCACACGTGGCCTGAGGAAGTGGACGTTGTTTACTGTTTTTTCCTCTTTTCCAGGTACATGCGAGTTAGTTCCGTATCGGGTTCCTGTTCAGATCATATGGGCATAGGCTGGAGAGTAGGAGGAGCCTGCATCCAGGGGGAAGGATCTATCGATCCTTATTGTTCTTGTTTCTCTTGTGTTCCCAACTCATGTATTCTCTCTTCCATTAGCTCTCTCATTCTATGTTCTAGTTCAAGGACTACATCCGTTTGATATTAGCTTCCTCCAAGACAGTAGAACAGGACAGGATTGACCTATCAGATACCACGACGATATCACTCCCAACTTTTTTCCCTCCCTATTTTTTTTTGGATTAATGTGGAATATAATCAAAAGCAAAAAAAGGTGCCGCCAGCAAGATTCAAAATTACCTGCTCAGCCGAAGGTGGCAAAGATGCATAATTGTTGAAGGTACTTTCCCCAAGATTTCCCGCATGCCCTCTGTTTGATTTTTCAATTTCCCGCTGAACAACCGGCTTCAATGCCTCTAGCTCGTCTAACACACCGAACAATTTCTAAGGAAACATGAGATAAACAATAATTACCGGGTTCAAAGTAAATTTACGAGTAATAGTTAATCCAATTATTAGATTATTATCTTTAACCTTCTTAAAAAATTGCTTCTCATTCGGATGCAATAGGTTGTAGTCCCGATGTAGGGGTATGGTCTCACACATCAAGCTGAGAAAAAGAGCAGATGAGAAGGAATAGAAAAAACATTAAAGATATGGAATAAATACAACAGAATTTCCTGCTTCACTTCTGGAAGCACTTCAAGAGACTTATTTCGTCAAGTTTATCATTACCTTGAGAATCTAAGAAGGATGATGTAAAGATCGATGAGGTTATTTTCTTCCCTGTAAATGCTGGCCTGCAGCGAGAAAGACAACCGAAATCATATTCATTATTCACTGATCATGCAAAATAGAAAACTATATGCAAGCTGATTACAGGGGGAAATTTTGGGAAAATTTAAACATTTGCCAGTTTCAAGTGCACCCCAAGGGGGAATGTATCTGAAAAAGATCAGTTTCTTCTTATTTGGCGATAACGCAGATATAAGGTCTCCACACAGAACTTATGAATAAATTTGGCTTTCTGTTTGGAAGTGTGAGTTTCGACGGTTATGTAAGGTCGTTATAAGTTTAGAGGAATGAAAGCCCACTGGATCTGAAGTAATAAGGTCTTTTATAATAGAAAAATTGGGCAGAATATGTATATCGACCGAATAATTGGACGAGGATATAGATATCCAATAAAACTGGCCACTACTTGTTGGGCATTCAATTGAAAAAACCCGGGAAAAAAATGTAAACTGACATTGTTTTTTCCTGATGTCAAATATAACTGGACCCATTAATGACATGGGTCAAGTGCTGGGACGCCCCTGACCTAAGAAACATAAGAGATCCTATATCCTTAATTGACCAAAAGAATTCTTCTTCATTCGAAAACATATGGGATGAATGTCCTTGAATTACGAGTGACAAGCCTATTAGGTAAATTCCCACCGTAAATCACCTGATTATATGTGGAACTCAGAGTAGCATCAACAATGCGCACAAAAAGACAGATTTTTTTTAGAGTAAACGACTAAAAGTTAGCGCACAAAGTTGAAATCATAGGGTGACAAGTTACGAATATTTTCTGACAAGAAGAACACAACCAGGCAATGGGTTTTGCGCCGTAAGGCAACTTCATCTAGGTCAATTGTTGTTCTCAATAGTCGCCCGTAATTATGGCCATTCGGTGAGCGAAATTAAAAAGTTCATCCCAATTCTGACAGAAATTGCAACCTAATTCTGCTCGAAGATCTCGATCGTCGTATCTAGAATAATGGAGAAGAACGAGGCACCTGTTTGATGAGACTATCAGCGATCCGGTAGTAATAGCGAAGCTGCATACGATTATCAACCTGCACAGTCTTCGCGCAAGAATCGATGTTGATCGCACGTAAGGAGATCTTCATGGCTGCTCGGCAAGCAAAAATCTATCTCGCAATCGAGAAAAAACAGCGAAAAAGTCGACACCTCCCCCTCAATTTCCCCCGATTTCTTCGCCCTCTTTCTAAGAACTCCATTCCTGGGACCAGATTTGTACTAGGAAGACGCGCGTAGGCTTTTGAGACGAATGACGGATGACGAGTTTGGACGGACGGGTCGGGACATAGCGGGTATCCGTTCAGTCATCCGTCGACGGCAATTTAGTTCGTTCCAATCGTCATCCGTCTCTGAATCGTCATCATCATTCCGTCATGTGCCGTTCTCATTCGTAATGGAATAGAGATGACGGATGACGAAATGGACGAAATAGACAGAGAGAAAGAGAGCAGTATAGAACTATAGACAGAGAGAGTAATTAATGAGAGAGGAAAAGAGTGTGAGAAAGAGAGAGCAACAGATACAGAAAGTGTGAGAAAGGGAGAGCAATAGAGAGAAAGAGAGCGAGAAAGAGCAATAGAGGGAGAGAGAGAGAGAGATAGAGCAAGTGAGCTAGCAAAAGAGCAAGAGAGAGCAACTGAGAGAGACAAAGAGAGATCAAGAGATAGCAAGAGAGACAGAGCAACAAGAGACTGAGACCCAGGGAGAGAAAGAGAGAAGTGACAAGAAGAAACAGAGAGGGTGAGTGACAGTGAGAGGGAGTTAGAGAGAGAGACAGACAGACAGACAGAGAGCTAGAGAGATAGACAGAGCGCAATGGAGACAAAGTGAAAGAGAGAGAGCAGTAGAGAAAAAGAGAGTGAGAAAGAGCAATGGAGACAGAGAGAAAGAGATTGAGAAAGAGATGGAGACAGAGTGAAAGAGAGAGAGAGAGAGCAAGAAAGAGAAAGAGAGTGAGAAAGAGCAAAAGAGGCAGTGAAAGAGAGAGCAATAGAGAGAAATAGATCGAGAAAGAGATGGAGACATAGTGAAAGAGAGAGAGCAAGAGAGAGAAAAAGAGTGAGAAAGAGATGGAAACAGAGTGAAAGAGAGACAGAGAGCAAGAGAGAGAAAGAGAGTAAAAAAGAGCAATAGAGACAATGAAAGAGAGAGAGCAATAGAGAGAAAGAGATTGCGACAGAGATGGAGGGAGAGTGAGAAAGATAGAGAGCAAGAGAGAGAGAGGGGGAGAGAGAGGGAGAGAGAACAAGCGAGCTAGAAAGAGCAACAGAGAGAGCAACAAGAGAGAGATAGCAAGAGATAGCAAGAGATATAGAGCAACAAGAGACTAAGACTGAGAGAGAGCAAGAGAGAGATACGAAAAAAATACAGAGGGAGAGCGAGGGAGTGAGATACAGATGGAGAGGGAGAGTGAGAGAGTGAGAGAGTGAGAGAGACTCAGAGAGATATAGAGAGAGTGAGAAAGACAGAGAGTGGTGGAGAACACCAGGGGAAGCTGACGTTTACCCAAATGGTGTTGTCACAACACGGACCAAACATAATGGACCTTTCTTTGAATTTCCTATTTTTGAATATTTTGGGGATTTTTTCGTTTAATTCCAAATGTCACTAGGGAGAAGGCTATAAAAGACTCCTCCCTTGATGTACACATTGGCGAAATTTGAATAGAGAAAGCTTTATTTTCACCCTTGGAAAGGGCTGCCGCTACCGCACTACTGCCCCCACATCAGGCTTTTCTCCTCTCACGTGCGACGAGCCGTAACTGTCCTTGGCGTCTTTTGCACTGTTTGAAAGCCATTGTTTTCATCTTCACCGTCACTGATGTAGCCCAGAAACCCATTTTTGAGGCCCATTAGCAACTTGTGGCACAATAAGGAGATTCTTCTAGAACTGACAGGATTTGTAAAAAATTACCTAGAGCCCCTCAAAATCCTCTACCACGATTTTCTCTGACATGATCCTTTGACATGATTTTCTCTGACATGATCCTCTAACAAGATCTTCTGACAGATTTATATTTGACACAATCCTTTGACAGATTCTACTTCTGCCAGGATCTCTACTCTAACTCGTCAGGGCTGCAATCTTCTGTTTTGTCCCATTATGATCTTCTTGAGCCACACAAATATCTCCTGACAACTTCTACATGCCCAAGAATCTACAGGATATCTCTGCTCAGGCTTGTGAGGCTGTTTATCCTCTATTTTAGCTTGTCAGAGTTGTTTTTCTTAATATTTTGAGTTTTCCTTTCATGGGTACAATCATTATGGACGACCATGCACTTGTTGTGGCCTATATAAGGCCCCCATGTACCCTCGAAGGATTATTATTGAAGTCTATTGCTTTGTTGGAACTCTTGTTTCTCCTCTCTGAGTGTTCTCTTTGCTAGAGAGTGCTTAGCTTCTTTTGGATTTAAGTACAACCCCTAGTGGATTCAAGGGTTGGAGAAGCTAGTTCTGTGGATTCAGGACTTAACTTCCTTCAAGTAGAGAAAGGCTTATGGATTCAAGTCTTGTTCATACACAGTTCATGTTCTAAGGCTACGTCAGTCACGACCACCACTCTTCGTTGTCGTCCTGCATCACATAGAGGTGGAGAGATAGACATAGCACGATTGAGAGTGAGAGAGAGTAATATTGGCGATAGTTCTTGTCGTCCCCTTCGACGATGATCATTCCCATCTATGTCAATTACAATTGTTGCCCCTACTAGACGCTGATCGTCATCCCTGTCGAACTCCTTATTGCCCCCCATACATGACAATTTTTGTTTCAGTCAATGATGGTTGTTTTCTTTGTTGTTGATGACATTCATCGTCCCCATCTACGATGATCATTGTCCACATTGACAATGATGGTTGTTGTCTCCATCATCATCAGTTGTCATCCCCTTTTCATTGGCTCCCATCTCCATTCACACAGTCATTGTCCCAGTCATTGACAAACATCTTCTCTCTCCATGGTGGTCGTCATCCCCATTGTTGAAGGACCCCGATATCATCCATGAACGTTGTCGTCCCCTTCATCAACAATTGCCATCCTCATCTTTGACGGTCCTCGTCCCCTTCATCAATCTCCATCATTTTAATCTATTAATCTCCATCAATTGCCATCCTCAACTTTATATCTCGATATATTAATTATAATATAGCCTACATATCCGTTAGAAGCCTATTATTACATTTTTATCCACATATCCGTCATCCAAAACGTCATCCGTCATATGCGTGTTACTGCAATCATCCGTCATCCGTCATCCGTCATATCTGACGGATGACTGATGACAAGGACGGATGAAGACAGAACGGATTACGGTCCGTTACTGACAATTACATCACTTGTGTTCTTGACAACACTCGATGACGATCAATCACCCGTTACGTCTCCTTTTATCGTCCGTCACGCGTCACTCGTCATCCATCACCCGTTACGTTCCGTTCCGTGCGGCAGGCGCGACGAGGAGTCCTCACAACCGTCGGATCAGTAGATGCGTGGATCGCAAGTCATTCACAGCGCGTGATCCAGCCGTTGGATCCGACACGTGGAAATCCACGTGGCGACAGTTGACGGGGTTGCAAAGTGTGTTTAAGAAGACACGTCGGGGATAGCACGTGGCAATTTATAATTGGATGGCCATGAGCCGCGGCTCGTCCTATTGGTCGAGGCGCGCTTGTTCTTAAGAAAGAAGAAAGAACAAGGCTTTGAATTGCTGCTCGTTGAAGAAGGTCCGATTCATCTCCATTCTTCGGGAAGCAAATCCGAGGGCTGGATCTGAACATTTCAAGCCTGGATTTCTTCTAAATCTCTCGCATTCGCTTGATTACGCCGGAGATGAAGAAGACAACGTTGTTGCTACTGTTCGTCGCCTTGTCTCTCTCTTTCTCTGCTCTCGGAGGGTGAGATCTTGCTCTCATTTGCCTCATCCATCTTTATTTTTTGCGGTGCAGTGATTTCACGCTTTCTGTGTTGTTTTTTCATTAGGAAGAGCTATTATGATGTCCTTCAAGTTTCTAAAGGGGCCTCTGAGGAGCAGATAAAGAGAGCATATAGAAAGCTTGCGCTGAAGTACCATCCCGACAAGAACCCCGGGAATGAAGAAGCTAATAAAAGGTTTGCGGAGATCAATAACGGTATGAATAATTGGAACGTGATTGAAGTGCTTTATGGATTATGGTTTTGGAAAAAAGTTAGAATTGAAATGGATTGAATTGTTTAAATATTTAGCCTACGAGGCGCTTTCTGATCGTGAGAAAAGAAGCATCTACGACCGTTATGGCGAAGAAGGCCTGAAGCAGCATAGCGCAGGTGGAGGAAGGGGTGGAGGGATGAACATTCAAGATATTTTTAACAGGTGAGAAAAATCAGTCTCTTTGGGTTAATTTGACGTTCAAGGATCTGCTGTAGCATTGTCTGAACGACTAACTCAATTCTATTCATATTCAATAACATAATCTATTCAGCCGACCATAAAGTTGATTTAATCGTTAGAGCAAGAAGTGGAATCAGTGAAGATGGACTACGGCGCGATGAACTAGCTCTAGATAGAACAGCGTAGGCTCGAAATTGATGAAAGAAATGAGAGAAGTAATAGAAAATTGTATGGGTTTGTTAAAGATCTTGGGAGTTCTTTGGCAGCTAGATGTGTAAACGTCATGGGACGAAGAGGAAATACTTGATGAAAGAAACAGATCACACCGTATGAGGTTTAATTGATGAGTTATTTAAGATGTTATACGGGGCAGCTACTTTGCCATCTTTGTCTTTTTTTTTTTTGAAAGGGAAGGGGAAGATCACCAGAAAGCAGTGATCAACGCAATACCATATAGATATAAATAGTGTTCTAAAGATGATCGAACTCGTCCCCCGTCTTTCTTATGTCTCTCTTAACCGGCATGCAACAAGACTCTCCACTTAGTGAATGACTCCTACTGTTGAAGTTGTTCTCCCCTTGAAAATGATCTCATCATGACGCAGCCAGATCTCTTCGAATATTTGTATTTGAAACATAGTTCACCTATTTAAAGTTACCTTGTGGTGAAATAACCTTATTTTATTTAATTTCTTGCAGCTTCTTTGGTGGTGGTATGCCAGAGGAGGAAGAGGAGAAGGTTGTAAAGGGTGACGATGTGATCGTTGATTTGGATGCATCGCTTGAAGATCTGTACATGGGAGGATCTTTCAAGGTATTCCATTCAACTTCATAGCTTCATCTAGATATACTTATATCGGAGTATGAGGCCGCATTTGTTCTTTGCTAACACTAATTTTGACTTATTTATCATGATATTTTATCTCAAAACTTTTGTATCCATTCCTTTCACCCTTTTATTACCATTTTGTTAACCAGTCATTCTACAGTAATTCAAGAATGAGTGGTTAACAAAACGACATAGGTTTTGGTATTAAGTGATCATCCTTATCTCACCTGTATAATCTTGCTGTGTGAGGTATACATTTTTAGCTAAGGAAATTTAATGAAATAATGTTTATTAGAGCTGTGAATTATTATGCATATTTGAATTGAAGACAATTTAGCAAACGCCATGAGAACCAGTAACGACGATGTGTAATTGAAATTTCAGGTCTGGAGGGAGAAAAATGTCATCAAGCCAGCGCCTGGCAAAAGGCAGTGCAACTGTCGAAATGAAGTATATCACCGGCAAATTGCTCCTGGGATGTTCCAGCAAATGACGGAACAGGTGTTTTTGCTGAGCTTGGTTTTTTTTTTGTTTTACATTTATTGTCATTTATTTAGCTTACTTAAACTATAAGGAGAATGAATCAAAATTTTCTTCAATTTATGAACCTTCTCCGTACTGCATTATGAAACTCGGAGTCGTCATAAAACGATTTTGAAGTGTTAAACTCCATGGGGAAGAGATATAGCGGACAAAACTAAACTCTATTAAACAGAATATAGGAATCCCAGGAATGGAAATTTCAATAATAGTCTTACTTTTCCCTTATGTTTTCAATCTCTTTTCTCTGTTTTCAGGTTTGTGAACAGTGCCCAAATGTCAAGTTTGAGAGGGAAGGTTACTTCATCACGGTTGACATTGAGAAGGGCATGCGAGATGGACAGGTATGCCTTAACTATTTCTTTTATCGAGTTTTTCAAATCAAGAATTGTCTAAATAACTGTAATAGTTTTCTACCAATTTATTATATGGATTAGATAAAAACCGTCTTTTGGGATTTTTATAGGAAATCTTGTTCTACGAGGATGGCGAGCCGGTTATTGATGGAGAACCTGGAGATTTGAAGGTTTGTGAAGCATTTTTTTATTTACTCCTCGTATTTATATCTTTGCATGTATGAATTACCCATCTGAATAACGCTTAATAATCGAATCTTGTTTGGCAGTTTCGAATAAGAACTGCGACACATGAACGCTTTAGAAGGGAAGGGAATGACCTGCACACTACAGTGACAATTACCCTGGTAAATGTTCTTGAATTTTTTTAATTAATTTGAAATTTGATCCTGTGGGTTATGTAGCTTTCTTTATATCCGAGAATCATTATTACTCTTAAGAAGTTCCAATTTATAGGTGGATTTTAACATGGTACGACCATGATTTTTATTTTTATTTTTAGTGAAATGATAATCTAAAATAACGTATGTGAAACAAAAATACCTTTCATCGTTGACATTTCGTGCTCATGGTCTGTTTAGCTCCAAGCACTCGTTGGGTTTGAGAAGTCTATGCCACATCTTGACGGACACCTGGTGGAGATCGGCTCTAAGGTCAGTGGCTTTCTCTCTCTCTTCATCCCTCTATCTTCATCTCTCTTTTCATTTCTCTCTCTCTCTCCCTACTTATTTGTTCGGCCCGTTCATGATAGCATGCTTCCACCTTTCATCTACATCATCTTCACATCTGTTTGTGTCTCTTTCCTATATTTCTATCTGTCTCTTTATCTCTCTTCGTACCTATCCATGTACGGGCCTATCTTTCCATTCCTCTAATACACTACTGCATCCTTCAATCCATTCATCCATCTATCAGTATCTCTATCCATCTATCTATCCACGCAGGCATACATTCATTTCTCTCTAATTTATCTATCCATCCACCCATTCATCCAACTATCTACTTTTCTATCAGTATCTTTATCTATCTGTCCATCTATCCGTACATTCATTTTTCTCTAATTTATCCATCTATCTATTCATATACCAGTATATCTTTCTACTTATCCACCTATTCACCCATCCAATTCTCTCCAATTCACCTATCCTTACATTCATTTCTCTCTAATTTATCCGTCCACCCGTTCATCCATCTATCTATTTATATATCAGTATCTCTATCTATCTATCCACCTATTCACCTATCCGTACATTCATTTCTCTCTAAGTTATCTATCCATCCATCTATTGATATTTCAGTAGTCTATGTATCTATCTATCTATCTATCCACCTATCCATACATTCATTTCTCTCTAATTATTCTATCCAGCCACGCATTCATTCATCTATTTATTAACCTATCAGTATATCTATCTATATTTCTATCTAATTATCCATCCACCTATACATTCATTCATTTCTCTCTAATTTGTCTATGCATCCACCCATTCACTTATCTATCTACATATTCCCCCCCCACACTCCCATTCTTCCATCCATCCATCTTTCCATAAATCAAGCGATCCAATCCATCCATCAGTGGACAACATAATACATCCATGCATGTATTGATCTGATCTGATCTAATGAAATCAAATCAAAGAGAGAATTGAAATGTTAAGATGGGAATGTTGAGCAGGGGATCACAGAGCCGAAGGCGGTGAGGAAGTTCAAAGGGGAAGGAATGCCGATACACGCGAGCGAGAAGAAGGGGGATCTGTACGTGACGTACGAGGTGATCTTCCCCTCGTCTCTCTCTGAAGAACAGAAGGGCAAGATCAAGGCCGTGCTCAAGTCTTAAAGGGAGGGAGAGGCATGGTGAGGATGATGGGCTCTTTTTATTTTGGCAGCCTATACTTGTTTAATTTTCCTTTTTTTTTTTTTTAATTTTGCCCGTTCTGTGATTAATGGGACGGATTATTATTGGAGGATATGCAGAAATGGAGATATCCGTTGATTGACCCCACCACCCGTGCGTTTGTTCTATACGTCAACGAATGGAAAGTTCTCTCTCTCTCTCTCTCTGTCCATCTCTTTTATGAAAAACTCATCTCTCTCTTCCTTTATATCTCTAGAGAAAACTCATCTCTCTCTCTTTCTCTCGTGGAAACTCATCTCTCTCTCTCTCTCTATCTCTCTCGCGAAAACTTATCCCTCTCTCTTTCTATCTCTTGTGAAAACTCATCTGTCTCTCTCTCTATCTCTTGTGAAAACTCATCTCTCTCTCTCACGAAAACTCATCTCTCTTTCTATCTCTCTCGCGAAAGCTTATCTCTCTCTCTATCTCTCGTGAAAACTCATATCTCTCTCTCTCTCTCTATCTCTCTTGAAAATTCATCTCTCTCTCTATCTCTCTTGAAAACTCATCTCTCTCTATCTCTCTCACCAAAGCCTATCTCTCGCTCTCTCTTTCGCACGCGAAAACTCATCTCTCTTTCTATCTCTCTCGCGAAAGCTTATCTCTCTCTCTATCTCGCGTGAAAACTCATCTCTCTCTATCTCTCGTGAAAACTCCTCTCTCTCCTCCTATATTTCTTTCTCTCTCTCGCCAAAGATACATCTCTCCCTCTCTCCCCCAAAAGCACATATCTCTCTGTTTCTGTCTCGCGAAAACTCATCTCTCCCGAGGCGCATGTCTCTTTTACTCGATGACGTTATTCTTCAGAATCAAGAGTAGGAGGAATGGATTTTTTTTTTTAAATCTCAACTCGCGAGCATGCAGTTTCTTTCTCGCTCAACTAAAAAAATATCTCGCAAACTCACTGTTTTCGTCGGTGGTTAATAATGAAATTGGGCTAGAGGATCAGAGAGGATTCAAAACATAAACATTGGTTATTCTCAGTCAAAGTAGAATCCACTTTGTGTCAAGGGCTGATAATAAAAGGAAAGTTCGATGTCGAATAGTAAAATTTGGGGGGTGTTGCGAGAATCGAACTCGCGACCTCTCGCACCCGAAGCGAGAATCATACCACTAGACCAAACACCCTGGTTGGTAAAAAATTAAAAATAAATGTTATGAATTATTTTTTAAATTTTAATTGTGAATTTACTGGTTATTTTTGTATTCCATTGGCATACGGTGAGCTCGGAGAAAATATATGTTTACTCTATCTTATTCAAAATAACATAGTAAATAGAAAAATATAACCCAGATCTAGCTAGACTCATGTTATGAATAGATATTATTTTTCTTATTTTTCCTGTCCTAATTTTTGGGTTCACGGATGAAACCAAACACCATGGGGATAACATCATCTTTGTGATATTTGTGTTCGTAGGGCTTATTCCTCCCTTGCACTTATCTCACTAGGCTTCATGAACATATATTTATATCAGATAGTGGGCCTTTATACAAGCTAAGGGGAAGCAGTCATCCATGAGAATCCTTCAGAGGTATTATTCTAATTATGAACCATTGCTTATTTTTTCTTCATGATAACTGTCAAATATCCATCATTAAAACATATTCTTCATTAAATGTCCAAAACCATAGATAGACATGTAAATGTGATAAGCCTAAAAATGTGTGTAAATTTGTCGTTGATTTGACGTTTAGACTTATACAATAAAATTTATAAATACCTTTAATCAGAAAATTTAGAATATAGAGCAAGCAAGGGGTCGAACCACAGGGAGGCAGCAAGCAAGAATTTTATCCAATTTTTAATGCATTAATTCAAGGATGAATTAAATTTGCAATTAATAAACCCTTAATTACACTAAATAATGTTTTTTTATTAATCAAAATCAAGTTAAAACTTAATTTTGATTTTAAATCTTTCGGTCAAAAATCTCAAGATATAATTATTTCAATTATAAGATCAAATTAATTCGGATTATTAATTTCCCAATTCTTATAAAACTTTAAGACAATTTTTATGAATTAAAATTGGGAATTTAATAATCAAGAAAAGGATTTTGAAATTGGAGTTCAAGATGGACGAATTTATGGATGAATTTTTATATTTAGGGTTTTTATATATTGAATTAAATTTACAAAAAATAAAATTTGAAATCTAGAGAGAGAAAATAAGAGATCAAATGTAGAGAGAGAAAGTGAAGAATTTTGCGAAAAGAGGGAAATCCAACCCTAAATTAAAAATCTAAAAATGCATAAATGTTCAAAATAGATGTAAAACTAAAGATTAAAAACCAGATCTTGAATAAAAATAAAAATGCAGTGCTAATTTCATTCAAAACCACTTCTAGGGCACGGACATTTCGCCCATGCCTTGGCGTTTTAGAATCGTTCAAGAAGAAGTTTGAAATACAAGTAAGAAACTTACAAATTTGAGTGCAGAATCAAGAACTGTCGACTTCCAAAGTAACTCTTGTGTCCTTCCTGGCCAAATCCTTGGAGAGAGCGTTAAAAATTAAATTTCGCCCTTTTCCAGACCTCTATTTAAATATCCAACCATAGAGAATGTAGAGCGGGAAAAGACAAACATGCCCTCAAAATTTCAGCCCAATCGGACGTCTAGATCTCAAGATATCAAGGTTTTACTGGCGCTTAATCTCAACTGTTGGATCTTTTATCTCTCTTCAAAATATCTCAAAAATGGCATTTTCTGATTGGTCGGCATTTTTTTCTCGTTTTCCACTTTCTCGAATCACATTCTGACGCTTCGTTGTCTGTGTTCAAGGCGCCCAATCATTGGATGATTGAAGCTCCTTTTGAATGGACAGAAACAAGCCACGTTACCCTTTTTTTTTAAAGAAAAAGACAAAACGAAAGTTAGTTTTATGCAATCGATTTGCCGCGTGCATTGAATGCACGCGGAAATCGATTGCGGATGAATATTTAATGGCAACTTTATTAAATCTCATGCGTAGGTAGCCGCATGCAATCATTGCATGCGGATACTTGACTGTAGGAGGATTCTCTCTTTTTTCATTAAACGTGCAAATCATTACTAAGTGTACCTGATTTGCTCATTATGGCAATGCGATGCGCGATGCCATAATGAGCCTATCAATAACTAAAATTGGCGCTTCCAATCATTTGCCCGAATTTTTGGGCGAATGACGTGGACGCCACCTGTTTAATATAAAAATTGTATTTAAATATTAAATAAATTAATAAATATCAATTCTTTTAATTCTAAATTCATTTCTTGACTAAATAATGCTCAGAAAATTATAAAAAAATATGGAAAAATTCCAGACAAATTAGGGAAGCCCTTACCAACCTTTAGCCAAGAATTTAAGGCCCTGTAAAAAATATTTCTTCAATGAAATGAGGTTAAATACCATGTAAAAAAAATAATAAAAATTATAAATAATAATAAAATCAAAGTGTAAGTCATTTATATCCATTTTTCTATGATAACATGCAAATATGGTCATTACAACACATAAATATAGTCTACAATTTATCAATTAGTCATGTTAATTTGCAAGTTATCAAAATGTAGCGGAATTTTTTAATTTACATACATAACCCTTTATTTAAGAAAATCACTATAAAGAGGAATCATGCAAACCATAATTAATTGATAATGAAAAATTTTCCAACAACACTAAAAAAACATCACATTTATTCATTTAAATTATTTTAAGAATCTTTACAACAAAGTAAATAAATTTAAAACTTTTTGGCGGTTAACACATTCATTTGGAATATTGGTAAATATTGTATTCATGAAGAAATATTTTAAGAATTAATAGAATCAGGTGTGACGAAAAATCGTCATACTATGAATTTTGATTAATTCCCCTAAATCTTGAGAAAATGTTCTGTTTGTTTATCTGTCTTAGGGTTAGAAATTTCATTATCATAGTTTTTAGAGGTTTATAATTGATAATTTCAGAAAACTTGGAGGAATATACAATTTACAATGGGTAGATTACCCCTATTATAAAATAAATTAAAATAAATGTCAAGGGTATGTTCCCACACTTTAGAAGTCCAATACTATATCATTTATTAGTGTGACAATGAATTTCCCATAATTTGAATGTCATTTTATATAGCATGTTGGGATATCGTAGGCGCAGACTTGGTGCTTGCTATCAAGGAGGTATTTACACGCAAACTCCTACTATGAAATTAGAAATCTACTTTCTTGGCGCTTATTCCAAAAATGGAAAACCCAGCTTCATTTAGGGACTTTCACCCTATCAGTCTTTCTAATGTATGCTATAAAGTTGCATCTAAGATCATTACAAATCGACTAGGGACCTTCCTTGATAGACTTATCTCACCTGAACAGTGTGGTTTTGTGAAGGGTCGACAGATCCATGACAGTATCATGCTAGTTCAGGAGTTAGCCCAATCCTTAAATACTCATATTCGAGGTTCGAATGTCATCATCAAATTGGATATGAAAAAGGCTTTTGATTGAGTTGAGTGGAATTTCCTTATCCAAGTGTTACGTTGCTTTGGGTACATCGATGCATTCATCGATCTCGTCAATACCTTCATTAGAGAGAATCAATTTTCTTTCCTGGTGGACGAAAACTCCATTGGCTTCTTCACGGCCACGAGAGGTCTACAACAAGGTGATCCTATCTCACCCACCATTTTCATATTGATGGAGGAGGCCTTTAGCCGATCGCTCACACGAACAATCGCTCACACGAACAATCGCTCACACGAAAAAGGGATGTTCAATCCTCTCACACTCACTATTTGTAGATGATGCCATCCTTTTCCTTATTGGATCTAAAAAATCCATTAAGGAACTAATGAGTGTCCTCATTGCGTACGAGCGGGCTTCTGGCCAACTCGTCAATGCCTCAAAGAGTAGCTTTATGGTCGGTCCTTCCACCATTGTAAAGCGCTATCAGATTATCCAACAGTATACCCGATACTCTCGAGGATGCCTCCCTATCGATTATCTTGGATGCCCTATCTTTCGGATGGGCTCGCCATCATTATTTTGATCTCTTATTGGCCAAATTGTGAAAGAAACGTGAGGGATGGAAACTTCATTTTCTCCTTTGGAGAACAGATCCAACTTATCCGACATACCCTCATGAGTATTCCGCTACATACCCTCGTGGTCCATTCACTATCTCTTACAGTCCTCCTCTCCGTGGAGTGACTGTATGCCCAATTTTTATGGTCCAGTCACCTCTAGGGAAAGAGTCGCCACCATTGCATTTCTTGGGAGAAAGCTTATTGGCCGACGAACGAGGGCGATCTAGGGATAAAACGTCTTCAAGACATTCAAGACATGCTTGAGAAGAAGTTCGTGTGGCGAATGCACACCACGCAGTCCCCACTAGGGAGTTTCATCTCAGCGAATTATGGCGAGTGGGCCCGTAGAGAGTTGGATATCCAGGGCCATCGCAAATGACGGACTTGGAGGTGACATTGGCTAGAGATCACCAAGGTCACACGCTAGCATGTTGGTAGAGGCATGATTAATGCCTGGTATGATACATGGCTCGGTGACGCACCTTTAGCCCGCCATCCCCACTTCGTACCACATCGCCCTCGATTGACAATAGAGTAGCTGCTCACGGGCAACACGCGCCACCTTTGGGAGCAGCATGGCCTCCCCTTAGACACTTTATCCCTGGCCCGTAGTATTGCCATCGAGACCACTCACGACTGTGCTATTTGGACACTTACCCTTGACGGATCCTACTCTTGTAGATCTTCTTGGGAGCATTTTTGTGAGAAAACCCCATCTAGCATTGGGGTCGTCGCATATGGCATCTGACGATCATTACTCGAGTCTCCTTCTTCCTCTAGAGACTCATGCATCGTGGCCTTTTGACTGAGGATCAAGTGATCCGTATCGGTCACTCGCTCAGTTTGCTTTGCCATTGATGCCCCACATCTCCGCAAGCTGAGACTATGGAGCACTTCTTCTTCCATAGTGAGACAGCCGTAGACTGTTGACATCAAATTACACATCATTGGCATCCAATACTCGGTATATCCCCTATTCTCACACCGTTAGAGTGTTTTGAAAATATGTATCTCTCGCCAACACACTCTAAACAGAGTCCCTTCCTCCACATCACTATAGCCTACTTACTACGGGAGATATGGAAAGGGTGAAATTCCTCTTGTTTTGTAGGTACTCCCATGTGCGCCTTGGATATCATGCGATGAGTCAAGCTATGGATATATATATATTTTAAATGGCAAAAAACGCGGTGCTGGGTACGACCAACCTGATGGTTGTGCGCGTAGATCGATCCATCCGTGCCCTAGATGCCACCTAGGGGGATTTTATATATAAGTGGAGTGTTTATAAGTGTTTATAAGAGTGGAACGAGTATAAATATCCCAATTACACTCGGATCCCACTCGTCCACGCCCATGTTCAGAAAATGAAAAGATACATACGTGATACCTGGCAGGTGCTCGGAGATGTGTTCGTGTCGACGTCCCACCGGAGCCCCCCGCGATGACGATGTTGGAGTAATTGTGGAGATGTTCTCGCCTCCGTCAAATGGTATCGATGT
>NC_135835.1:17510000-17557500 GCF_029677425.1 Wolffia australiana | reverse complement strand
CCGGTTTATGAGCCTCTTTCGCTGAACCTTTTTCTCGGGCAAACGCGTGGTAGTCTTCCTTTCACGGTAGGATTACTCGGCGGGTTAGCAATTAAAACACATAGCTTCTTGTCTTTTCCATCCCGAGGATTAGTCGTTTCTAGTGAACGCCTTTACGCAATTTCGGGGAAGCTCTTTAAGTATCTGGACGTGGACTTATTCATGGCCAGGATGAAGATACGGCATCCGGTGGAGGGGTACCTAGTCCGGAAGTGGCCGCCATCCACGTTGACCCGAGCAACTCGGGAGGAGGAACCCGATACGGGCCAGCTGTCCGTTGTGAAGGCCTCAACCTCGGCCGCCGTCGCTCCTCGGGAGGAGGAACCAAAAATTCGGACCGTGGGAGAGTGATGAACGATGACACCCGTGGGACGGTTTTCTGACTGTGACAAACCACTTAAAGAGGCCACTCACTCTGCGTATTGCTGCGTATTGCGTATTGTGCAGCCTGGGCGAGGATACACTGTACTGGGTGGAGGTCTCCCGCGAATGAATGCCCGGGTGCGTTCCCCTTAGATTCCTACGGCAGAAGCGGCCGCGCGCGTATCATCTATAAATACCCTTTCCCAAGACTCTGGCTTGCGCGCCGAGCCCGCAGCAGATCTTCTTCAGCCGTCACTCGTAGGCCCTCTTCTCGCCATCTGCTGCGGGGATCCGTCTCAGGCGCAGTCAGCTTTCCTCCGATGGCCAAGAACACCATCGACGCCCACCGCGAGGGTGCCGAGATCTACACCGGGGACGAGCTGTGTCGCCAAAAGACCATCCAGCTTTTGGAGGAGCTGAACATGCCTCGCGGCCTCCTTCCCATCCAGGACGTTTATGAGATCGGCATTAACCGCCGCACCGGCTTTGTCTGGCTGCGCCAGAAGCAGGCGCTGAACTACACCTTTCGCAAGGCCGGGCGTCTTGTTTCCTTCGGCGCCGAGGTCACCGGCTTTGTGGAGGACCGCCGCATGCGGCAAGTGACGGGCGTCAAATCCAAGGAGCTTCTCATGTGGATCTCGCTGGGAGAGTTCTACGTGAATCCTAAGGACCACACCAAGATTACCTTCAGGACTCCGGCGGGTCTCTCGAAGACCTACCCCGCTTCAGCCTTCGAGCTGGAAGAGCAAGGAAACACGAGAGCTATTGTGTAGGCGGGCGTCCTGTTTCCTTCCCCGTACTACCCAATTGTCGCCAGATTAGCCGGGATCAGCCTCAAATCGGGGCTCATCCCGGTGATTCATTGATTCATGCATTGAAAGATAACGCACTCGTGATTTCCCGCTCTTACGATCGCACGGTACGGCCCCTCCGTTGCTCCTCTTTTGGATACAGCTAGAGAGCAGCTAGGAGTGGTATAAATTGAACATAAACAACTAAGTATGGCCTTTTCTGCATGAATGCTTAGGAGGTGCGGTAGGCCGTAAAATGTTACGAGGCGCTACTCCTATATATCACTCGTGCAGTGCATAAGGAATAGGTCCAAAACTATTCATTACTTCTATTAGTCGTGGGCTTTAGGCGGGGGTGTGATGGTCATTGGACCCGTACTCATACAACTATATTTAACTTTCCTTATAAAACGTACTCTCGCATAAAATGCACACCTCCCCCATCATTTTCCTCCCATGACACCGGGCTCTATGAAAGTACCGGGCGAAAGCTTGGTCGATCGAAGTACAAGTACGCCTCCACATGCGCCTTTTTCGTACAGCGTCCTTTTGTTGTATCCAACAGCACGCGAGATTAGTCTCCTTATCTCGTTCCGCCTTAAAATTATGGGGATTATTCCACGCGAAGCAAGCATAGCCCTATCCCGCAACCAGCTTGATCCCGTCGAGCCTTTGGTCAACGCGTTTAGCTGCCGGTATTGTGTCTTTCTTGTGCGACGACAGGCCGCGCGTGCGATTCCAAATCGGGGCCCTATCGCATTCGATCAACTTTCACTGCAGGAGTGACCACAGGAGAATGAATAGGAGGGGATTTTTTGCGTGCTACATAATAACAGATCGCGCGATTTTGTGTAGTGACAGAATCCGTCAATGGGACCTGCGTGCTGCAGAAAACAATGGGAATTGAGAGCCTGGGGTCAACGCGCTTTGGTGTTAGCTGCTTCTATTCTTACTGCATCTCTCTGATGATATGGTCGGCATTTTATCCGAATGTATGTTCGGATGACACAAAAGGGCAATCCGAAGCGGGACAACGGGTTATTCCAATGCGTCTTACTCCCCGAATCTGTTGCGATAAGTCAGACCCCTCACACATCAAAGGTGCTACGGATTCGGTGAAGAGTGCACGCACTCTCTCATAGATTCATGTAGAGAACGCCGTACTTAATTATTTTGTGTTCATTTTATGCCACCCCCACCTTCAAGTTATGTTTATGCTACCGTGAAGACACTCGGGCTCTAGCGTGCGTTGAAGAAAAAAATAATGCTTCGTGGAAGATTGGAGCACAAACTCCATTACGCTTTTCCTGACTGTTTCACGGTGGAGTGCCATCATACTGAGCGAAGCACGGTCTGAGAGAACAATGACAGTGCCAGTTCCTAAGGCGAATTTCTGGATAAGATTCATAAGCCAACTACTCGAAATAAGTGCAGAGGTATTAGTTATTTCCACGGAAAAAAAAAAGCAAGCATCGAGGACCCCTCCCCAGATCTCGTGTCACGTGTTTTATATAATTGAAACGTCATTTGCTGTAGTTGAAAGTAAAAAAAGGACAATTTGTGTTTCTCGGTTAAGTGACGGAAATTCCGTAGACTTCGGCACTGTCTCACCGGTTTATACTAACTTTGCACTGTGGTCATGTGGGGCATGAGATATTTTAAAATCAGGCTCATCGTGGTGTAAATCCGATGGAATGCCAGTGTTCCCTTGTTCTCCTGATTTTAAGGGTGACCTTTGCTATTTTATTCACGCACCGTTATTTTGTTGGCTTCACAAACTTATTTGTTCCGCAATTTGGGCGCACTGCGCTAAGGTCTGTGAAAGCTGACCGATAAGTTCTGAAGACATGCGCTATAGGACTCCTTATCGATACCTATCTGTTCTTTTATCTATGTGTGATGTTTAAATATCTATGTTAATCATTCACAGTGGCGCAATTTGTCTCCACCCCTCTCTTCAAGGTTCTGCCTCTTCCTTTGGCCGTTGGTTATTTTGACATGCCGGCCGTCGGCGAAAGAGGCCTAAATAAAGCCAGTGTCGTGATTTGGGACTCGTCGAGGGCTTCATAAAGGGAGCTGATTTTGACTTCTCACCGACATTTGTATCTTTAAACTTTTTTAAGATTAAGTCGAGGCAAAGCGGAACTCGCGTGTCTTAGGGCGTAAGATGTGCCTTTTCCTAGATTCGGGCCTAAGCCCGTGGCCAGCTGAGGGTGCATGAACCATTTCACAGCAACTTCCTGCCGTCACTTGTTGTGTCACGTAATCACGGGCCCGTGAGATGGGACAGTTGTGCGATTACACAGGCGTGGCCCTGATCGGATCCTCATTGGTGATCCCGTTTAGTAGTGGTGCGACCGAGCGGCGTCCACATATCCCTTTTTAGATGCTGCAATGCGCGGCCAATGACCTAACGGCATCATCTTCGTCTGGCTGCCGATTATCCTAAGCGGTGCACGATGCTGTGTTGGGTACACGATCACCTTCGTAGGCTTGTTGATGCGTCGAGCTGAGTTGGTTTTGAGTCGAGTCATGCGTCCATCCTGTCATGGTCAAAACACAACCGCCCATGGGCAAGCTGTTTTGTTGTCTAATGCCTGCGTCACACTCACCACGACAGTGACATGAATTGTCCCGGCGAAAGTTTTGGCGTAAAATGATCCATGGATTCGTGGTAGATTGTTTCACGAACTCCCTTCACGAGGAGCGACACTCTCTGGCGTGGCGTCACCCGCTCTTGCGGTGCGGGATGGCGTCGCTCATTATAGGAGGAGCAAATACTTGAACCGGTCCGGATGTTGCGTTGTCCTTGTGGAATATTTGCATGGATAGGGAGGTTCGAGATACGGGGTTGAGGACAAGTAATGATCTGAGTATAAGAGCCTGACCCGCCTCGGCTTATGATTAATCGTATCTTTGAGGTCCATTATACTGATCCTAACGGTGAATAACATTTTTAGAGTAATGCACAACACCGGGCTCAGTACATACCACGCGAGAAGTGGACTGTGAGGTTGCCTCTTAGGCCATAGGCGTATTCGACAGTGTGTCCATGGCCCAGGAAGTCCTTTTTGCAATCGTGCAGCCCCACTTTCTATGGCGTGAGCATTCGGTCTAATCCCCACATCGAATAGGGATGTCCAAAGGATGTAGAAGCGGCGTGCAAAGAATATCGTCAGACCTAACGCTTTTCACCAAAAAATTGAGTACAGTATGTGACGATGCATATCGTTATCAACCCCGTACGTAGGTCCACTCTTCTTATTATGACACCCATTGACACGGTATAATTATGCGGTAAAGCCCAAATATACTACACCCATAGAGCACATAATGTGCTGTGGAAACTGAGTGAGAGATTTTATCTATCAGCGCGGATTGATGTCAGGTATAATACTAAAATAACCGTGGTAGCATCATATCGAAGAAGATCTGTAGGAGCACAAAATAAGAAGCTATGCAGAAAGTCAAGACATGAAGATCGAAAAGATCAAAAGGACACAGTTGGGAGAAGAGCTACCAAAGGACACAGTTTGAGCGGCGAATCTGATATCGGCGTACTACATCCAGGGTGTGCGTACAATGTATATCGTAAACATCACGGGCCACATAAGTAAGCCAAGTGTAATATCAAGAATTAGATAAAGTGAAAGAGAAAAACTAGTTCTGCTCGAGAATGCACCCACTGATCCATGTACCAACGTAACTAAGGCCGTCAGCGATTTCCTTGACTTTCTGCCCATCCGAAGTGATGTCTTCAAGTGAAAACGCACCCTTGGCTGTCGTAAAATGAAGATTGCATATCTTGGTTGATTTAATAAACATCCCGTTCATAACTGGAGAAGACAAGCTGTGTTGCATAATGAAACTTTGGGTTTGACAGGAAATGTTTTGAGATTCACTGACTCAGACAAATTTCAGGAAACACGTAATTTTGTATAACTTTTGTCTGTCTTCTGCCCGGTATCTCTCTCTCTGGTAGTATCTCGGCCTCCCGATGATTCTCTACCCGCTCTCTCTCTCTCTTTTTGTCTGCTTCTCTACCCTCTGATTCTCTCTCTCTCTGTCGCTCTCTGTCTGTCTGTCTGTCTCTCTCTCTCTGTCTCTCACTCTCTTTTGCTCTCTCACTCTCTTTTGCTCTCTCTCTCTCTCTCCCTCTCTTTGGGGTTGTCTCTCCCGCCCGCTTTCATCACACGGGGTCTCTACGCCACTGACTCTGTCTCTCGGTCTCTCTCTCGCTCTGCCCCACGGGGTCTCTACCCCACAGACTGTGCCTCTCGCTCACTCTCTCGCTCTGCCCCGTTGACCCCATAGCTCTGTCTCTGTATATATTTTGATATATGTCTTTTGCTACTGCCCGTCTCTCTCACTCTCTTACTCTCTCTCTCTGTCTCTCTCTCCCTGTCCCCCTCTCTCTGTCTCTCTCTCTCTCTCTCTCTCTCTCTGTCTCTCTCTCTCTCTCGCTCTCTCTCTCTCTCTCTGTCTCTCTCTCTCTCTTTCTTTCTCTTGCTCTCTCTCTCTCTCTCTCTCTCTCTCTCTCCCACTGCATTGCCGTTTCTCTTTCCCCATCCGACTGTTCCCCGCCTTTTCTTACCCATTGACTCTGACTCTCTAACTCTCTCTCTCTCTCTCTTTCTTTCCTTCTCTCTCTCTCTTTCTTTCTTTCTCTCTTTCTTTCTTTCTCTCTTTCTTTCTTTCTTTCTCTCTTTCTTTCTTTCCCCGTCCGACTCTCCCCCGCCTTCTCTTACCCATTTACTCTGACTCGCTAACTCTCTCTTTCTCTCTCTCTCCCCCTTTCTCTCTCTCCTCGTTGCCTTCCACCAACTCCCTCTCACAAGACACACAAACTTTCTCTGTCTCTCACTCTTTCCCACTGTCTCCCGCTGTCTCTTTTTGTCCATCGTTTCTCGCGCTCCCCGCTGTACCTTGCGCTTCGTTCCTCGCTACTTCCCCTGTTTGTTTTCTTATTCGTGTTTCCCTCGCTTCTCCCTGGAGTACGTGTTCTTTTTTTATCGCATTGGCTGTACTCTCTTTGTGTCGCCGACGACACATTGCTATGTCTGCGTGGGCCTCTCTGTGAGCGCGTGTGTGTGTCTCCATCTGCTGTTTTCTCTATGCCTCCCGCTCTCTTTCGTCCTTTCCCGCTCTCTTCTTCCCCTGACGCTCTTTCACCCTCTCGCTCTGTCACTCGCGTTCTCTCTTTTTCTCCTTCCCTATCTCCCTCCCCCTCTCTCTCTGTCCTATGGTGTCCGTTATTCCGCTGACTCACGTTCTCATTCTCCCTCCCTCTCCCTCTCTGTCGTATGCTGCCCGTAGTTTCCCTCAGTCACGTTCTCATTCTCCCTCTCTCTCTCTCTCTGTCCTATGCTGCCCGTCATTTCGCTCACTCACGTTCTCATTCTCCCTGGCTCTCTCTCTCTGTACTACGCTGCCCAACTACTCCGAAATATATGCAGAGATATTGATTATTTTCAGAGAAAAAAGAGAAAACATTGGGGACCCCACCCCAGATTTCGTTTCACCTGTTTTAGATAATTGAAACATTATTTGTTTTCTCCGTTAAGTAACGGGAATTCCGTAGAATTCGGCATTGTCTCACTGGTTTATACTAACTTTGCACTGTGGTCATGTGGGGCATGAGATATTTTAAAATCAGGCTCATCGTGGTGTAAATCCGATGGAAGGCCAGTGTTCCCTTGTTCTCCTGATTTTAAGGGTGACCTTTGTTATTTTATTCACGCACCAAAATTTTGTTGACTTCACAATCTTTTTTGTTCCGCGATTTGGGCGCACTGCGCTAAGGTCTGTCAAAGCTAACCGGTTAGCTTTCACAGACCTTAGCCCCTCTTCTCCCTTTCTGTTCTTTTATTTGTGTCTAATGTTTTAATATCTATCTTACTCTTTCTGAATGACAAAAGACCAGCCCCTCCCCTCCCTGTCACAAGACACAAACTGTCTCTGTCTCTCACTCTTTCCCACTGTCTCCCACTGTCTCATTTTTGCCATCATGTTTCTCGCTCCCCCGCTGTACCTCGCGCTTTGTTCCCTTCCTTCTTTCCCTGTTTGTTTTCTTATTCGTGTTCAGTGCTGAATGCGCCCTGAAGTACGTGTTCTTTTTTTATCCCATTGGCTGTACTCTCTTTGTATCGCCAACGACATATATTGCTACGTCTGCGTGGACCTCTCTGTGGGTGTCTGTGGCTCTTCCTCTAATGTTTTCTCTATGCCTCCCGCTCTCTTTCGTGCTTTCTTGCTCTCTTCTTCCCTGACGTTCTTTCACCCTCTCACTCTTTCACTTGCGTTCTCTCGTTTCAGCACTGCGTTTGTCGCTCTTTTTCTCCTTCCCTATCTCCCTCCCGCTCTCTCTCTCTGTTCTATGCTGCCCGTTATTCCGCTCATTCACATTCGCATTCTCCCTCCCTCTCTCTCTTTTCTCTTTTCTATGCTGTCCGTTATTTTGCTTTTCTCTTCTCTCTCTCTCTCTCTCTCTCTCTCTCTCTCTCTCTCTCTCTCTCTCTCTCTCTCTCTCTCTCTCTCTCTCTCTCTCTCTCTCTCTCTCTCTCTCTCTCTCTCTCTCTCTCTTTTTCTGTGTTTCTATGTATGTGTCTCTTTGTCTCTCTCGGTCTGTTTCTCCATCATTTCGTGCTTTTCTCTCTGTCTCTGTATCGCTCTTTTCTCCGTGAGTCTCTCTTTCTCGGTTCCTCCGTCTCTCTGTTGTTGTGCGTCACTTATGGTCGCACGATCTCTCCACCTCTCTGTGGGTCTCTGCCTATCTCTGTCTGCTGCTGCCGCTGTGTGTGAGAGATTCCGGCTCGTGTTGTCTCCCTCTCGCCCATTGCCCTTATCGCGGGCTCTCTCCGTTTTTTTTTCTCCCGGCGTCTACCTTCCGCTCCTTATCCTCCTCTTCCCGTGTCCAGTCCGGGATTCATCATCTATCACTCTCCCTGCTCCGTATACGAACCTCTTTCGCTGACACTCCAGCCACGCTATGAACCTCTTTCGCTGAACCTTTTTCTCGGGCAAACGCGTGGTAGTCTTTCTTTCACGGTAAGATTACTCCTCGCGGGTTAGCAATTAAAACATGTAACTGCTCGTCTTTCTCATCCCGAGGGTTAGTCGTCTTTAGTGATCGCCTTTACGCAGTTTTGGGGAAGCTCATTAAGTATTCCTGGACGTAGACTTTGTTGACGATACTTAAAACTCCAGGTAAGGTTGTTAAAGGCAACACTGGCTTCCCGACTTAGAGCCAATATGAGTTAAAACAAAGGCCTCAGACTCAGAGCCTATCTGAGTCAACTTAAGTAAATAATCCAACCAATAGAAATGGTCTTCATGAACAAACCAACATTAATAGAACACGTACCCCGTGTCAAGAATAAGAAATAAGAAACGTAAAATAGGAACCAATAGTATAATATCACAACTCACTTAATAATATAGCGAATGAGAAAAAGTGACATACCCCACGTAATAGAAAAATAGAAATAAAGATGAAGTTAAATAGATATCTAAAATTAGGCATAACCGTGGTGAAGGATGCACTGTTCACAACGCTTACCAACACCGAAAATTACAGTTACTGATCTAAAACTTCCTAGAATAACCCAGTCCTTATTTCAACCTTTTGTAGCATTATAAATAAATCCGTGAAGATACTTGTTTGAGGTGTGGAAATAAGATTGATTTCTCCATCCTTCTTTCTTTCCTTCTTATTCTTTTTCATGGTATTTGAGCCTACTGCTTAACAGCATCAGATTGCCAGCAAGATGGCAGATTCGAGACCCAATGTTGGAAGAGCCCCAAAAGCTACGTAGAATGATGTCGCCTCATGCATAACTACTCCAGCAATGCTTCCCACTGGTATGTCAATTAACTTAAAGTTGACACGTGATAAATTTTACTATGGAAGATGCAGTTTATTCCATTAATCAAGATTTGTGGACTTGTAAAAATCATTGAGCAAGATCCCTCTTGAATTTCGTTTCTTGATGAAAATGGGAATATGCAAGGAAATCCTGAGCATGAGATGTGGCTTCGCATGGATCAGCATGCTTTCATGTTGGTCTCCACATCTCTATCAGAAATAGTTTTACCATGCATTGTAAGGTGCAATACTGCAAAGGAAGCATGGGAAGCTATTTGCAAAAATGTTGCAATCTGGAATAAGTCCAAAATTATTAATCTGTATAGGAAGCTCCAAAGTATCACAAAGGGAACAATGGCAATAGATGACTCTGTTCAACTAATCAGGTCCATTAATAATGAGTTATCGGCAGCTGGACAAATGGCAGATGAGTCTGTTGTTATCTTTAATCTACTTAGAGGATTAGGACCCGAATACAATGCCTTTGTATCAGGGTTAAATGCTCATATAGATGGCATGACTCTTGGAGATGTCATCTCAAAATTCAAAGGAGAAGATGAATTAATGTCGCAAAGGAATAGATCTACATAAAGAAATTTTCCACCTATGGAAAATCAGACTGATTACAATGATCGAGGGCATGGCAGAGGAAGATTCAATAGAGGAAGAGGACGTCAAAATAAATTTGCTCCAAGATGTCAACTTTGCGGACAATTTGGACATCGAGTGCATGATTATAGAGAAAAATTCAACAAAACTATCAAGGATGGCATGCTCAAAATCAACATCAAAATGGTCAACGATCTTACAATGCTGGAAACTATGGATCTCAAAACAATCAGAGATATTCTCAACCTCCTCAAGCCTACATGACTAATGCCACTCCTCAAGTCTACATGACTAACACTTCAGCTCCTTCAGAAATTGACTCTTCGGTGTAATGGTATAATGATCAGAAAATTATAAGAAATATGGAAAAATTCCAAAAACATTTGTAAAAGCATTAAAGATCTCTAGCGAAGTATCTTATGCCCTGCAAAAAGTAAATCTTCAATGCACCGAGATCAAATATTATGTAAACAAATACTTAAAAATAAAAAAAACAATCATAAAACTATAGTGCAAGTAATTTATGTATATTTAATTATGATAACATGTAAATATGGCTAGTAACATGTATGCAATATTCATCAAATTTACATTATAAATTGCAGGTTATCACCTATAAAATCAGCTTTTACTTTTTCCTAGCACAAGTGATGTGGACCAATCAGAAAAATAGGTTATTTTTTTGTAGTATTCGCGTGCAAGGACCAAGGTAAAAATGATTTATAAATGATTTTTTTCTTCTCTCTATCCTTAGAAATAGTGTTCGCCCAACCGAGATCCGTCTGATATCTGATATCGGACAACTGATATCCGATATCGGCAATAAAACGGGGACGGTGCCTGATATCGGATATCGGATATCGGCCGACAACCATCATTTGAAGATTGGGTGGATATCGGTGATGGGTACCGGTAATCTACGGACAAGGCAGATCTCGGATACCGGATATCGATTATCGATATCCAATTATCGGTTTCGATATCTGGTTATTTTTTAGATATTCGTCGCAATCCCATATGGTAGATTTCTAAATTTTTTTAAGCTTTAAAATCGGTCCAGCCGTTTTTCTTATAAAGGCTTGTATTATGTTGCTCGCACAAACGAAGCTTGCATGTGAAAATATTAGAGAAATCCCCCTATTACTTTATATTGTCCAAATTTGTGTAGGAGAACTATATGAGAATGAAAATTTATACATTAAGCCCACATAAATAGTTTATTTTGATCTTTAATCGTGCAACATTTAACCTATGTTTTTTATGGGGACTAAGGAATATCTAAAATATTTAACTAATATGTATATTAGTGAATTAAGTGACAATTTAAAATATGTATATTATTAATTGGGTAAGTGAATCCTTTTAATGGTGGAAAATTCAAGAAATTAGGAGGAAAATGTTTAAAAGTTTTAACAAAAGATGCCCAGACTATTTGGTTCTTTAACATGGTTAATATTCATAATATTTATATTAGTGAATTAAGTGCAAATTTAAAATATGTATACTACTAATTGGGTAAGTGAATGTTTTTAATGTTGGAAAATTGAATAAATTCATAGGAATTTTTTAAAAAGTGTTAACAAAAGACGCCCACACTAGTTTATTCTTTAACATGGTTTATATACATAATATTTATATTAGTGAATTAAGTGCAGATTTAAGATATGTATATTACTAATTGGGTAAGTGAATGTTTTTAATGTTGGAAATTTCAAGTAATTTATATGAAAATTTTTAAAAAGTGTTAACAAAAGATGCCTACACTAGTTTATTCTTTAACATGGTTTATATACCTAATATTTATATTAGTTAATTAAGTGCCAATTTAAAATATGTATATTAAGAATTGGGTAAGTGAATATTTTTAATGTTGGAAAATTCAATAAATTTGGAGGAAATTTTAAATTTTTTTAACAAAAGATGTGTGCACCAAAATTGAATCCTTGTGTAATATTTAACTGTCAAAATATGCCCTTCGCCTGAGAATTCCCCCACGGCTACGTCAAAGGTTTTTGCTTACTTGGTCATCACCTGCATAGCGAAAGATACCAAATAAAACACGAGGATTATGTAAAATATGCATAAAAGGTAGTCAATGTAGGTGATGTGTATCTCGAGCAGATGCGACTACCCCATCCTGGCCATCCTCGCCATCTGAATCCAGCTCCACATCAGTGTAGCATCGCTTGTTGTTCGCATGCAGCCAACACTTCACAGTGATGAGTGTTTTGATGCTTATCAGCGACAAGCGTGATCTCTTAGACATGACAATAGCATTGCCCGCCGAGAACATGGGCGCAGCAAGAGCGCTTGTTGTAGATACGGACAACACCTCCCTTGTAATGGAGGCAAGTAAGGGGAAAGGTTTCGCCCCTATGCTGGCCCACCAAGATAGTGGGATGAACACTCCCCCATTAGCCACGACCTCTATTAGGTATTAGTTGAACTCGTCCAATGCCGACCTCGTTGACACAAGTGCTGGTTGGACTTTTCCCATGGTGCTCTGTAGCCAAGAGTCCAACTCTCTACCTTTTGAGTGCTCATGTTCAGCGTGCCCACTCGCTGCATGCCTCAGCGAGTCACATGGTAACAAAGACCGTACATATTTAATAGTTGCTTCTCTGATGCCCTGACGGAACATTGCCCCTTTGTGGAATGGGTCCATCAATGCCGCGTCGGTGATTGCTTCATTCGCCCACAAGATTTCTGCATACTACGCTAGCTTGCGTTGCATTGCCTTCCACGCTTGCGCCATGTTAGAACCATATCCTTCATCCAACCGTCATACGCAGGTGAAGAAAGTGCCCTCTTCGATTTGCTGGATCACCTCCTCCATGTGGCGCATGAGGCCGTCTATGAGAAATCATACATCACATATGGCCGGTGTCACTATATTGCAAACATGGTCGCTGGATACATCGAACCAACCTAGGATGCGATAAAATTCATTCACCAACTCCCACTCGTCCTTCGACATCTTCGTCGCCTTCCCCTTCCGGCCAAAATTCTTTGACCTTTCATCAATGACATCACATTTATTCACTCCCGGTGGATAACATAGTGTAAGTGCTGTTCATTCAGGTCAGATAGTCCAACACGACCATGTTAGAGTCCTCAACTTTAGGGTTGTCTTCACATGCCTTTGCATACTTCTCTCTCCGTTGCGTAGAGCTCGGAATACTGCACACTAGTGTCTGCACCTTTGCAAACTGCAACACCCAACCATAACATCCAGTGTGCTCCGTCATTGTCGTCGGACGCTGAGAATATATCTCCAAGATCGTTGTCCTCGTCGCTATTTTACTGGTCAGTTCTCCTGCTCACATCGCCTTCGTCAAGCTCTAAAACATAGGCCGAAGGAACCGAAATCCTTCTACTACCGCTTGTACGAAAATGTTAAGAATGAGTGATCGAAGACGCATCCACATGCGCCTTTTTCGTACAGCGTCCTTTTGTTGTATCCAACAGCACGCGACATTAGTCTCCATTATCTCGTTCCGCCTTAAAATTATGGGGATTATTCCCAAGCGAAGCAAGCATAGCCCTATCCCGCAACCAGCGGGTATCCCCTCGAGCCTTTGGTCAACGCGTTTAGCTGCCCGTATTGTGTCTTTCTTGTGCGACGACAGGCCGCGCGTGCGATTCCAAATCGGGGCCCTATCGCATTCGATCAACTTTCACTGCAGGAGTGACCACAGGAGAATGAATAGGAGGGGATTTTTTGCGTGCTACATAATAACAGATCGCGCGATTTTGTGTAGTGACAGAATCCGTCAATGGGACCTGCGTGCTGCAGAAAACAATGGGAATTGAGAGCCTGGGGTCAACGCGCTTTGGTGTTAGCTGCTTCTATTCTTACTGCATCTCTCTGATGATATGGTCGGCATTTTATCCGAATGTATGTTCGGATGACACAAAAGGGTAATCCGAAGCGGGACAACGGGTTATTCCAATGCGTCTTACTCCCCGAATCTATTGCGATAAGTCAGACCCCTGACACATCAAAGGTGCTACACATTCGGTGAAGAGTGCACGCACTCTCTCATAGATTCATGTAGAGAACGCCGTACTTAATTATTTTATGTTCATTTTATGCCACCCCCACCTTCAAGTTATGTTTATGCTACCGTAAAGACACTCGGGCTCTAGCGTGTGTCGAAGAAAAAAATAATGCTTCGTGGAAGAATGGAGCATAAACTCCATCACGCTTGTCCTGACTGTTTTACGGTGGAGTGCCATCATACGAACGAAGCACGGTCTGAGAGAACAATAACAGTGCCAGTTCCTAAGGCCGAATTTTTGGATAAGATTCATAAGCCAACTACTCCGAAATATGTGAAGAGGTATTGATTATTTCCACAAAAAAAAGAGAAAGCATCGGGGACCCCTCCCCAGATTTCGTTTCACGTGTTTTATATAATTGAAACGTCATTTGCTGTAGTTGAAAGTAAAAAAAGGACGATTTGTGTTTCTCGATTAAGTGACGGAAATTCCGTAGAATTCGGCACTGTCTCATCGGTTTATACTAACTTTGCATTGTGGTCATGTGGGGCATGAGATATTTTAAAATCAGGCTCATCGTGGTGTAAATCCGATGGAATGCCAGTGTTCCCTTGTTCTCCTGATTTTAAGGGTGACCTATGCTATTTTATTCACGCACCGTTATTTTGTTGGCTTCACAAACTTATTTGTTCCGCAATTTGGGCGCACTGCGCTAAGGTCTGTGAAAGCTGACCGATAAGTTTACGAAGACGCACGCTCTAGGGCTCCTTATCAATACCCTATCTGTTCTTTTATCTATGTGTGATGTTTAAATATCTATGTTAATCATTCACAGTGACGCAATTTGTCTCCACCCCCTCTCTTCAAGGTTCTGCCTCTTCCTTTAACCCGTTGGTTATATTACCTGCCGACCGTCGATGAAAGAGGCCTAAATAAAGCCAGTGTCGTGGTTTTGGGACTCGTCGAGGGCTTCAAAAAGGGGAGCTGATTTTGACTTCTCACCGACATTTGTATCTTTAAACTTTTTTAAGATTCGTCGAGGCAAACGGAACTCGCGTGTCTTAGGACGTAAGATGTGCCTTTTCCTAGGTTCCGGGCCTAAGCCCCGTGGCCAGCTGAGGGGTGCATGAACCATTTCACGGCAACTTCTTGCCGTCACTTGTTGTGTGCACGTAATCACCGGGCCCCGTGAGATGGGACAGTTGTACGATTACACAGGGCGTGGCCCACAGTCGGATCCTCATTGGTGATCCCGTTTAGTAGTGGTGCGACCCGAACGGCGTCCACATATCCCTTTTTTAGATGCTGCACTGCCTCGGCCAATGACCTAACGGCATCATCTTCGTCTGGCTGCCGATTATCCTAGCGAGGGTGCACGATGCTGTGTTGGGTACACGATCACCTTCGTAGGCTTGTTGATGCGTCAGAGCTGAGTTGGTTTTGAGTCCGAGTTATGCGTCCATCCTGTCATGGTCAAAACACAACCGCCCATGGGCAAGCTGTTTTTGTTGTCTAATGCCTGCGTCACACTCACACGACAGTGACATGAATTGTCCCCGGCGAAAGTTTTGGCGTAAAATGATCCATGGATTCGTAGTAGATTGTTTCACCGAACTCCCTTCACGAGGAGCGACACTCTCTGGCGTGAGCGTCACCCCGCTCTTGCGGTGCGGGATGAGCGTCGCTCATTATAGGAGGGGGAGCAAATACTTGAACCCGGTCCGGATGTTGCGTTGTCCTTCTGGAATATTTGCATGGATAGGGAGGTTCGAGATACAGGGTTTAGGACAAGTAATGATCTGAGTATAATAGCCTGACCCGCATCGGCTTATGATTAATCGTATCTTTGAGGTCCATTATACTGATCCTAACGGTGAATAACATTTTTAGAGTAATGCACAACACCGGGCTCAATACATACCACGCGAGAAGTGGACTGTGAGGTTGCCCCCTAGGCCATAGACGGATCCGACATTTTGCCCATGTCCCGGCGAGTCCTTTTCTCAATCGTGGAGCCCCCACTTTCTATGACGTGAGCATTCCGGTCTAATCCCCCACATCGAATAGGGATATCCAAAGGATGTAGAGAAGTGGCGTGCAAAGAATATCGTCAGACCTAACGCTTTTCACCAAAAAATTCAGTACAGTATGTGACGATGCATATCGTTATCAACCCCATACGTAGGTCCACTCTTCTTATTATGACACCCATTGACACGGCATAATTATGCGGTAAAGCCCAAATATACTACACCCATAGAGCACATAATGTGCTGTGGAAACTGAGTGAGAGATTTTATCTATCAGCGCGGATTGATGTCAGGTATAATACTAAAATAACTGTGGTAGCATCATATCGAAGAAGATCTGTAGGGGCACAAAATAAGAAGCTACGCAGAAAGTCAAGACATGAAGATCAAATAGATCAAAAAGCAAATGCAGAATCCTGCATACTTGGGAGAAGAGCTACCAAAGGACACAGTTTGAGCGGCGAATCTGATATCGGCGTACTACATCCAGGGTGTGCGTACAATGTATATCGTAAACATCACGGGCCACATAAGTAAGCCAAGCGTAATATCAAGAATTAGATAAAGTGAAAGAGAAAAAGTAGTTCTCCTCGAGAATGCACCCACTGATCCATGTACCACCATAACTAAGGCCGTCAGCGATTTCCTTGACTTTCTGCCCATCCGAAGTGATGTCTTAAAGTGATGTCTAAAATGAAGATTGCGTATCTTGGTTGATTTACTAAACATCCCGTTCATAACTGGAGAAGACAAGCTGTGTTGCATAATGAAACTTAGGGTTTGACAGGAAATGTTTTGAGATTCACTGACTCAGACAAATTTCAGTAAACACATAATTTTGTATCACTTTTTGTCTGTCTTTTGCCCGGTATCTCTCTCTTTGGTAGTATCTCGGCCTCCCGCTATAATTTTTTGTGCCACTGCCTCTCTACCCGCTGATTCTCTCTCTCTGTCTCTCTCTGTCTGTCTGTCTGTCTGTCAGTCTCTTTCGCTCTCTCTCCCTCTCTCTCTAGCTCTCTCTCTCTCTCTCTCTCTCTCTCTCTCTCTCTCTCTCTCTCTCTCTCTCTCTCTCTCTCTCTCTCTCTCTCTCTCTCTCTCTCTCTCTCTCTCTCTCTCTCTCTCTCTCTCTCTCTCTCTCTCTCTCTCTCTCTCTCTCTCTCTCTCTCTCTCTCTCTCTCTCTCTCTCTCTCTCTCTCTCTCTCTCTCTCTCTCTCTCTCTCTCTCTCTCTCTCTCTCTCTCTCTCTCTCTCTCTCTCTCTCTCTCTCTCTCTCTCTCTCTCTCTCTCTCTCTCTCTCTCTCTCTCTCTCTCTCTCTCTCTCTCTCTCTCTCTCTCTCTCTCTCTCTCTCTCTCTCTCTCTCTCTCTCTCTCTCTCTCTCTCTCTCTCTCTCTCTCTCTGCTCTCTTGACTGTCTCTCTCACTCTCTTACTCTCTCTCTCTCTCTCTCTCTCTCTCTCTCTCTCTCTCTCTCTCTCTCTCTCTCTCTCTCTCTCTCTCTCTCTCTCTCTCTCTCTCTCTCTCTCTCTCTCTCTCTCTCTCTCTCTCTCTCTCTCTCTCTCTCTCTCTCTCTCTCTCTCTCTCTCTCTCGCTCTGTCTCGCTCTCACTCTCTCTCTCTCTCTCTTCTTCTTTCTCTTGCTCTCTCTCTCTCTCTCTTTTTTTCTCTCTCCCACTGCATCGCCGTTTCTCTTTCCCCATCCGACTGTCCCCCGCCTTCTCTTACCCATTGACTCTGACTCTCTAACACTCTCTCTCTCTCTCTCTCTTTCTTTCTCTCTCTCTCTTTCTTTCTTTCTCTCTTTCTCTTTCTTTCTTTCTCTCTCCCACTGCATCGCCGTTTCTCTTTCCCCATCCGACTCTCCCCCGCCTTCTCTTACCCATTTACTCTGACTCGCTAACTCTCTCTCTCCCCCCCCCTTTCTCTCTCTCCCTCGTTGCCTTTCCACCAGCTCGCTCTCACAAGACACACAAACTTTCTCCGTCTCTCACTCTTTCCCACTGTCTCCCGCTGTCTCTTTTTGTCCATCGTTTCTCTCGCTCCCCCGCTGTACCTTGCGCTTCGTTCCCTCGCTACTTCCCCTGTTTGTTTGCTTATTCGTGTTTCCCTCGCTTCTCCCTGGAGTACGTGTTCTTTTTTTATCCCATTGGCTGTACTCTCTTTGTGTCCCCGACGACACATTGCTATGTCTGCGTGGGCCTCTCTGTGAGCGTGTGTGTGTCTCCATCTGTTGTTTTCTCTATGCCTCCCGCTCTCTTTCGTCCTTTGCCCCTCTCTTCTTCCCCTGACGTTCTTTCACCCTCTCGCTCTGTCACTTGCGTTCTCTCTTTTTCTCCTTCCCTGTCTCCTTTAGTTGTATGCATCCATCCCTCTAGTTGTCCTGCATCAAACCGGATCCCCCAAGACAAGGGCAATGTCATGAATGACCATGTCTCCATGACTCTTTGCAGCCCCACACATGGCATCCAATCATCTACGTTAGTGTCATAAGCAGTATCATCTCCTTCGCCAATTATGCAACTATCTGCAATCCTAGGGGGAGGTATATTCACTGCTACATAATGATTTCAAGGAAGGTTGAACATCATTGTGAAATGGTCATTGTGAAATGGTCATTCACCAGCCTAAGCTCCTTCGCCAGTAGTGATATCATCGCATGTTGCTTGAGGCATTGTTTGTGGTGATAACATGGAGCTACATTAAAAAAATGTGAGTTATGTAATAAAGTATAAATAACAAAATTAATTTTGATGGGTTGTCACCGACCTTCGTTCTCAAAACGAAGTCATCCAACGCTTCAAGCACAATAGCGCTCATATTCTCACCATCGTGTTTCCCCACAAGCTCACGTATTGCAAGCCCACGTTATGCCGAGAAGACCACACAACTTCTCAGCAGTCCATGCATCCATTGTCAATGAGACATTGGGGACATTTCCTTAACTCTACGCAACTTTATTGCCTTCGATCATGGTGGGTAAACAGTTATCTCAGTAGCATACTTCCACATGATCTTGAACCCCACATTGTCCACGATGGACCGCAAGGAGTCCGTAAGACAAAAAAATTGCATTATAATCTCCGTCATCTTGTTTAGCATCTTCGTCCCTACACGGCCCTAACCGTACGCCTCAACTATCGAGCATTTATTAGTAGGGATGCCCTTGAGCTTAGCATAGATTCCAAAATGATTAAACTTCAAATGCCTCCAAAATATGTTCATGGATCCATCTTCGCGCCTCTTCAACCTATTCTGTAATGGGTCAACTTTTTGTTCGCGACATAGTAGGCATGCCTGTATGCCCAACCCAACCTCCATGACTTATTTCAAGATTTTTGTCTTCCCTTTAGGTTTGGTACAAGATGTCCCAACCAAAGGCAGAGGGATTTCCTGAACATCGTCTGCCAATGACTCTCCATCCAAGTCAATGCACAAGTCACCACGAGAGATTTCCATTGAAGACTATGGAATATGCATGTAAGTATGCATAGAGGATGAACAAGTAACAATTAAGTTAAAAAAGCATGCGCAAGATTACAACGTAAAAGAAAATTTCAACAGCAATTAGGTGAAAGAGACGGTGCATCGAGGAACCACATAGGTGAAAGAAAATAGTGCATTGAGGAATTAAATTAGGTGAAATAAAATCTGATCAGCACATTGAGCTAAATCCCAATGGAACTATCCTTTGTGGTTCGGTCATTTCAAATGGCCTGGATCCCTGTCATCTTTTTAGGGGGACATTTATCTCCAATGTAGACATCCTCCGTAGAACACTAAATTACAGTGTGCAGAGATTAAGATGGAGAAAGTAGAAACTTCAGAGAAAGAGAGAAAGATGGAAGGAGAAGAAGATCAAGAAGGAGGATGTGCATAAATTAAGATGGAGAGAGTGAAAACTTCAGAGAAAGAGAGAAAGATGGAGAGAGAAGAAGATGGAGAAGGAGGGTGTGCAGAAATTAAGATTGTGAGAGTTGGAACTTCAGACAAAGAGAGAAAGATGGAGGGAGAATAAGATGGAAAAATAGGATGCGCAGAGAAACAAATGGAGATAGTAAAAACTTTAGAAAAAGAGAGAAAGATGGGGGGAGAATAAGATGGAAAAAGAGGATGTGAGAAGGGACAGATGAAGATAGTAGAAAATGCAGAGAAAGAGAGAAAGATCGAAGGAGAAGAAGGTGGAGAAAGAAGAAGTGCAGTTATTAAGATGGACAGAGTAGAAACTTCAGAGAAACGGAGAAAAATGGAGGGAGAAGGTGGAGAAGGAGGGTGCGCAGAAATTAAGATAGAGATTCAACCTATTTTAAACTACATCAATCTTAGAAATAACGCTTCCCATGATAATGAAATCAAGGCACGATAAAAATAAGAGACAATTCACTAGATTCAATTCAAATACTTCTGGAATATGCATTTGAATTTTGAGATTGTAAAAAATAGGTTTAATTACTATGTCTCTATTAAACATTTTAAAAGTAGCACACCAACTATTTCATGATTAGAAAATACAACAAACACTCACCAACAGAAGACACTGAGTGGAACATCACTGATCAAACTAGAAAATACAGGGTCCAAGTACGAACAACCTTGAGAAGAAAAATAACGCAACAGAAATTCCTAAAAATGTAACTCAATATTTTAAAATGAATAGAGTTTATGACTATGATAACGACGCTAAGATCAAGTTTCTGTAAAGTGAAGACAAATCGTTTGAATGAGAAGACAAATTGTCTGAATGAGAATCATCAAATCTAATGGCATTATTTTTTCTTCAAAAAAAGTGAAGCGTTAATGAAAGAAGCACATGATGATGTGACATAACAACGCCTCTATGTCTTCCTAACTTCTGTCTGTGTCGAACAGAAGAACAAACCAAGCCCAGAAGAGAGAGTTCTACAAACAGAAATGGAGATGCTCTCACTGTGCGATTGGGAGTGATAGAGACAAGCAATAGAGAACAAGCAAGAGTACGCAAGAGAGATGGAGAGAGAGAGAGATAGCAATGTGTGTAGCAGCTTAAGAGAGAGACTGAGAAAAAGCAAGAGCGAGTGAGAGAGAATGAGAGAGAGAGAGAGATCCAAGAGAGAGAGAACAAGAGCATTGTAGTTTTGTCACCTGCGATTGTGACTCCGTCGAGTGACGGACAGTGACGGGTCGATGCATGTGATGACGTGTGATGGGAATGTGATGAAAACTTTCAAATTGCTGGGACGTGTGATGGGACAGGGACATGACGAACTACTCGTCACATCACTGTCCTACACCACACGTCATCTGTCCCGTCACATCTGGGTCATCACGTCTCGGTTCATGTCGTTCCCTACATCCAATATCCATTCGATATCCTATATCACACAAATGATACCCAATATCAATATAAAATCCAAGGCTGTTTCAGACTCCAGATATCAGATATCCATCTTTTAGTGGATATTATTGAAGCAAAATCTTTAAGAAAATTAATAAAAAATTCTAAACAATCTATATAACTTAGTTGCACATTATAAACTAGTTTAAAATATATTAAAACTTATAGTGAACATATTTTAAGAAAATAGGTCTCTCTATAGGGTGAATTCGAGATGACAAGAAGAGATGTGTATAGCCTAAGAGGTAGGGACACAATCGAGGTAGTGATCAGAGTTTGGGATTACTCCTATTTGAGAATAGTGAGACATTAATTCACAAGTAGTTGTCGTGATCCAGCGAGTGATAATGAGAGAGAAGGATGACGGTGAGACTAATGACATCAAATATGTAGTGTTAAATATGTGTTTTATGATTTATATTACTATATATATCAAGAATATGCACAAAAGTTATCACTTATTCTTGCTGAAAATGAAATTACCACTCAGTTTTGTAATTGGTACGAACTAATGGGGTTTCACAATTTATGAACTAACCCCCACTTGATTCCCTTGATTCAAGTGGTTCATTATTCTCATGATTTCCTTAGAGCTTTCATTTATACCAGTACTTAAGATAATTTTAGTATTAAAGGTGGAGAAGAGAGGGACCTAACGCAAAATGAAGCCCACAATGGAGCATGCCCAATCTGGACCCCAAAAGGAGCTTAAGCCCAGTGAAAAGACTAGCCTAATTTTAAGGAGAAATTCAATTGGGTGGTGTATGTTTATTTCCTATATAGGGAGCGTGAAGTTGATTGGATAAAGTTCCAAATCTGGGCCACACACTCTAGGTTTCTCATAATGAGAATCTAGGATCCTTATTTATACCCCATGTCCCAAACTCTGTTTTGGTGGCCTTGATTGCATCTGTATTTATAGGATCCACTCTATTTGAGTGTCAATTCGAGTAAAGAAGGGGATTAGATCATCAATATTAGAGGAAACTGAAGAAGAATGCATACTTGTCCAGAAAGGGAGTAACACCAGAGGTTCATGCACTCTCAGATGTTCCTGATTTCTACACTCAATTTTTCTTCCTTGATTATTAAGCGACATGATATACAAGATCCAGGGCTTTCCAGCGCCACAAACTGTGTTAAAACATTCATCCTATAGCTCAAGTTATTTCATTTTTACTGAACCGAAAAACCGGAGATCTGCCACACATCTTTCAGCGCTGCCACGTCAAGTCCAGGCTTCTATCAAAAACCCTGTTGTTTGATTGAGTGCTCAGCGTGCAGTCATTTTAACACGACAATGAGACTCAGTGAAATTCCGATGTTTATGGCTCTAACCTATAAATTCAAAGACGAGCATAGCACGAGTATGGGTCTAATCAACACAGATTTAAGGTTGACTTAAGTGGGTGAGTTTTCTATGTTGACTTGGTCAACTCTCCTAAAATTTGGAATTTCTAGGGGAAAATTAAACAAAAGTGTTAAGATAAGCTTAAAGGAACCTAAGTTTCATAAAAAGACCAAATAGACTCACAAATTTGACCGGTCAAAGTCAAAGTAGTTGACTTGGACCTATAAAACAACAAAAGGTCAATGATCGATTGAGGGACAAATAGTGTCCAAATTTCACAAATTTTGTGGGATTGGAAAGCTCTTAACTCGAGCAATCCATTGCCCCAAAATCAAAGATAATTGAGGGTTGGCCATGAAGTTATGACCAATTGAAGTCAAAGCTCGAGAATCACTTCACAGAGTTCTTGGTCAAAGTCCAATTTTAGGAATCAAACAGTCTCAGAATCAAATCAAATTGGTGTAAATGGAAATTTATCTTAAAGAAACTTATAATGACACATAAAAGACGAGAATTAGAGCTGTAATCACAGAGAGTCAGTGTTCTCAAGTTGACTCAAGAAAATCATGACTTGCATCAGGATGTGGTGATCAAAGCATGATTCTGGTATCAAATCAACTCCAAATCAAGTGATTAATCTGTCCACATATTGTAACACGAGAGGAGCATCTGTTGCCATAAGAATCACATCAAATGATTAAGAGACAAGGGAGAAAATTTCACTGTAATATACTGTTTGGAAATTGCGACTGGCAACAACTTGCTGTGGTCAAAAGTCAAATTCATGTGTCAATTTTTAATCAATTTGAGCAAAATCAAATCCGGTCAAAAGCTAAGTCATCAAGGCTTTGAATGCAATTAGAGTCATTTGAGTCCATTGACTTTCGAGGGAGAAATCCATGATCAAATTCATCTACAAAAATTCCAACCAAGCAGGGTGAATTATGGTAACTTTTATCTAGATTCACATCTAAAAACTAATCTAAATCAAAATCTATGCTAAGGCAATCAAAGGCACAAAGAAATCCACATTCCTTATTTTTTTTGTTGGTGTCAAAACTAAGGCCTTAAAATAGTGTTAAGAGACGATTCTTACTGAATTTATTGTTTGTTGGTAAGTTGACTTGACAAGGGCAAATCTCGTTTGCCCATTGATTGATTGGCAACCTTTTGGTGCCAGAACAGGTGTCACTCAGTCTTCAACATGTCTAGCTGAAGAATTTGATCAAAGAACAGAACTTCACGCTCGTATTTCTGAGGATTCAATGATACTTTCACCGTCCGGCTAGATGTAAATTTATATAGAACATGGGATATCTCAACCATCCATCTCATTTAAATGAGATCAAATAGCTGAGAGAGAGACACATATCATGATGTGGTGGTTTCCGCCACTCCACATGACGATCTGCGTCGTCAGTTGCCAATCTGACAACTAGCAGCCCGCCAAATAGTGTTGTGCCTCACCCGCCATAGACCACCTCAGCAATAGCTGTGATCACTCCCCCTTGCATCCGATGCCCGAGATGATGCCACGTCGCACCTGCGATTAAAGGTAATCCCATATCAATAATTTTATGAGTTCAGAGATGGTTATATTAACCATTCCAGATATTGATCGGAATAATATCCTCTCTCTCTCTCTAGGGCACCTCCTATGCCCGCTCTATGCTCCACGTGACATATGGCGCATGATGGCTCGCTGGCCGCGCTGCCACTTAGCAGAACAAACACATCAGCGCAGCGCACACCTGGCCAGCTGTGCGCCGCAACAACTGCATGCGAGGCCCACCCCTTTGATCGTTTTTATGAAATTTTAAAATCAGATTTAATAGGTTAAACTTCAAAAAATCATGTCTACTACAATAGAACTCTGTTTTTACTGAAATTTTCTCCACTGGTCTTTAAATTAAATTATTTATAATTCCCTTCCACCTGCAATCAAAATTTTGATAAGAAAATTTAATATGTATGAAGAACAACTTTGTCAACTATGAGAGTTGACTCTGAATTATTCTCCACCTTTTCTTATCCTTGTATGCATCTCACCCAAGTTCTGCAGCATTTACTCAAATAAAATAGTTAATATCATAAGGAATTGACCTTGAGAAAGGTCAACTTTCATTAAATCACATAATTATCTATAATCATATAAAAATTCAGAACTTGATGGAATGACATGTCCTTGAAGAAAATGACCTAGAACAATTATACCATGCATCATTTGATATGAATTTAAGCCTCAAAAACATGAATATGATGTTTACATGCACGTACACCATATATGTTATCAGCACCCTATGTCAAAAAAATACTATAAGCTATTTTAAGTAGTTATTCTGTTATCAGCACCCTATGTCAAAAAAATACTATAAGCTATTTTAAGTAGTTATTCTTTGATTTCTTGACATTACAATATTGAAATAAATTTTATCTTTGACGTTACTCTAAACATAATGTAGGTTTTCCTTCATTGTGTTTGCCTTTAAAAATAAGAAAACTAATGCTACTCATAGAGTTACGTTTTGTTTTTATCTAAGAAACTATAATTATATAATCACTTGGGAAAATATTCTATTTCATTTCTGGCTCTCTATGGTTGACCCTTAATCAAATCTCTACATGGTAAGGAAACATAATATGTTTGTTGTTTAATCTAGGAATTAATGATGACATATGCTCTTTTTTGTTTTATCAGAGATGAGTTGTGAATTAATGATAAGAAGTTTCTAATTTAGGGTTAAGAAATTTATGGTTCACTAACCTAGGGTTTAAATATAGGAAAATGTGATGGTGAAATAAGTAGAAGCAACGGGGTAGAATGTGGTGGACGTGGAGTAGAGTGATGAGTGAAATGGGAGAAGACAGTAGTTAAGGTTCTTAGACAACTGGGGAAGTGGGCACGTACTGAGACCATGACAGCGTAGGTGATACATGAAGTAGATGGTAGAAGATGGTAGATAGGGATGGATGATTAATGTTAATAGATATGAATCATGGGTAAGAGTGATAGATGATCTATCGAAATGTGTTGAAGAATGACCATTGTAAGGCAAGAGGCTAACTTTAGATCCCTATGTTCCACAGTGATCAAGACGTACTCTTGATGTAGATCAGCCTCCCCGGTTCTCTGTTTATCCTCTCCAAGCATTCGTAATACCAAGAACACACTTGATGGACGTTGAAAACTTAACTCTCTTTCAATCTTCCTCTATACAAGCGAGTTTAAAGATGTTTTACTTATAATGAAATGGATGATAGATGACATAAAAACAAAGCTACCCTTCAAATTTCAGCTCAATCGGAGTTTTTTATCATCAGATATCAACCTTGGAGGTTGGATGATTCCTATTTGTTTATTTAATAAAAATATTTCTCTCTCCTTGTCCTCGTCAACACCGTCGTATCGTTCTATTAGGGTTTTGTCTCTTCCTGATATTTAATGTGATGATTGGCCCATGTTTGGCAATCCCATTTGTGATGAATGGATCCCATTGCACCACATGTTGCTTGATGAAAAAAAAGACAAAATAAGTAAATAGTAACTTCTAATTTTAATATATATTAATCAAAATTGATGTCTGATATGGTGTTGCGTCAGCATAGCCATATCAGTGTGCCCCCTTTAAAAGCCAATAGAGTGATGAGAGATGCATGCCACATATACATGTACACACCACGTGTACATGTGCACGCCATGTATATGCGTGGCACCATGTATCTAGTGACATGTGGGATGAGCCATAACTTTTGACCGGTCAAAGTGTTAAAAAAATCAGTTTTTAAAAGTTTGAACCTTGGCTTTCATATCCCAATTATTGCAAAAAGCTCATCTTTCTTTGATTGGGCTACATCATCTTGGGAAAACAAAAATAGGAGAGAGAAACAATAGTCATAAATGTGATTATGACATCGATTATCCCAATAGTATAACGGCTTATATTAATAATTGACTGACATCAATCAATATCCTTGATTGCAGGTTGGTCATCATTCGATGAATCAAACAACGACATGTGGTATTGCAAAAATAAAAGCCCAAAAAATATATTAAAAATTCTGAAAAAGTTAAATATGAACCCAAAATATATAAATGTAATCTATTTAATGCAAATAAACATGTAAATATGATTATATTAGCCTACTAAAAATGTGTGTAATCACTAAGTCTTTGATCGCATTGATCACAATAGGTTCAAGATCAGAATGCCTAATCAAATTTTGGGTTAGATAAAAATTAAACTCGGATCAGATTGATGATGAGCATGAATTAGTAGATTTACCTATGAATCAAATTCTCACATCATGGTCCTTCAGTAAACCACATCAATGATCTCTTATCATGATCAAATATGTGATGTATAGAATTTTGAATTTTGAACTCTATCACGCATCAATTTAGATATTTTATTTGTGTGTTATAATACTAAGCTTATTTGACTTCTCCGGAGCCAAATGATTAACCATTATATTTACATGAGCCATGTGAATGCAGGGATGTACAAAAAATGAATAGATACATGATTTTGTTTTATTTAACTTGGGCACAATTATTAAATTAAGAGGGAAAGGAAATTGGAAAGGGGTACCTGGATTCCATCATTATCCATCCACACATTTGGATCGTCGTTCTTTCTTCTCTGAATTTTTGGCCTCTCTCTAAGCAACATACCATAAGAAACAGGGGAGATTCAAGGCCCGAGCCAGAATTGTGGGATGTGGAGCTTTCAATGAAGATGAGATTGAGCAGAGCTTCTGATCATAGCAGATCAAGAGAAACCAGGCCTTGGATTGGCATCATTATCGTGATTGTGCAGGATTTGGATAGGCTTCTCTCTTGTAACAATCCTCATTAACAAAGCAGGATCACTTTTGATTTTATTTCATCATAGTTGAATTTGATGATCTTTGCATATAACTGGGAAATAGAGACACATTCTCATTTTATAGATAATGTTCTATTCCACCACCCAAATATGTCGCACCATGTCTCTTCTCCGTTTACCCTCAGATTTTCATTAGCATGAAGGAAGGTGAACGAAGACTATATATATCAAATATATACACAAACATTCAGTACCAATATTTATATCATCACGTTTGGATATTCACCAATATACTCATACTCTTTCTAAATCATCATTTTGACATGTCGGGGATCTCCCCTTCTTCATCATAAAACTACTAACCTCAGTAGTATCATCCCTTTCTTTTTCACTATAAATACCAAAGGTAAAAAAAAAAAATTTGCATGAAATCAAATTTTTATGCATGAAATTAAAACAATGGTTGAAATGCCCCTAAATTGATTGCATAAGCTAGATTTTTATTAAGTTAGATCTCTAATCATAAATTTGGTATTTAATTATAATCAGATACTTGATCTTAATTATAGAAAACTTATTATCATCATGATATATAATCAGGTTTAGATGATCGTCACTTTTATATTCTGATAACAACTCATAATTAGAGGGTGGATCTAATCAGAATCCATCCTTTAAATTTTAATAATTTTTTTATGAAAATATTATTGAATTAATCAATATGATTTTATCATAACATTAGCATTTACATTATTGGAGAAAATCAAATTAATATAGAGAAAGAGAGTTATGAATGATCGTCTTCATGTGTTGAATATGAGCTTACTCCCTTGTCATGCTTGTCACTTCAGCCACTTTTGCCTCACCCATATGCCCTCACCCACAGTTTTACTTAGCGAGACTATGATTGTTGATTGGATACTTGTCAAGGGCAACTAGCACGTGGGCCACTAGTAAAGTGTAGTGGTTAATAAATATTACATCCTCAAAAATAATTTGTTTTCAACTAATCAGTGGCCATAGCAATCATGTTGGAGCCAATAATTGGCACTTCGATTATCAAAAAAGGTTTCATCATGGCATCATGAACTGCGATGACAGAGTGACCCATCATTATTTTGAATTTTTATTTTCTTTTCTTTTTTAGGATGGCATGGATCAATGTGAATTCAGGAGTTTGGGAGAGCACATACACATGACAATTTGTATTGACAGAAAGAAAATTTAGCAGATTACAATGCACATTTTTGGAGAGTTCAATGAGTGTATTTTTGGGTAATTGTCTCATTTTGGAAAATGAATCAAAATAAAAAAAGATGTGAAAAAATCTTTGAAAACTCGTGGATCATCAGATATCTCAATTTGAAGTTGAATCATTGTTGGATTGCAAGATTTTTCTTTCTCTTATGTGTTGGATTGCCAGTGTGGCAAGGAATCTATCTTACTCTTCTAATCTTTATTTATGGTCTGATCTATAAACACATCCCCTCTATCAATGTACATTTTTTCGTGAAATTTCTCCTACTTTACTAGGCTGAGTGAAAGAACATGATTTCAAGATCCATCAAATTGTCTTGGTTTTTGGCATCGAGTGAGAGCATTGCTCACACTTCGTGCACTTACTTCATCTTCTTCTTATAGAAACCATTCATCTATTCAAATCCCTCCATTCACATCCATCTCATCCATAAAATACATGCACGTCATCTATCCATATATCATTGTAATTTGATGCACCCCATGATTCCATACATTTTCGTATTGACTAATCAGCCTCCTCCTCTCATTGCAGTCTTAATTTATACATATCTCCTATCATCCCCTAAACACCTAATCTACATTCCCTGTGGAGACAATCATTGCTCATCACTAACTAGTTAAAATTATTTTTCAAGTTAATTAGTGGATTAGTCAACCCATGGTCAATCCTTTTTGACATTGGCTAAACTATCTAAATGATGGATATTATGTGGCCGTCAAGCCAATCACACTACCATGTTTATTTAAGTTCATTGAATGAAATTTTTGCATTCATGAATACATGCAATGACTTAGTGAATTATGATGATATCATAATACAGTGATCACTAGTCTTTAAACATGTATTCTAAATAGTTCTATTTGATGGATAGTCGAGACGGACATCAAATTATCCGGATAGAATAGCACTAGTTGATCCTACTTATACGATAAGTGTAGATGATCATGTGGCTATTAGTGGGTACTCTTTGGAGAAAGAGTTAAGTGAATCGATCCGTACGAATCCTTGAATGGTATTATACCTGAACGTCAATTAGGTTGTTTCAAGTCACGGTCGTATAAGTGATGCACTGGCTTGAGACACCAAGGACATCTCGTGAGTGAACGACTACAATTTGACTATGACTTATGAGCCTCTAATCATGGAATTCAAATAAGTTATAGATCGGATGTAGTGAGTGATGGAAATATGTGTGGCCGACAAGCCAATCACACATTCCACATCTCGTTTGTTGTTCATTGGTAGAACATATTCATTATAGTGCACGTGAGATGCTTCTAATGAAGTCCACGAATAAATAATCGGACTTAGCCAATTATGATGAGATCGTAATACGGAGATCACTAGCCTTTAAGCATGTGTTCTAAACATTCCTATTCGAAGGATACACAAGAAGGACATCAAAGTATCCGGATATAATAGCACTATCTAGCTTCACTCATATGATGAGTATAGCTGATCCCGTAACCGTTGGTGTGGAGAATATATGGATAGATAGTGGGTGCTCTTTAGTGGAAAGAGTTCACTGAATCGATTGGTACAAATCCCTGAATGGTATTCTACCAATTTGTCAATCAGGTTGATTCATGTTACGGTTGTGTAAGTGGTCCTTAGACATGAGACACCAAAGACGTCTTGTGGACAAGCAGTTTTACTTTGACTATAGCCAACGAGTCTCTTATCATGGGATTTGAAACGGTCTTAGTTTGGGTTCATCAAGAAGTTCACCCAGACAATTGAGTGGTCAAGATGTGATCATCCACCCTCAGTATAAGAGGTGACAGCCCAAGGAAGATGATGCGATGAAGTCCTTGGCCAAGGAAGTGAAATATCGGAGAAGAGTTCTCCGATGATTTTTGAATGCATCAGTACTAACTCGGGTGACCGATTAGGATTTGACAGTTGACCATACCCTAAGTCGTCCAAGGAGCATCAAGTGGATGAGGGATTATACATACACAGTAACTGATGACGAACAGGTTCCATGAGTGAGTCGATACACACTCCTTTGTATCTTCTAGGACACGAGGTGTAGCTTGGCACCCCACGTGTCGGAGACTCGACCTATCGATTGGCTTGAATCGATTCGACATTAATTAATCTATATGATGATATAGTTAATTAATTCGGAAGGCCAATAAAGGTAATTGGGCCGCTGGAGTCATTAACTAGACTCATACATGGGCCTAAAGGGTCACACGCAAATGGTCTTTTGGGCGTCAAAAGATATACTTAAGTTATGGGGGTTTTATGAAAAATACCCATGTAGTATAAATAGGGGAAAGCCCTGAACAAAATTCACCCATGCCAGAATTGTTTAGGGGCCTTTCCCCTTCTTTTCCCCTCTCCATTTCCATCTCCAATGCGATCGGGACGATGTAACAATGATGACGGAGAAAGAAAAGGGCTCGTCAATAAAAAAGAGATTCGACGCGCCGAGGATCACATGGATACGTCTAGAGGCTGCACACTTAAGCAGCTCGACTCATCTCACTCCGGATGTGATCTGTGCAAAGGTACTTCATTTCATGGTTTTATTAGATGTCGTTATGATTCTGTTATGTGTCTTTTGCTGCGTCGAATCCTTGTCTTCATCCATGTCAAGGCCTATAGAACCCAACAGTAAGAAGCTTACAGAGGTGATTCAGTGGTCAAGACAAGATCATTCGCCCTCATTATAAGAGGAGATTGACTCAAGGACAATGCAGAAAAATCCCTGGCCAGGGTAGTGAGGATATTGGAGAAGGCTTTCTCCAATGATCCCCATTATGCATCAGTACTAATCGAATGATGGATTAGGGTTTGACGATAAACCATACCCTAAGTCATTCGATAGTCTCGCGCAGATGATGGATTATACATATACAGTAACCAATGACGGTAAAGATTCCATGAGAGAGTTCAAGACTACTCGGTATCTTCTAGAGCACGAGGTGTTGCTTGGCATCCCACGGTCTGGAAATTTAACCTATCAATTGGGTTAAATCGATCCTTATTTAATTAATCTATATGTTGATATAGTTAATTCATAAGGTTGGTCAACAAATGTTATTGGGCCATTAAAATTATTAACTAGAACGATACATTGGCCTAGAGGGTCACACGCACAAGGTCATAAGGGCATTGGAGGATATATTTTACTTTGTAGGGTTTTTGAGAAAAACCTTAAGTAAAATATAAACAGGGAAAGGAGTCTCATTTAAAGCACCCATGCAAGCCTGATTTGAGAGTCGTCTCCCTTTCTCCACTGTCTTCTCCACTCATCCAAGGAAGGGTGTTTTCATGGTGAGGAGATATTCTAGATTTTAAAGAAGAGTTGAAGAAGAAGATGTGGAGATCTAAGCGCCGAGTGATCGCGTGGATACTTCTATAGGCAGGATGCGTGAATGGCTTCAGAACGATCTCGGAGCGGCAAAGTCAAGAGTGGAACGAGTTCCCCAAAAGGTACTTTCAATGTTTTGTTTAAAGATCGATTGTGAATCGATCGACATGTTTCCGCATCCATGGAATGTGTTTTCCATGGCCGAACCAAGGCACAGAACCCCACACTAAAACCATGATTAGATATCAATACAATTTCAATAATCAGACTTTATGAAACTAGTAAAATAATGAGGGGAATGATCACATGTAAGAATTAGTCCAGATTATGTGAACTATCCAGAGAATAAAATATGTGTTCAGTGTTTTTGCTTTTACATGAGACTTAAGGAAATGAACTCTAATTTACACATATTTATGTAAATTTTGGTGTTTATATATTTCTAGGGTTAAATCTTAAATATGTATAAAGGTGGCCCATTTAGAAAGGATATTTATACTTATTTCCTAATAGAATTTGAAGGATCATGATGTTGATAGTTATTCTGATGTGATAATATAATACTATAGAGGTCGTGAGTTTTTGAACATGCATTTAAAACACTCTGATTCAATGGATATTAGAGACGAACATCAAAATATCTGGAAAGAATGACACTATATGATCCTACATATACAATCAGTATGGTTGATCATATGGCTGTTGGTGTAGAGGCACGAAGGATAGATGGTGGTTGCTCTTTAGAGAAAGAATTTACTAAATTGATATGTATGAACCCCTGAATGGTAGTATACGTTTAAGTTAATTAAGTTGACTCATGTCATTGTCTTACAAGTGGTCGTTAGAGAAGAGACACCAAAGATATAGTGGATGGGCTGTTATATTTTTTATTATGACTTCTGAGTACACAAAGGTTATTGAGTAATCAAGATGGGCTTTTCTGCCCTTGGTATAGAAGGAGATTGACTCAAGGGATAAGATGCACCCAATCCCTGGAAAGGGTTATGGAGATATTGTAGTAGGTATTATCCAATGACCATGTTACACATTAGTAATAAGTGTAATGATATATTAGGGTTCGACCATTAACATATGTCATTCGAGAGTTTCACAAGAATCAGGGATAATGCATATATGGTAACCCAAGATGGTAAAGGTTCTGTGACAGAGTCAATCACTAATATGTATATTTTAGAGCACAAGGTATAGCTTGGAACCCAGCATGCTAGAAACTTAACATTTTGATTGGTTTGGATATAATATGGATTAATTAATATATATCTTGATGAAAGTAATCAATAAGATAAGACGATAAATAGTATTATGTTATTAAGTTATATACTAGACTTATACATTGGTGGATGTTACGATCTACTTACTCTAATTAGCTCACCAGGGGCATTATCGTCTTTCGCTTCCATCTTGCATTCTCCTTTAAATATGTATCCCTCCTAGTTAGAGAGTAGGATTTGAATTACAAATATAGTTTCCCCTTTCGTAGCTGATATCTTTCATGATGGCATCCACTCAATCGGGTATCATTGTCTCGGCAACATCCACTCTACTGCCCTCGTCCCTCGGCATTGTCCATTTCACAAGGGCCCGCACCTTCCTTCTTCCTTCACGGTACGATTCCCGGATGATCATATCAGCATAGAGGGTCATATGCATAAGATCTACGAATGTTGGTGGATACACTTAAGATATATGGATGTTGTTGGATACAAGGGCTTTTCAAAAAAGTTCCAAAATAAGTATAAATAAAAGGGGCACCCATTTCAGGTGTCCATGCAAACCAGATCAGGGCAAGGTGCCTTGTCTCTTCTCCTTTTCAGAATCCCCCTCCTTATAATGAAACTTGATGGTAGGAATTTTAGTATCCTAATTCAGAGAGTGGACTAGATCATCAAAGAGGATTGAAGAAGATCAAGAGGAGACCCATCATTATAGTGATCACATAGACACGCCTAAAGCGGAGGACATGTGAATGGCTTGAAGAAACTCTCCCATAGAGCAAGTCAAGGGTGGAATCAGTTCCACATGAGGTGATGAGATCATCTAGGGTTTTATATATCAATATGAAATGATTTTTATCTTCCCATGCTTGAAATCTTGTTTTCAAGCACTCAGTCAAAGCCATATAACACTACAGTTGGGAGAATTATATTTTTTCCACTGGAGTGCACATTCATTACTCCCGATATAAAGAATTTTATGGAGCATTATTTCAGTTTTCTTAATAATCTGCATTTCATTATATATGGATGATTATATTTCTGTGTTACAGGGTTAATTCTCACATACATATGAAATTGAATGTCCCCATTTACATGCATCCAGTAGGAAATGAAACTATAAATTTTGGAATTATGAGTTTTGAGCTTTACCCTTTTAGTAATGGATGTTAAACGAGGATGATCAATTCAAAGCCTTTGGAGGAATTAATGAAACTCCGTCAATTCAAATCATGGATCTTAATTCATAAAAATGTTGGAAGAGATCAGGAATTCTCCCTATTTCTTATATTTATTGATCAAGTTTGATTCAGTGGGATTTTCTGCTCACCTTTTTTCACCAAGAATATTTTATGAAGCTCTCTGACCCCGGAATTTTTAGTATCCTACTTTCAAGTGATTTTACGGATTCAATTCACATAAATATGTCATGATAAAAGGTGTAGCGCAGCTTGTATTAATGGTTCTCATAGCTAGTACTGACAATCAAAAGACAGTCACCAAAAAAAATCTCCATTTGATGGGGCTTCTTCTTATACATATTATTCCTCTGTGTATGAACTCCATTGAACAGGAATAAAACACTGGAAGAATATTTTTGATTTTACAGTCACAATTGATTTTATTTTGTCTTGTATCTTCAATATGGAAGAGGATATCTGAGAGTTCTTTCATGGATCTGCATGGTAGTACTTTTGTTCACCCAATTTAGAGAAGCGTATTTTTATTGCTATCGTTTTGTTTATATCTTGAAACCCATGACATTTTTCATAAATACTGACGATGAAAAAACCGATTATTAAGAATAAATGAGCAAAGGAGGAAGGAGAGAGAAAAAATGGCAACGTAAAAGGAAATAGAGCCTCGGTTTTATGACGAATATTCATTTATTTTGTCGAAAATGAGGTGCACAGAAAAAAAATTGGGAGATAGATATTGAATTTTGGGAGATTGATTTGAGATTTTAAAACTTTGGTTGTGCTTGATAACGAGTTAGTGGTATATAAAAATACTTGAGGTTATTTTTGTAGATTAGAGAATATTGGAGATTGAGTTGAGATGATAATTGAGTGATAGAATGAAAAAATATGAACTGAAACGAGATCAAATAAAATATAGATTGATTTTACTGGCAAAGTGAGCTGAATTGAGATTGGCAAAAACTGGAGAATAAAATTTTAGTGATTTTAGGTTCTGAATTCGCCAGTGATAATAAAACTCGAGAAGAATTCGTTGGAGCCTTGGTTATCTTCAACATAAGTTAAGATTGAAATTGGAGAGCATTATGATTTATTATATCTGGGAAAAGCTATCGACATCTTCGAGAAGGAAAAATCGAAAAAGAAACAATGAAGATCAATTTTATTCCTATTTCTCAAGATAAATTTTATTCGAATAATTTTAAAATACTACTAAACCATCAACGCCATCATCCATTGATTCATCCTCGTCATGAATTATCTTAAAATTATTCATCTTTATCCATCAACAGCAACCCCGTCATGAATTATCTTATCCAACTATTCCAATCCTCGATCATATCCCTTGACAGTTGACGTGGCGGTGACGCAGCAAAAAACACCTACTTTTAATAAAGGCAATTACTACATTTAATATTCGACAAAAACTTTTGATATCACAATTTTTAAATGATCAGTCGACGTCAACGATCCTGACGTGTCGACGATATCCTCTACAGGATATATGATTCGTATATTTACTTTAGATTTACTTTTTATATTTACTTTTTATATTTACTTTTTATATTTACTTTTTGCCGGCAATAAAACCTTGTCGTTATTCAATAAATTTTTTGCAGTCTATAATTGCTCTACAGGATATATGATTCGTATATTTACTTTAGATTTAATTTTTATATTTACTTTTTGCCGGCAATAAAACGTTGTCGTTATTCAAATCGCCGTAATCTTACCTGGAAATAGGAGGATTATCGATAATTACCGACAATCAATTTTTGCACTCGACCAGGGGAAAAGTACACAAGAACAGAGCAACAAAACCTATTTACAGTCTATAATTGCATCTCATCACCATAATCTCACCTAGAAATATGAGAATTATTGATAATTATGAACAGTTCTTTTTTTTGTAGTCGAGCAGAAGAGCAAAAGTATACAAGAACTGAGCATCAAAACCTTATCGTTATTAAACGGATTTATTCACAGTATATAATGGCTTCACATCACCATAATCTCACCTGGAAATATGAGGATTATAGGTAGTTATCAACTGTTTTTTTCTGTACTCGACAAGGACAAAACCTTATCGTTAATTAAAGAGATTTATTTAAAATCTATAATTGCTTCATATCGCCGTAATCTCACCTGGAAATAGGAGGATTATCGGTAATTTTCAACAGCTCTTTTTCGTACTTCACCAGAAGATAAGAAGTACACAAGAACAGAGTAACTTGAAATAGTAAACAGATTTATTTACAGTTTATAATTGCTTCACATCACCGTAATTTCCCCTGGAAATAGGAGGATTATCGATAATTATCAACAGTTCTTTTTTTGTACTCGATCAGAAGATAAAAAGTACACAAGAACAGAGCACAAAACCTTATCGTTATTAAACAGACTTATATACAGTTTAAAATTGCTTCACACCTGGAAATAGGAGGATTACCGATATTTTATTAACAGTTCTTTTTTTGTACTCGACCAGAAGAGAAAAAGTACAATAGGACATTATCACTGTTAATACAGAATTATTTACAGTATATAATTGCTTCAAATCACCATAATCTCACCTGGAAATAGGAGGATTATCGATAACTATCAACAGTTTTTTTTTTTTTGTGCTCGACCAGAAGAGAATAAGTACACCAGAACAGAGCAACAAAACCTTCACATCATTAAACAGATTTATTTACAGTCTATAATTGCTGCACATCACCATAATCCCGCCTGGAAAGAGGAGGATTATCGACAATTATCAAGAGTTTTTTTTTTCCGTGCTCGAACAGAAGAGAAAAAAGTACACAAGAACAGGAATGTTATCATTGTTAATACAGAATTATTTACAGTATATAATTGCTTCACATCACCATAATCTCACCTGGAAATAGGAGGATTATCGATAACTATCAACAGTTTTTTTTTTTTTTGTGCTCGACCAGAAGAGAATAAGTACACCAGAACAGAGCAACAAAACCTTCACATCATTAAACAGATTTATTTACAGTCTATAATTGCTTCACATCACCATAATCTCACCTGGAAGTAGGAGGATTATCGATAATTATCAACAGGTTTTTTTTTGTACAGGAGAAAAGAGAAACAAAACCTTCACATCATTAAACAGATTTATTTACAGTCTATAATTGCTTCACATCACCATAATCCCGCCTGGAAAGATGTGATTATCGACAATTATCAACAGTTTTTTTTTTCCTCGAACAGAAGAGAAAAAAGTACACAAGAACAGGAATTTTATCCACAAAAAGATGAATCCGATCTCAAAACCGAGGTCCTGAGAAGAGATTGATCTTGGCTTGCGCGTTTATTCGCCAGAAGAGAAAACATTCGACATACCCTTGATCTTCAAGGGCGCTTCACGATCAGCACCGGGCATTTCGCGTGATGAACGCAGTAGTCGCTGACGCTCCCCAACAAAGCCCTGCCAAAATCAACCATCAAGAATTAATCTTCGATCAAGGATCGTGATCTTCACGCCATTCGTGACGATGATGAACCTTCTCATCGCCAAAGAACGCAATCTTTCTTCGTACCTCTTGACGAAGCCGTATCCATGGCTTCCCATGACGAGCATATCCGCTCCGATCCTCTCGACCGTGTCACAAATCACCTCTCTGGCATCCCCTGTCGCCACCTTCGTGTCGACTTTGACCTGATCCGAATATCAGCCAAGAACAAGGTCAAGATCGTGAATAATTTAACGAAAAGATTGAAGAAGACAAAGATATGAATCGAACGTGTTCGTGCGGTTGCAGAATCGCCTGCGCCTTCGCCAGGACAGATTTTTCCAAATCCTGGCTGTACTGCTCCATCGTCGCGACGTCCTCGTCGGTAAACAGATACCCTGCCGAGCACGAAAAATCAAGGAAAAAAAAAACCTAAGCCAAAGGACAAGGAAAACGACGAGGTCGAAAAAGGCGATGATTCGTTCTCATTCACCGGTTACCTGAATCAGGCAACTCCAGATGAGGAACGAAATCCGTTTCGAAGTCGTGAAATCGACGCCGATCTCCACCGGATTCTGAGATCCACAGCGCGAAAAACGAATCAATCCAAATGCCGACGAAAGCGCGGATCAAAATCCACATGAGAAAACGAAGAGGTCGGTGAATAGATACCCTGCCGAGCACGAAAAATCAAGGGGAAAAAAAACCTACGCCAAAAGACGAGGAAAATGCCGACGAGGTCGAAAGAGGCAGTGATTCGTTCTCATTCACCGGTTACCTGAATCAGGCAACTCCAGATGAGGAACGAAATCCGTTTCGAAGTCGTGAAATCGACGCCGATCTCGACCGGAATCTGAGATCCACGGCGAGAAAAACGAATCAATCGGAGTGCCGACGAAAGCGCGGATCAAAATCGGTCGAAAAAGAGGGGATCGGAGGGGAATTTAGAGATTGATCTTGAGCTCACCGCTGGTATCGGTGGTCGGCATGAAGGGGGGAGGAGGACGAGCGTAGACGAGGACGAGCTTGTTGGGGGCGGTCGAGGAGAGAACGTTGCGAAGGCCCCAGCCGAGAGCGTGAAGGCTTTCATCGCTCCCGTCAATGGCCACCGCCACCTTCCACTCCGCCGCTGCTTCTCCGCCACTGCTCTCCATCTTTCACACAGCAAAACTTTCAAAAACTATCTCTCTCTCTTCCACCGCGGGCTTAAATACCGTTGCAAAACCAGCCCACGGTTTCCAGTCTCTGTCTACAGATATCCGCTCCTGGTTTTTTTTTAAAGAAACAGCTGCGACTTTGTCCTGTCGCCGCGTGCCGTTACTGCACTTGATCTTTTTTTAATCTCTGTTTAATTCATTAAACGGGGATAGACGAATGTGATTAAGAGTTGGAACGATGTGGATGACGATGACGATGACGAATTGTAGGGACTCTACAGCTGAGACACGATGTTGGGATTTATGGACGGGACGGAATGATAATCGGTGCAGGACGCCGACAGGTTGGTTTTTTCGTCGTGAGACCTCTGGATGAGATGATTTTTTCGTCCCGTCGGGACGAAAACCGTCTGCGTCCCTGCACTGATTACAGAGGGGACGATCTTCGTCCCCTCTCGTCCATCGTCCACGTCCCGGACGATCCGGAACTATTAGATCGCCCCCTCTGACGTCTGGAATCAGTGCAGTGCGGACGGGACGGTTTTTTAGTTTGAGAACTCCGGACGGGAAGATTTTTTTAGTCCCATCTGGACCAAAACCGTCTCGTCTGGAGGTCTCGGATGAATTTACATCCCAGTTTTCGTCCCGTCTGCGTCCCTGCTCTACTGATAGTTCAGGATCATTCGGGACGTGGGCGATGGACGGGACGGGACAAAGATCATCCCATCCGACATCCAGAATCAGTGCAGGGACACATATGGGACAGTTTTATCATCCGAGTCCTCCGAACGGGACGGTTTTTTCATCCAAGTGGACGAAAACCGTGCCGTACGGAGATCTTGAGACAAATTTCAGTCCTGATTTTCGTCCGACCTTGCTAACGGGATGATTTTTTCGTCCTGGGCTGAAAAAACTGTCCCGTCTGCGTCCCTGCACTATAGTTGGAAATGTGAAAATCCCTATTGTCATGCAGCCTTCAGCAACGCAACCGAAGTCTTTGAGTATAACATAATTAGAAGTAGGGTTTGACATTTTGGACCGGGGACCGGTCGGACCAGACCGAACTGGGACCAACAGTCCACCATTTAAAGGGGACCGGCCGATCGGCCCGGATCCGGTCTGAAGTTCAGACCGGACCGGTACCGGTATATATTTAAAAAATACATAAATTTTTTGTTGGTCAACCCAGAGAACCTTGCCTCTCACCCTCGTGCACGATCCACGTCCCACGCACTGCCCATCTCCTTCCCCATTGCTCGCTACCCCCGCGCTCATCCGCCGCCCCCCGCTCATCTGCCGCCTCTCCCCTCGCCGCTAGGGAACGGCACATCCGGGACCTGACGCCCCGGACGTGACGGGACGGATGACGAGTTGTGACGAACGGTGACGTGACGAAATGTTCGTTACGTCACCATCACGTACCCGTCACGCGTCCTCGCATCCTCATTCCGTCACGTCACCGTCATGGTGACGGCGTCACCGTCACTGGTCACGGAAATTACAAAATTATGCGAAAGTAATTATTATTATCATTACTTATTATGATACATTATTATTTCACTTAATATGTAACGCATATTCTCCTCTTCTTCTCTGCTGTAGATGTCGCTGTCTTCTTCTCTGCCGTAGAAGGGTCGAAGCCCCCTGGACCTTAGGTTGAAGCCTGGAGCAGAGAGATTCATCGAGAAGAGAGATTCATCGGCGAGGGCTCCCCCGGCCAAACAATTAGAATAATCCGCCTCAGATTCGCCGGAGGAATTCCCACGCAACCCTGCTTTCGCCAACCCAAGAGAAGAGGGAAGCGTAACGGGGTTGTTCTTGTTCAAATCGTCGAATTCGGGTACTTTTCGAGGTTTTTTCTCATTTCCGCGGATTCCCCAATTGTTGCATTCTTCTGGGTTTCCTCAAGAAACGAAATTGACCCTCATTTGCGATCAGTCTCCGGTATGTTACTTTCCTGTCTGCGATTTTCTCTAGAGAGAAACTCCCAGTGATTTCCTCGAGAAAGCCCTCAGCTTTTACAATCCAGCGAGAAGAATCGCCTAAAATTTACCAGATTGCGTTCATTTTCGATTTGATAAGATCTGTTCTTCTGCATACTCTCTTCGATTCACATTAATTCAAACCCAGTGCTTCACCGAGGAAATCATCAAAATCCACAATCATGCAAGCAGAATTGCTGACAGTTTATCAGAAGAAATAGAGATGAAGATACGACGGCGGACTACAGCGATGCGATACGCGGAGTGCAAGGAGGCAAAGATGGCGGAGTTCCGTCTCTGGGCCGTTGAATGACCATGGATGAATGTCCACTGCAGATCCTCATCCATAACGTACTTTTCGTCACGTCACCCATCTGGGCAACCCCGTCACCATCACATCACCGTCACGGGCAACCCGTCACGCGTTACCGTCACTGTCATGGCTCATCTGATTCGTCACCGTCATGTCATCCGTCACATGTCCGTCACGGTGACACATGACGTGACGGATGACGCTTGCCGATCCCTACATGCCGCTCCGAGCATTCGGCGCTCCTCCCTACCCCCGCGCTCGCCGTCTCCCCCCTTCCCCCCTCCGCTCGCCAGCCCCCCTCCCCCCCCAGACCCCCCCGCTGCTGCCACACGACCCTCCTCGCGCTCGCCGCTGCCCCCCTCCTCCCACTAGTACTCTTATTTCCGAATATGTTTGTTAATACTCTTATTTCTTATTTCTTACTATGCTCGTTCTTATTCTTTTCTTATTTTCTTGTTTTACTCTCCTCTTCTTCTTTTCATCTTTCTTTGCTCTTATCTTCTTCGTCTTCTTTTTACTATTTCTTTTTGTTCTTCTCTTGTCTTATTCCTCTTTTACTTTTTCTTCTCTTCTGATCTTCATTACTTCTTTTCTTCCTTAATTCTTCTTTTTCTTCTAATTATCATATTCCTTTCTTCTTATCTTCACTTCTGGTCTTCTTTATTCTTCTATTCTCTTCTTATCTTCATCTTTTTTTCTCGTCTATTATCTTATCTTTTTTTTTTCTTCTTCTCCTCTTTTCTCTTCTTCATTTTTTTCATCTTTGATATCTTCTTATTTTTGTTATCTTCTTATTTTATTCTCCTTTTATTCTTCTTTCTTCATCTTCCTTCCTTTTTATTGTTCTCTTCCTCTTTTGCTCTTATTTTATTCTTCTTTTTTTCATCTTCTCTCCTTTTATTGTTCTCTTCTTCTTCTTTTATTCTCCTTTTATTTATTTTTTTCATCTGTCTTCCTTTTTTGTTCTCTTCTTATTTTATTCTTCTTCTTTTATTCTCCTTTTATTTATTTTTTTCATCTGTCTTCCTTTTTTGTTCTCTTCTTATTTTATTCTTCTTCTTTTATTCTCCTTTTATTTATTTTTTTCATCTGTCTTCCTTTTTTGTTCTCTTCTTATTTTATTCTTATTTTTTCATTTTCCTTTATTTTTATTGTCCTCTTCTTCTCCTTTTATTATTGCTTTTTTTTATTTTATACTAGAAGAATATTTGTTTTTCATGTTCTAGTTGGTTTTGTTTTGGTACTCTTATTTCTTATTATGTCAGGTAATACTCTTGCACTATCTCATCTTCATTAGTTTTCAATTATTTTCTCTTTAAGTTCCAAGTCCAATCAGCTTTGAATTCATGGATTTGGGTGAAGACCATGTACTGGACACTACAAGAATTGAATTAGAGATAATGGATGACTCTCGGCTTCCCATTGTCAAAAGTCATCGCCTGTCTTGCAGTACTATATTAAAAATAGTGACGGTGACTACAAATGCAAGTTTTGTAAAAGAACAAATAGAATAGTGACAAGGGATAAGAGGAGGAGCACATAAAAGTTTTAGTAGAACAAAGAGGAAGATGGTGAAGTGGAGGAATTTTCAGAGGATGACGATGAAGACTAAAATTTTTATGATCATTTTATGGTATTACTATTATTCAAATTTTAGATTGTCTTTTCCAATTGTGTGTTGTTTAATCATGAAATATGTCTATGCTTCTTTTAGGTTGTAGCCACAAGGTGTTGCCAAAGTAATGTTACTTTGGAGGTTGTGCATCGATCGAATTGAAGAGAGCTAGGAAGCAACATCCAAATGGTGTTTTTCACTTTCCAAGATGGATATTGTAAATTGCCTTGTAATGCAATATTCTTTTAAGAAAGTTTCTTGCCAAATTTTCATCTTTGACTTTGACTAGTCAAGTTGACGGGACCGGGATCGGACCGGGACCGAGCAAGACCGGACCGGAACCAGACCAAACTTTAGGTAAGGTTTAGGTCCATGCCAAAAAACTGGACCAGACCGGGTCCGTCAAACCGTAATTAGAAGTAGTGGGGTCGGACCATGAGAGAGAACAATGTGTAGTCTATTGCCAATAGAAATTATAAAGTTTCCTAGGCCTGACTGTGCCCCAGTGTGGCCTGGATATATGGCATTTGGTATTACATCAGAGGTGGCAAGGAGGCACTAGGCCTCATTCTACTTGATCATCTCTCATGACCTATGACTAGAATGTTGCCTCTGTCGATGCCAGCTCCCGGCGCCTGTGCGCCTGCAGGACCTTTGTTGTGGGCAAGGAGACATTGTGCCTCGTCTTCCCAATGCCACCTTCGTCAGCCTTACTTCTGGAAGGTCAACCATGTCGCTCCTCTCCTGCAGCACCTGCACGTCGGGGTTCAATCCCGTCGTGGCGCACCGCGCACCATTGAGTCTTCGACAAAGGATGCACTCCAATACCTCATCGGGATCTGCGCAAGGTCTCCCTACCCCACATTGGTGCCACCCCTGATCAGCTAATGCATCGTGCAAAGTCAAGCATCGACTCTACGTAATTTGTTGCTTAGGACCAAGTTGGGAGTCACCACCTGAACGTTGCATGTTGAGCTCGCGCAGAGTTTGCAGGTTGTCGCTAGCAGTTATGGTGCATGCATCATTACTGCACACAAACAGACCCGTTGTGCGTGCAACGAAATTTTGGTTGTCACCACTAACAAGAGTGTACCTAGAATTGCAGCCTCTACGGACCAATAACAAGATATCCCATCTGTGTGGGATGCTGCCAGGAGCGTGCCTAGTCAGTGATGTGTGTTACATTGCCAAGGCCTGCTCCCGCAGGTGATCCAGGCTTTTGCGCAGTAACCGCACTATTAGTGTAGATGTTGGGAGCAACGAAAGCTCAGCCAGATTGAGGCATCACACTTACTTACGGTCTTGTCATGACCAAAGCTCGCCAATAGATGGCTTGGCTTGTTGGACAGATGGCAGATCTCCATTCGTCATTGTCTTGACTGGCGGAAGAAATGACTGGACAATGACAGATTACTGAAGATGACAAACATCCTTAATAATTTGTTGTCCATGACAACAGTGACAATGGTAGTGCACAGCGACAGAAACATCATCAATGTGGACAAAGAGTAGTATTGATAAGGATGATTTTTAACATTGACAAGGACAACAGTGATCATGGACATTGACATGGAAGATAACAATGACTGTCATTGTCGACAAGGAAGATGATTTTCATCGACGAGGATGCCCTCTGTTGTTGTGGAGAACAATAACTATCATCAACAATTAGTTTCAGTCCATAACAACGTTGACGACTATTTTTACTACAACCTCAGCCAGTGTCATAAGAAGTATCATCAACATGTATGATGACTATCATTGATGAGAATGGCCATCATCATCGTCAAGGACGATTTTTAATGTTGACAAGTACATCAATTGTCGTTGATGATGACAATTACAGTGCAGGGACGCGGACGAGATGATTTTTTCGTCTTGGCCCGTCCCAGGATACGGACGAATCTCTGGATAAAAATTGTCCCGGGGACCACCAAACAGGATGGTTTTCATCCCATGGGACGAAAAAACCATCCGTCTTGATGTCCCGGACGATGGAAGGATGAATCTAGACGAAAAACCACCTCATTCACATCCGACGGTTGAGATGTTGCCACGTGGCCTTACTATGACATTTTGCATCAAAGTCCCTGTATTTTTACATGCGTCATCGATCATCCTGCATCATCCTCTCTCATCCAGCCTCATCAGGATCATCATCAGCCATCCATGCAAACTGTGTATATCTAGCTCTATCTACAAGGGTAATGGATTCATATCTTAGCTCTATATATTGGGCCCAGCCCAGAAAATAATAACTCTTTATTTGATATTTGATTGAACTCAATCGATACGTCAAATCCAACTGGAACCTCCGATGGATAAGGAGATAATGTTGATCTCTTCGTTGGAATTTTGAAATTTTCTACAGAGAAAGAGGCGATTATTATCACAGATCAAGAAAATCTTGAAATTTTCTTCGATCACGCCTACTGCTCAAGCGGCTTAGGGTTCTTCACGATCAGGACGGGGCACTTCACGTTCTGCGCGCAGTGGTTGCTCACGCTCCCGAGAAAGGTCCTGCGGCATTAAAAAACCCATAAAAAAGATAAACATCCTCGACTCAATCCCCATCAAATCAACGAAATTTGATTGATCACCTCTTGATCAAGCCATAGCCATGGCTCCCGAGAACCAACACATCAGCCCCGACACTCTCCACCGCCTCGCAGATCACGTCCCGAGGATCACCTTTCTCCACTCTGCTCTCCACCTTCACCTGAAGAACAACGCCGAAAAGAGAACAAAATCAGATCAGAAACCCTAATTGGAGCAATAATCGCGAAGATCAGGGCTAACATTCTCGAGGCCGGCGCAGGTCCGCTCCGCCCGCTGGATCACAGCCTCGGCGACCTCCTTGCTGTACTTTTCCATGGTCTGGATGATGTCGGAGGAGAAGAGATAGCCTGGAAGAAGATCAAACCAAATAAGAACGATCGAACGAGCAATGGCGAGGCAAAAACGAACGAAAAACGAAGAAGGAAAACATAAAAACGAAGAACGAAGAACGAAGACTGAAAAACGAAAAACGAAGAACGAAGAATGAAGAATGAAGAACGAAGAGAGATCTTACCGGTGCCGTCCATGGCGGAGTAGACGGCGCGGGGGGGCTGAGCGTGGAGCAGGACGATGGTGTCGCCGGCGGCCGCCATGTTCTTGAGGCACCAGGAGAGAGCTTGGTCGCTCTCCGCCCCTTCGTCCACCGCCACGACGATCTTCCTCCCCTTCGATTCTGTACTCTCCGCTGCCATTGCTGCAAGCTGCAAGCTCAGATCTGAAAAAAAAAACCGGCTACGACGAACAGCGTTTTATAGCTGCGCGGCCAACGGTCGAAGATGGGCGGTTTCCAGCGCCCACCGGTGCCCCCTGAGCGGTTTCCCCGAATGGATAAGGCGGTCAGTTACTACTACTGGGCCGGGCCTCTTTTGGGCCGAATCGACGACGGAACGGGATGATATGGACGATATGGATGACGCATTAAGCCGATGACGATTGTAAAATGTGTATTAAAATCACGGCGATTCGATTGCGGGACGGATGACATGGCTGGGCCGATGACGGCTGTTAAGGCATAGTAAATCACATGGATTCGATGACGAGACCGATGATGTAGCTGGCCCGACGACGGCTGTAAAGTCATAATAAATTACATTGACTCGATGACGGATCGGATGACGTAGCTGGCCCAACGACGGCTGTAGAGGTAAAGTAAATTACATTGATTCGATGACGGGGCAGATGACGTAGCTGACCCCCTGTAAATATATAGTAAATCACACAGATTCGATGACGGGACGGAATGCCACAAAGGGTTTTGCTCTGTTAGGGATTTACCTCGTCATCCGTCACAGAGTTGTAGACAGGCGACGACGACTGCTGACTTCTAATGGACACGTCCATCTCGTCATCGAATGCGTGTAGTTTAATGTATGTTTACAACCCTCATCGGTCTGCTACGTCATCCATTCCGTGCACACCCTCAAACTAAACTGCAGACATTGTGATGGATGACGGACCAATAAGTCAATGACTTGTGGATAAAAACAGGGAGCCCTGATTTTATTCACAAGATCACTAAAATTTGGGGAAAAATATCAAATCCAATAAAGAAAGGAATAATGATTAGTAATACCATTGTTGACGTGGACGACGACGAAATTAAGGGACTCATGGAAGTCTGGATGATGTAGACGTGGCGATCCCAGCGTGGTGTTGATCTCAGGATTCCACGTGGCAGGCGGCCATAGGTCCAGGTGTTGGCTTCATGAGAGCAGATAGACTCCTGGAACAGGATAAGAGCAAACGCGCTACAGAATATAGTCCATCTCCACCGTAGAGGATCGGACGGCGGGGAAATGGCCGTTGACCCGTTAGGCGAAGGGTCAACGTTCTCGGTCAAAACGGGGGAAGCTTATTTTAGGCAGAGAGGCAGGAGAAGGAATCGGAGGAGAGGGAGAGGCCATGAAAGCCGAGATTCCGTCATCCGTGTCGTCATCGGTATCGTCATCCTCTCCGCCGGGGAGAGTTTGCAGGATATGTCTGGAGGAGGAAGAAGAAGGGGAGAGCGGCGCCGTTATGGAAGCGCCGTGCGGCTGCTCGGGAACGGCCGAGGTGGGTCGATCTCGAATTATCAAAATTTAATGGGTTTTTTGCTAATTTTTTTGTTTGCAGTTCGCGCACAGAGACTGCGTTCAGAGATGGTGCGACG